>NC_047527.1:29476765-29783432 GCF_012275295.1 Melopsittacus undulatus | reverse complement strand
CAAAACATCTTTCCTCTGCAGGAGAAATGCCTTTATACAAGTTGTAGGCACTTCCGGGGTGACCCTGTTTCTTTTCAGTGTTTTTTTACTACAGGGTTAAGGAAAGCTATTCTTCATGTTTGAAGCCCCAAAATAGTATTAGGACATAGTGCATGACAGAAGGGAAAATATTTCCCCAGCATAACTTATGCATTTATAGCTGTATTTGTGCCTCAAATGTCCATTCCCTGGAGGGAAAGTTTTTCAGGCACATAGTTTTTCTACATAATACTACCAATAGCAATATTAATGGTACTAATTATATTATTATAATATCTTACAATGTAATATAATAATATGATAATGTATTCAATAACTAAATAAATTAAAAAATAATAGTAATAATATATGTTAATGTTAAAATGCAATATATGGGAATGGCAATGTAACACTATTAACATATGATTATACTAACAATAGTAATACTGGTGAGAACAACAATAACAGCAAAGAACAAGAAAGCAAGAATAGGTTTTCTCTCATCTATGCAGATTCATTACTTCTTTGTTGTTCTAGACACAGGAACAGCCTTGCCTAAGAGCAAGTTGAAGTCAGCTCTTTTAAAATGCAAATAGAGCTTATGGAAGTACTGCTCTTCATACTGTAGCTCCCCTGCAGATCTGGGCAGATGCAATGAGATCATAGCACATAGTCAGGAGCACTTACAATTTGTCCTGATGTCTTCAGTGCTGGATTATTCATCTCAACACCAGCACAGAAGCACAGATATGGGATCCCAGTTGCATCTCGCTAACCAAGAGACACTGCTCATCAGGGAGCATCTCCAGCTTCTGGAGGAAGTCTTGGTGGCTGTTTCCAAGATGGTTCAGACACAAATATCAGGTACTCTGGGGTCAGCACTTCCCTGGCTTAGAGGAGCAGCTACCCGTGTCCTAGCAGTGAGTGAGCTCCTGTTCTCTCATGGAGTCAGAGCTGCAGGCTTCTACACACTTGAACACAAGCATACACCATTGTTCCTACCTAGGAACTCATAGAATCATAGAATCATTGAATAGTCAGGGTTGGAAAGGACCTTAAGATCATCTAGTTCCAATCCCCCTGCCATGGGCAGGGACACCTCACACTAAACCATGTCACCCAACGTTCTGTCCAACCTGGCCTTGAACACTGCCAGGAATGGAGCATTCACAACTTCCTTGGGCAACTCATTTCCGTGCCTCATCACCCTTACAGTAAAGAATTTCTTCCTTATACCCAATCTAAACTTCCCCTGTTCAAGTTTTAACCCATTACCCCTTGTCCTGTCACTACAGTCCCTCATCAGCATCCCTGTAGGCTCCCTTCAGATACTGGAAGGCTGCTATGAGGTCTCCACGCAGCCTTCTCTTCTCCAGGCTGAACAGCCCCAACTTTCTCAGCCTATATTCATACAGGAGGTGCTCCAGTCCCCTGATCATCCTCATGGCCCTCCTCTGGACTTGTTCCAACAGTTCCATGTCCTTTTTATGTTGAGGACACCAGAACTGTGCACAATACTCCATACTCCCTAGTACTTCACAAAATACACAGCCTTGGTGTCTCTATCCTGTGATTTTACAGTACCTCTCTATTTTTTCTTTCCCCCTCCCCCACTTTTTTTAACACAATTATCTTCTGCCTCTGGCTCCTGGAAACAAGTGATTAGACAAGGATGTCAACTTCCATTGAATCATTTTGTCTTCATCTTCACTATAAAGAGTGTGAAACATCATATCAAATGCTTGAAAAAATGAGAACAAATAAGCTCAGAAGTTCCTTACATTTTTGAGATCCTAAATAATAGTTTTGAGATCTGATTCTTTTTTTGGGGGGGTGTTTGAGGTTAGAAATATGAAACCAACAAACCTTTCAAGTCAAACAAGTTCTGCAACTAGAAACTTGTAGAGAGTTCACCTTCAAGTTATGCATATCAATTGTGAGGCTTACATACATGCATATGTACACATATGGATGGATGGATGGATGGATGGATGGATGGATGGATGGACAGACAATTTTTCATGGAATGTCACTTCCACTGAAATCAGTCAGGGTCATTTTCGTCAGAGCAGCCTTAACCAGTATTTTACAATCAGCGTGGTTTATATGGGAGTAGTTACCTATTCTGTACTTAGAATAGGAAGCTGTAGGGAGTAGCTGTGTAGCCGTAGGGAGTGCAGTACTAGGTGTAGCTAACTCTGTGTGTGTGTGCAGGCACAGTTTATGTGTCAATGGCTCCCCCTTGGCTTTGAACAATGGCCATTGTCCCCCTCTGAAGGCCTGCAAAGTGCTCATTGCAGGGCCTCCTCTCCAAGGCTGCCCGCTCCCTGCAGAAAGGGAGCTCCCGGCTCCTTTTCTTTCAGGTGAGTGCTGATAACACCTCATGGGGAGCTGCAAGTTAAACACTTGTAAGGGAAAAGAGACAAAAGGAAGCCTCCCGCTGATAAAAGATAAAGGCAGCACACACACTCTGCTGGGCTTACCTTATCTTGTTATCTCTTAAATTAGCAGAGTTCAATCTAATTAAGTGCTCGCATGGAAGAAACCCAAGTTGTGGTGTGATTAATCAGCTTGAAGGCTCTTCTAACCACAGCGTTGATAGGGCTCTATTGTGCCGGAGGGGGGGGGGGGGGGGGGGGGGGGTAGAGAAGATACAATTCATGCCCATAATGGTTTGCAAGCTAAAGCCTGGCCTCCTCTCAAAAGGGTCCGCAGGCAGTCATTTTATAGACCCAGTCTGTATCTTTAAAGGGTAATTCTGCTAGGTTATTGCAACTCTTAAAACAAGATCAGCATACACTTGTGTCCTTTTTGTTGTTATAAGCTGCATTTACTATGCCAGGGCTGTTGCCTAATACACTTAAACTGATAAGTTATATTACACCTAAGACAGAAGCTTCTGTAGTAGATAAGGCCTAGGGAATCAAACTGTATAGAGGTTTATATCTCTGTTTATTTACTATACCACGAGGTTCATCAGCAATGGAGTAGCTGATAATTTGCTTTCTTCAGAAATGCCCAAGAATCAGCCAAAAATGTAAGATCAGGAGCAGATTTGGAGCACAAAGCTGTGACCAGGTAGATTCAACTGCCAACAACAAGAGAGAAACGTTGTGGTGCTGCGTTTGCATCTGATGATTTATTATTTCCTGCTCCATATAGCTGGATGCCCTCTTCCATGCAGGTGGTCTTTTGTGCCCGCCTTCAGCAAGGCCTTGAAATCACACAGCTGGATCTCACAGTAAACTGGATGCACTGTCACCATGACCCAGTTAATGTGTACAGGTGGATAGCAAACCTGTTGTATACAGTCATATTGTGAGGTATCAGTGAAGCTACCTGTCCAGTACTGATTTATGTTGCATTTGTCTAAATATTAACTGAACTCTCTTCAGAGTAACACAGGCTTCAGTTACTTCTGCAAAGGTCTGACAATGATGTAGATACTGAGAATTAAAGCGTGACACAGCGTGCTAGAGTAGACCAACACACATGAGGTACGGGATGGTGCTGGTGAACATCATCCGCAGTGCAGCAGCAGATGTTTGCTGACAGGTTGCTGGCCCTTGCTGTCAGGTCCATGCAGAATAGAAGCCCCAGGGAGGGCTGGAACCAGAACTGGAAGGAGAGCAAGCTGGGAAGAGCAAGCTCTTGCATTTCTCTCCTTTTGCCTGGAGGGAGGGAATCCTGCCAGTGAAAAAGTCAACTGGCTCCTTCATTTGAATGAACTACAGAAACAAGAAAAAAGAAAGAAAGAAAAAAAAGGCAGTGGTAATAGCAGCATGGCCTCCCATGCTGGTTCGTCTCAGCTACTAAAGAGACGGAAATTGAAGACAGACAATCATCTGGTCTTCCCAATTATCTGACCAGTGAATTTAAAACCCTGTGAAATTCAGAGGTGGGAGGGTTTCTTTCAGGGAACTGTGCACCATCCCTGGGAACAAAGAACACCCAGCACCCAAAGCAGCTCACCTGCAGAACGGCTCAGCTATTCATACCCCTAAGCAGGTGAGAAGACAACAACTCCTTTCTACACCTTTTCTCCCTCATATGGGCTGTACAGCCCCGAGATTCAAAGCCCTTGCCTGCCAGTTTATAGCCCGCTTCACATCCCTGCTGCTGTGACTGACTGCTGTCCTGTTGACAAACCTCATGTGCTGTCAGAGAATCTTGGTACCTGCAGGGCTCTGAGCACCTCCTACACTCAAAGGGAGCAGTGTTGTAGTCAAGGGCAGTCCCATTTCCCACGTGCAGCCCTACAGAAATGGGTTTCAGCCAGGGGCTCAAGCCTGCTCAAGCTGAACCATACCCATCGGAGCTCTGCTGCTGGGGTGTCTACTGCACGTCTCCAGTGGGCTTCACTGTCTGCATCGAGCCTGCTACTGACTAGCGCAGGGGAAGGTGCACACGGGTACAGGGTTGTTTTAATTTGAGCTTCAGGTGAAACAGAAGGGGTGCAGGCAGTAGAAAGGTGCAGCAGACAGAGCTAGTGATGCCTGGTCACAGTTAGAGTCCAACCCCCAGCTGCTGCATCTTTAGAAGGTAGCCAGGACCTTTCCTGTCATGTACTGAAAGCCATAGGAAAAAGACAATATCTCTATTCAGTGTCCTAACAGCTGCTTCACAGATGGGAGTACCTGGGCCATGAACATCCGCATCATGCAGTTGTTGGCTTTCAGGAGGCAAAGGAGAGACAGAGGAAGAGATGGGCAGAAGCGTGGCACCCACCTCCCCACACTTATTTGTTGCTTCCTTCCCTGACCCCTTCCAGGTGAGAACAAGGCATTTATATACCCACAAGGCCAGATGGTGTTACCAAACGGTGAGATAAGAGTTTTGAGTAAATAGAGGGAAGAACTGCTGTGGTGGCTACAACATTTATTATGGACATACACTCATACACACATCTGTTTCTTTCTTCTTTTTAATCATATCTATGAGATCATGCACCCTGAAGAATCCTCCTAAAAAGAGGAGAGGAAAACAGGATCTAGTAACATATTAAAGAAAGGACCCTTCATTGCATCAGCTAGAGGACGTACACCCAGACCCCTTTACAGTGGGCACATAATCAGATGGTCTCTCCACCAAAAAATCAGGACATTTAAAGCAAAATAGACCAGTGGAATTCTTCACCCTAAATAAGTTACTTGGAGAAGCTGCCTAAGGAATATGTGTGCCACTACTTCCTATTGGAAATGGACAGAACTACGCAGTCACAGACTGCCAGTTTTTGCTACCAGCACCAGCATCACTGGCATTCAGCATCATTGCCACCCAGCATTGCCAGCCCTGTGTGCTTCCTGGCACTCAACACCTGAGAGCCTGGGTAGTGCTGGGAACCATGTCTCTCCTACAGTAGCAACTTTTACCATGTCACTCTTCTTCACCTGTGGAAAACTGACCATGTACACAGATTAAACTCCATGCTCTTGCTTTGGGGCACAGACCTTGCAAAAAGGCATTATCAGATTCTGTAAAGCTTTAAAGCTGATGCTGTTACTGCTCACCACCAAAAGTGTACAGAACTATTTCAGATAAAATACATGTCATGTAAAGTTTCATCCATTTAAATGTCACTCAGTGTTTAAAATAACAATGCAATTCATTTTAGATTTACCATACCGTGGTTAAAACAAACAGTGCCAATACTCAATAAATTCACAGCCTTTGTATTCCATGTTTAAACAAAATGAAACATAGGCTGCTGGCACTGGATAAGTCCGCGATCTTGACAGATTAACATTAAACATGCTCTATGACCCAGAGGCAAGCTCTAGAAGTAACGGCTTCAAGAGCTCTCCACCCCTTGGCTGTCACATTTGGCTGGTGAGCACAGACCTGGGGCTCCTGGGCAGGGCTTCCAGCTCTTTTGTGTGCTACATGAAAGGTTATTTTCAGCCACGTGCTCTGTTGGTCTCCTCGTTGCCCTCAAGCTCTAACCACACAGGGACCTGGAGGTCTGTGGTACTGCCAGCAGTTGTCCAGTTATCATGGATGAGCATTGTTACCATCATGAGGAGCTATGGTTGCTTCTCAGACACGTGAAGCCACGCAGGATCATGCACCGGCAAAGCAGCAAATGTGTTAGAGAGCAAGAAATTAAGACCCTTTGGCAGCCAGAGGATATGTCACAGTGTGTTGCAGAGCAGTTGTTTTGTCTGGTACGTGATAACTTGGTAGAAATCCTCAGAAATTGTAGTACTACAGAGAAGATTCAAGGGGGAGTAAGAACCTAGATAAATCAGCTTTACACTATGTAGGTTTACCTCCGAACACAAGCAAATTAAGCACTTGCAAAGAGCCTGGGACTAACTATGCCAGTCTCAGAAAGCTGGGTGTCTTTGGCAGATGCAGCCAAAACTAGAGTGGTAATACTGGTGTGTATACTGCTGCAAAGCCTGAACTGATTCCTAGGATGAATTATTTCCTCTCCCCCTCTCCCATCACTGGAAGAGTGACAAAAATTGTCAGCCCAAAACACACAGGTAGCTTTACTGAAAAGTAGAAGACAAAACCAAACCAAACAATCATAATATGGGCAAGGAAATAATACAAGCCTAGTAAGGAAATGTCATGTAAGATAAGTGGATTCAGCAGAAACTGGAGATTTGCAGTCTAACTCCAAACATGCTATTTCTAAGTTTTCTTAGAAATGCCTGTTACTATTGGATGTAAAAGCATGTGAGTTGTTCCTCTGTCCTCCCCAGGGCAGATAAGCAGTCAAAACAAACACATTTATCTGAGGAATCTCTTAATCCTCTGCATAAACATTTCACCATGCAAGTCATAGTGGGCTTAGTGTTCCTTGAGCATTGAGAAGCTTAACGCTGCAGTTCAGTCTTTATCCTATGAGCACAATCACAAAATCCAAGCCATGTTTGCATGTCCTAAGGTTACCCAGGAGGCAGGGATAAAGGCCATGCTTGGACTCTCTCTTCACATAAGGCAGTCCACCAAAATAGCTGTTTCCTGGTAAAAGTGAATTAGCACAGAGTCTGAGGCAGACAAAAGATGTATATTACTTTTCCTTATTTTATCAGGAATATTCATGGAGCTCTTTCTCTCAAATCAAAGGAGCTCTTTAGCTTGCTCTTTCGGTGCTCTAAGATTGGAGTGGCAGATCCCTGCATAGCTGCGGGGCAGAGAAGGGTGAAGTCTGGCAGAGGGAGAGCACATGCCCTTAGGGTCTTCAGGCAGGAGTGAGGGAGGCAAAGCTTTACAGAGGAAAGGTAAGCAGAACCCGTTCAGAAATGCTGCCAAACCTGAAAGTTCACGGGATCCTCTCCAGAGCACGCCTGCTGGGCACGACCTGCTGCTCACACCGACTGGAGTCTGAAAGGTGAGTAAGGAGGGTGGCCCTGCTGGGAGGTAAAAGCATCTTCCCCCAACAGCCTTCCCAGCGGACTTCTGCCCTCTGGCCACTGTGTCTTGCAGCTATGAACCTTCCCACATCTTGCCCTGGTCTTCCCTATAGGTGCGTAGGTTCTTTCTGGATATAGGACTTAACCAGGGAAGAAAAGGTCACTGGCTGAATCTGTGGCCACCCAGACACGAGCAGGTTGTATTTGGATGCATATTTCTCTGAGTTGAACTTTGTGTTGGAGGGGCTGGTTTTGCAAGTTAGACTGTAAAGTGCTGGAAGGAAAAGGAGCTGCCAGAATCTAGAAGTGCTTTGACATGTGCTCTCTTAGATGCAGAGGGTTTAATTCTGAAAGAGGAACTTGGAAAGTCTGGTAGAGAGACTAGGGGAAAGGAAAAAAAAAAAAAAAAAGAAGAGTTTTTCCCTATATGCTACATGGTAAAATAGTAAAGGCATTGCTTAGGATGTTATTCAGAAAGGAAGAGTTGAATAAGCCGTTAGGTAAATCTCTTCTCCCCTGAGGGCACATTCGGGATGGGGAGGTTCAGGCAACCAAAGGCTGCTCTCTTCTCTTCCCTTGGTTGAGGGCCTTATTATCAGCATCTCAGTAGGAAGTGGATCTTCTTCTGAATAAAAAAGAAGACTTGGCTTTGATCCTCTGGTCTGGACTAATCTTTCTCTGGCAGGCAACTGGTTTTATTTATCCCTTCCTTCTTAAGCACCATTATCTCAATCACAGCAAAGTGACATGTTGTTCTTTGAAATGCTTGTGGGGAAAGGCAAACTATTTTCCAAAAGTAGGAAATACAATACCAAGTTTGGGAAAAAGATGTCATCCAAGGCTTTTCAGATTTTACAAAGATTAAGAAATGTTATTTATAGCTACCAAAGGTAATTCGTGATATAAGGTACCTTTACTGCAGTTTTATAAATGAGGTAACTGAGGCATGGAAAAATCAAGTGACTTGTTCAGGACTGTATAGAAAGCCTTGGCAATGGCTAGGAGCAGATATACTGTGAGTCTCCAGTCCCAAGCCTTCTAAGTGTCTTTTACTACTCTTTCCTGCACAAGAACTCATCCTCTGTTGAAGGTGAGAATATTCTGCGATAACAGCTTCAGAAAGTTTCCTGTAAGCAGCAAAATAATGAATCCTGCTTTTCCTGTGGATTTCCATCCTGAAAGCTGAGCTTCTCAGACTCAGCAGACTCCCATGACACCAGCACCCTTCCCCCCAGCGCACTCCCACATCCGCTTGTCTCCCCAGGTCCTGCTACTGCAGGAGAGCTGCTGGTGATGACCATTCTTCTCCTGGGAAAGGAGGTGATTCTGGGTCTCTCTTCTGCACAGTAAATGATCTTAATGGAAAACTCATCAGGACCATTGTCTCTTTGCAAGCACTTCTTTGAAATGTAGCTGGATAGGCTCAATGCAACTGGGAGATTACAGTTTCTTTAGGGAAGCAGACTAAAGCACAATCAGGCTTGAGCTAAAGCACCTGTCACTATCTGGAGCTGTGGGAAGCACTGCAAAATTTCCCTTTCAGCAAGCTGCTAAGTGGGGCATTTTGGAAATAGTGTATTTTATTAGTGTTGACCCTATTTATCCTCCAGGAAATCACAGCAAGGATAACAGTGCTGCTTTGTGGATGTTCCTGAGCAGCATACCAGCTCCTCAGTGCATGTGTCACTGCTGCGAGACCACAAACCCATGACCACCCTCAGTCACAGGCTACTGGCTATGTGGTTAAGTGCCATCTTCTCCCAGCACAGACCTTCTAGCTGCTCTGAGGTTCATCTCTCACATTTGTAGGAGTGGCACTAAAGTGCATTGACAATTAGGATTTTATAGAATTCATTAAAAGGCTGTTAATTTTCCTGTGGGTGGTTTCCACTACTCTCCATAGATTGCCTTAGTTCCTGGCTGAGACAAGGATGCTGATGGGATAGATACAAAAGGGAAAAAGCAGCCCAGATTTATCAGTCTGCTCTACCACATTTGCCCCACTCCAGTGGATTTTGCCTCACTCCAGATGTGAACATGGTCCCTACAGAACACACACCCTCTTAAAATTTATCAGTGTTACCTATAGCTACACTACATGGTTACAGGTACTATGATGTCTTTTTTCTTCATACAACATTCTATATCATTAATTGTATACCTTAGTCTACCTGATGCAGGAAGCACAGCGCAGTGTGCCCTGGCTGTTACGAAAGAACCAGGACATTTAAACTAAGTAATAACAACCTGAGCAAGAAGTCTCAGAGTCCATCTTACGTCATCAGCACATATTCCCTTCTTAAGGTCTTTTTGTCTACATCACACTGAAAATAGCATACTGTTTAGTGCAGCCCAACATAGAGACTGTGACAGCACTTCAGACATGTTCTCTGAAAAATAAGGAACTTCTTTCCATAGTAAAGATCCACATTTCCTTCTTTTGTGCACTTCAGTAGTGACAGCAATTGCAACAGCTGGAGGGCAGGGTGGGTGGTTGATTGCCAAAAGCTTGAAAAACTTTAAACCAGAAAACTGATCTGACACTTAAGAAGCTGGGAATGATGGAGCAAGATCCATACAGAGAAGTCAACAGAACCCTATGAGACATCTCTGTGAAATGATCATGGAAAAGGCAAACCACAATCACAGGATGAGGTATGTCTGGGAGGAGGGAAATGTGAACACCACACTGCAAGACCTTACTAAGCATCCTCTGAAATCTTGAATATGACTCTTTTCACCTGTATATATGCAGCGTGATTTTGTACTAGAACACATAAAGAAAAAAAAATCATAAAAAAACCCAAAAAAAACCCCTATCATTACTCTTCAGGTACGGCAGCAGAACCTCCAGCTTCATTATAAAGAAACCCATAATTTGTACAGCCAGGCCATGTGAGGCTTTATCTTCTTTAATCTTTTATCTTTTTATCTTATTCTATGCCTTTTCCTATTCTTTGTTTAATCTTCTGGTTTTCAACTGCTCTCTTGTCTTTCCTTTTCCTTCCCCTTTGCCGCTCCACTGATTGCTGTCCCCTCCAGCAAACAGCGCTACTCGTCACCTCCTGCTCTACTTGGTGTTACTGCCCAGCAGGAAGGACACCCAAATGGCAAAGAGGCCCCCATCATGCAGAGGGACCAGTTTAGAAATGAGATTCAGGGAACTGAAAGTTCAGAACAGGCCTCTGCTTTGGGCTGAGTGGAATATTTAATGAACGACAGTGTTGACATAAGCATGATGGTGCAGTGTCATTACACATATTAAGGAATAGAGACTCAAGGAAGGTGTATTGACCCTTCCTTTAGAGGAAAAACTTTCTGAGTGTGCGTGTGATAGGGTTGCCTATGATAGAAGGGATTGGACTCGTGATACATGCAGTCTCTTTCAGTTGCTTCACTACCTCTCACATACCCTCAATACCCCTAGATTTGCAGTCTAGGACTTTAACATGGGAAAAACAAAGTCTTGGATTTAAGAGGCTCTGCCTCCAGTTATTCAATTACTAAGAACAAAACAACACAACAACAAACCCCCTACTTGCCATTGGCTATAGTTGTGGGCTTGTGGTTGGGTTGGTTTTTTTTTGAAGCATAGCTACTCCTCAGATCTTTCTGACAATCAGCTCATTACTCATGTAGAGCTTTAAATATCACCACTAACCTTTTGAATTGCTCCTGCCGGTAGAGCAGAAATCCAAGCCCCAGAATTATGCAGTCATCCTAAATTGTAGTATCACAGTTGGGAAGGGAAAACCTGTCTGTACCAGACCTCATTTCAAGGCTGACTTCAGTAACATCTCAAAGTTGAAAACACTATAGCATTGTCCTGGGTTCAGCAGTAGCAGTCATTTTTTCTCCTTCATGGTAGCTGGTGCAGTGCTGTGTTTTGACTTCTGGGCTGAGAACGGTTGCTGATAGCAAGTATGTTTTGAGTTACTGCTCAAATGTTTGGTTTGTCCAAGGCCTTTTCTGAGCCTCATGCTCTGCCAGGGAGGAGGGGAGGCTGGGAGGAAGGAGAGACAGGACACCTGACCCAGGCTAGCCAAAGAGGTATTCCATACCATAGCACGTCATGCCCAGGATGTAACCGAGAGTTACCTGGAAGGGTTAGTGCTCTGGGGGGATGGAGGAGGTATCGGTTGATGCTCGGTCGGGCAGGGTGGGGTGAGTTATGGGTTGGTGGCTGGTGAGGTGTTGTATTCTCTTCACTTGTTATTTTATCATTATTACTAGTAGTAGTAGTAGTGATTTTTGTTGTGCCTTAGTTATTAAACTGTTCTTATCTCAACCGGTGGAAGCTACATTCTTTTGATTCTCCTCCCCAGCTCTCTGGGAGTTGGGGGAGAAAGGGAGGGGAGTGGGTTAACGAGCTCTGTGCGGCTGGTTTTAAACCATGACAAGCATCTAGACACACTCACCTTACAGGAGATGGCTTCAGTACCCTGCCCCATCAAAGCAGCTTCGAATGATCATGATGAATTCAGCAGGACCCATTAGCTGTCATCTATTTCAAGGGTAATCTCCATATATGTCTCTGGAAGACTGTTCATACAGAATCAGGTTCAGTGCATTACTCCCTTTTTAGTTTTCTTGGGTCATTTGTATTTCAGTCATCCATATGAGTATCTTAGCTGGGTGCTTTCCGTCAACTAGAAAGGCAGTGCTAGACTGAGTATCTTCTGTACTGCAGTGACAGTAGAGCCCCCACAAAGACCTGTCAGCCTCACTGCCTTGCTTTAAATTGCAAACAGGCAAGGCAACCACTTACATATCTCAGTCTGATAAACAGCTGTATCTGCCTGGAAATAACATGAAAACCATGAGGGTTTCTATACTCTACTATTGACAAATGGCACTCATTGTTTCACTATAAGAGATTACTCCAGCACAGCATTTACTAATGAGTAAGTCCTACCCCACCTGAGAATGTCCAGAACTACCCATGAAATTTGCCTCATGGGTAGCCTCATGTGCACATTAAATTGCGTGTTGATGTCTTGTGCTGCTATCCAGCCCACTGCCCTGGAGATTTTCCATCTCAGAAGTAGATGAATCTAATATGTCTTTCCACTTTGAAAAAAAAGAGTCTGTATTAGAAACAGAAGACAAATGCTTAGAATAATGTTTCTAATTGCTGTTTCAACATACTATAGTTTGGGTTTTTTCATAAAGCTTTTACCAGATGTGGCTTTTTTCTTAGATAGCCCTTTATGACATTTCCTCTTTAGAAACTTCAGTGCTATTTTAGCCACAGTTTGTGGAAAATATTTGTTTCCATTTCCTTTTATTTAATAAATAATAATGTTGGTTTGTAATAATCTATTTAAAAAAGAAAAACATGAAAAGAAGCTGGAAGTTGTAGGTTATCTCAAAATGCATTTTTATGAGTGTTTCTTTTTTTGAACACCTAATTTCTTTATTTACTCACCTTCCAGGGTATTTAACAAAACAGGGATAAGGTGACTATTTGCCTGGCATTTGGGGGAGTTTTGCATTACTTGTTTGTTTTCAGTGTTATGCTTCCTCATCATCTGCAGGGGACGCATATAAGACATCACCACAAATCCAACTGGATCATCTTTTGGCTTAGGCAGGTTGAGCTCTTCGAAATTGAATAGATGCATCATTTTTGTTAAAGCATCTTGTGAAGTGAGGTATTTCTATTGGTTTAGAGTTTAAAGGCAAGTTCTTTATGAGAACACTTTTAGCAAGTGTGGAGAGCACACAGCTCTCCCTTCTCTTTCACCCACTACAACTGTGTACAAAAATCCATTACATTTGTTCATTCGCTGGTCAAAGATTCACTGGATAACAATTTACTGTTGATGAATTTTTAAGCCATTTGCTGCCACTTACTGGATAACTAGACATCCTGCTTCATAAACAGTAAAAAAGAATCAGAAACGGGCTTACAATGAAATTCACAGTAGGCATTGCTTTAAGCCTGTGTCAGTGTAAGAGAAATGACAAGGACAAAATGAACATTAAAGTTGTTCTACTCATTGGAGACTGAGCTCTTTGTTAATGAGTTACAGCTATGAAATGCTTGTAAACTATACTGCCTTATTTTACTTCCTCCTTCCCTGTGCCACTCCATACTTGCTGTGTGAATCTGTGAGTTGGAGCAGGCAATCAGAGTATCTATGCAAAAGGAAATTGAATCCATTTGCAGAAAAGTGAAAGTTACACATACCAGGAAGAGAGAGTACATTCTCCTACCTTTTTAATTTTATCTCCACATTATTTGATTTCCTGAGGATAAATGAGAGAAACACCACCAGCAGCCTCTTTGAAAAGTCTGGGTTTATCAGCATTTATGAGGTTTCTGTGACAGAGCCAAGGATAGAGCACAGTTCTGCACCATAACACCCATCTCCTTGTCTATGCCTGTTTCAGCTCCCTATAATATGGCCAGTCCAACAGTTTCTTTCAGCCAACAGGCCTGATCAATCCCCAAAACAGGTCTATGACATCCATCAGTTGAGCTGGGATCTCAGGACAATACCAAGTGATCACATTTTTAAAACTTATGGCCTGGATGTCACTAGCCAGATTTTAAGGCTGGAGGAAGAAAATTTCAGCTGCCCAGAAGCCTTCCTGACAGGTCATGAGATGCCAGGTCTGGCTTCCTGGAGAGACAAACCAGTTGAACTGGGCAAGCAGAGAAGATCTTAGGTCAGTTCAGAATGTCCCCCAAGTCACTGCCATGGCACCTTCTGATGAACTACAAAGTATAAAAAGTGGAATATGAAAAACAAAGACTTTGTGGTTTAATGCTTCCTGTTGCACATAGGGATTTAAAGTACAGGTTGAGACTTCACCCTTGTGATGTGACCAGTAACCAGCCCATTCCCCTACATTGCTTTCTGACTTTCTCACCAGCTCATCTAAGCATTTTTAATAATTATGATTTGTTAGTTTTAGCCACAGAAAGTGTTGAAAAATAAAGAAATGAGAAATGTTGTTTGTTGCCAGGGTCACCCCTAACACCAAAGATGCCTCAGTTCTATGAATACACAACTTACAGAATGTTAAGATACTGCCAAAAGCAAAGCCTGATGCAGAAGGAAATATGAGCTTATGCATGCTAGACTTCTCCCAGACAGGTTTACATCCCTCATCTCCACAAAGCGGAAAAGTATTCAGAAATGGGGCATAACCAGTGAAGCAACCTCCAGGGCAATCGTTCTGCACACACTCATTAATTGTTTCATTTATTCACTGTGTGTATATATATATATGTGTGTTTGTTTTTTTGTTTTTCAAAACCAAACCCAACACAGCGTTTTTCTGGCGCTGTGCACACAGTTGGCTATGCACCAGCTAAGGAGCGTGCTGTGCCCCAGCCCTATTCCATGGCCTTCACAGCTCCAAGCTAAGGCTTGTCCAAGGAGCACATCACTTGTGTTGCCTGCGTAGTCAGGGAAGAAGTGAGGAATGTTGCGGTGTGGCTTGGGGACAGAAGATAGGGAGATAACAGCAGGTATGTGGGGTGAGGGAGCTTCCTTCTACTCCTTGTTGGGCTCTGGGCAAGGACAGCCTGGTCTATGAACAGGTCTGGCTGTTTCAAGAGAAAAATCTCCATGTCCACTGAGGAGGAAGGTGATGTCTGAGCTCTGCCTGAAGGCACAGCCATTTTTAACATAGCTGCCGGACTGTTTTCTGGTCATAAAGTGGGGTAGGTCTTACAACATGGCAAGCCTTATCATTTGTTGGGCACAAAGAAAGCTGCACACTCAGTACACAGGATGCTGCACTTCATGCCTCACTTTACATCACCTCACTCATAGCATGATCATGAAGAAGAAGAAAAAAATCCAAAGCCTCAGCCCTCCCGAAGTGTTTTCTATTTACCTTTTCTTGCTGCTTTTTAAAGTAAATCTTGAGTGAAAAATAAATTGCTGCATCTCCACTGAGCTTTACCTTTTCCTTCTGCTAAAGATGTAACAGAAAACTGGCTCTTAGTGGGGAGAGGCCACAGTGTCCCAGGGGATCAATATGTCCACTGTGACTCTCCCTCTGAGTTACCCTTAGGAAGTGTGTTCTGCCAGCAGATGCCAAAGGTAAACCCTACCATATGCTGACACCACATCCACCTGGTTAACACATTAGGATCAAAACAGAAGAGACTGCACATACTGAAGTATGTACATGCACAGACAGAAAATGGCATTAGGAACAACCTAACTGTGCGATCCCTAACTGGGTTTCTATTCATCAGCTGTGTTTAAATTTTAGATTAATATGCAGGAACACTAACACAGAGGCTCAGGGACCACTGGAAGGATGCATTACTTACAGAAATCACACACGGTACTGACTTTTAAAGAAGCTTGAGGGAGATGGTTTCTGTAGCGATATTGTACACACCACATGAAACCATTCCAAAACCACATGAGGTCTGAAACTGACAGCTTGTCCTCCTGCAGCTCATGCACCAGTGGGAGAGTCTAACTGTTATTAAACTGCTGACATCAAATTGGCTGCCATGTCTGGCAGACTGTGTTTTAACAACCCTTGACAGAGGAAGGTCAGCATGAACTAGGTTGGGCACAGATCTGGTTAAGGACATGCTGTGAGCTCTGGATGCAAGTTGCTGTGAAGGTAGAAGCAGATGCATTCAGCCCTTCCCACGGCTGAGCTTGAAAGCCAAATGAAAAGACAAATTCAGCCACTTAGCTGCTCCATCTTAGCAAATGGCCACCAGGACTTGGACTCAAACTCTGGTCTGAAAGAGGCCCTGTTGGTCGGCTGTGCATGGCTGGTCCGCACACACCAGCACTTCTGTCTAGACAGAGCCAGGAGACTCTGGAATACTATGGCTATTAGGAGCCAGGAGTTAGGCAATTGTCATTCCCAAGACCTCCAGACCTCTGAAGGTGGTCCTGGGTTTCTCTGTCCTGGGACGTTATGTGAAGGAGAAATTTTACAGAAATAGGACAGCAATGTGCTTTGTTAGCCTGTAGGACTAAGACTGTGATTACATTTTCTACTTGAGATAAGAGCTTTCCTCCAGCAACTGCTTTCCTTTCATTCTAGGTGTATTGGTTTGACCTTAATAAGCAAAATATAAACAAAAGTTATAATTTCTCAAAAAAATTTCTTCTGCCTTATTTGTACTTGGGGTTTCTGCCTTTTAAACAACATTTCTATCCCAATTTGTGCATACTTTGTTTTTTACAAACATGTGCATATGTATGTATATTTGTGTCTCCTATTGATAAGCCATCTTATTGATAAACCATCCCCTTAAGGGACACAGGTGGCATTTAAACCACCTGTATATAACTGATTGAGCCAAGTCCTTCGCGTCTCTAAAATTCATTTCTGCTACCCTGAAGTTGCAGCACTACTGTAAGACAAGCACTGAATCTCTGAGAAACACTGACGTTCAGCAGGAACATCAGATAGCACAGGACATGGGCAGTCCCTGGAGGCTGCACCCTGGGGATTACCTATTCTGGCTACTATTTCAGATAAACAGTGGCTGAAGTACTTTTGGGCCTTGGTTCTTCAAGTATCCAGACTGAGCAGTTGCTGAAGCACACTATAGCTCACATTTAGGCCATATATTTGTGCCTTTCCCAATGGAACATGACCAAGATGTGTACATCTTTGCAGGAACCTGAAAGCACACCTGGATGCTGCAGGTTAGATGGAGCCTCTGAGGCCACTTCAAGGTAAAGATATGACTGAGGTGTCCTTACTCCTTAGCAAGTCACAGCTACCTTATTTCATGTCAGGCAGCCTTCCAGTCCCTGCCTAACTGTGAGCTCTGCAGTGCACAGGGACTCTGAATTCCTGCTTCGACGGGTGACTCAGACAATAGGAACTTAGCCTCACCATAATTCATGCTCAGTTGCCTTTACAACTTGTACTTTAATTAACTGATGCATGCAAGAAACCTGTTCTCCTACTTATTCAATATGTGGCTATTCAACATTAATTTATGGTCTCTTACTGTATCAACAGTCACCTGCACAAATTACTGCAGCTACCTGAGTTGGATCAGTTTGGACAGAAGTGAAATCACTGTAAATGAAAGAACACTGTTCCAGACCAGCCTTTCCTATGAACACGATTATAGACTTTCAATTCAAAACTGAGTTCCCAAAACATCATGGGATACTGAAGTCTACTAACTACACACATCCTGAGCCGATAAGGGTGGTTATCTTAAAGAACAAACAGGTCTATTTTCTTGATCTCTGGTGGGAGTATTTGCTAAAACATGTAGCCCCCACACAAGCTAGTGAATAGCAATATACCTAGATAATAGACCTGAGAATTGTCCTTCATGATTAGTTAGGCTTTTCCTCTCCTCCTAACGTCTGCTTTTGTGTTGTTATTGAATATTGTTGATCACCCATTGTCTTTAATTCCTGAAAAGATTGCATTTTACTCATGGGTGAAAACCACAGTGCTATAGTTCCATGTTACCTTTTATTCTCCAACAAAGCTGGCTGACAGGCCTGTCCAGAGCTGCCTGTTCCCAGCCCTGCACTGTTACCATGCTGCCCTCACGGCTGTATTAACACTGAGCACAGGGCTGTCCTGTAAACCGGAACAGTGAACTGATCTAACTCAGTTAAAAGGCCTCCAAAAAACCCCAAACCAAAACACATCAAGGGCTGCACTGCTCACAAAGAAAATGTAACATGAAACTATGGCCTCCCTCAACCCCTCCTTCAACATAGTCTCAGCTCTTGTTGCACTGAGTTTTCTCTCTGCCTGTTCTAATTGAGGATGGAAAACGTCAGCACATCAGACTTATATACAGAACAGAAATTCCATTTCCTTACTGGGGTTAATTAAACAATTGGTGTTCTTTCAAAGCAGGAAAAAAATATTTTTAATGGCAAAAAAATAAGACAATGATTCTTAGTGGTATTTTTGAACCCTATACATTTTTTTTCCCTCATGGCTTTCCCTTTTCCTTTCCTTCATCTATCTTGTGGAGGGCAACAAAAGCTTGAAAACATGCAAGTATAAGCTCCCTATCAGATCTGCCTTATCTTGAGGGTTTCCTCGTCTTTGGCAGAGCTGAACACAGGAAGAAGCCATGTGCCTCCAGCTGCTCCCCTGCTGCCTCCTGAGTAGCCAGGAAGAAGGATGCTGGCACCTCACAAACACCCAAACACAGATCTCAAAAGCTTCTCATCTGCCATTGGTGAGACTCCTGTCGTGAGAGGAGCTCCAGTCTCCTCTTTCCCCTGCATAGCTTCCTTCAGCTCTCTTGCTCTCCTGAAATAATCGCAGATGGACTCCATATCTCCATCCTGCAGTGACCCAGCCACAGCCCCTCACTCCCAGTCTCCAGCACATTTTACTTCTTTCCCCTAGAGCTGCATGACCTTCCATCAACCCAAGAACACCATGAACCAAGACTCCCTCTTGCCTCCACCACCTACAGCCAGCACCCTCAAAATTGTCTGCAAATCCTGGTTATTTCGCACCCAGCCCTTAGGCAACAAACAGAAAACACAGTAATGCCAGATGCTGCAGGTACCCACACAAGCCCAATACCCCCACCCTTCACTCAGAATATCCATCATGCCTTACTGGAACCCATTCCTACTCTGCTTCCCCAGACTTCACGACTTTGGGCAGCCAGTTGCCTGCTATGGCTCTGGTAAAGGTATTGACTGCAAACAGAGGCATATGTTCATATAAATTATTTGCAAATCCGCACATTAGTTCAATCCAAAATGAGCATAAGACAACATGTGGAGCTGTGCAGAATTTAGCAGCCAGATAAGCAATGGCAGCTTGCCTCTGAAGACAGCAGATGCAATAGGTCCACGCGAACTGCTTTGGCCATTTCTGCTATGATGTCTGCTGCCTCCTCAGGGATGGACAAAGCCTTCAGCTGGGAATGAAACTCAGCACAGGTAAGGGACAAGTAGAGTACCAAAGTGGGGAGTGCCCAGAGCTTTGTTTGCTTTAATTCAGACTTGCTGAACTTGGTTTTCCACAAGTCCTTTTCCTTCAAAGATGCCTTTACTCCACCTAGTTCTGGGTAAGAAAGAAAAACAGATCCAAAGGCCAAGCTTTTCAGTGTGTTTTGCAGAACAGGGATTTCTACATGAAGAGGGTTGACAGAGTTTGGAAGTACATCAACACAGAAACAAGGACCTTTTACTTTTCAGCAAGAAAAAACGTCTTCCAGAGAAATATTTAACTGCCTCTGCCTTCAGACACAGTCCAATGTGGGTGAGGATGTGCTTATTTTGGCAAGATGCTCTCAAGCTGAGTGTTTTCTGTGTGGTTAGGAATGCTCAGTAATTTGCGAGTGGCATCTTGTGGTAAGCAGTTCTTGTGAGGAGGTTGACTAGATAGCCAAATGTGGGTCACCAGTGGGTGGAGTTCACAGCCTCCCAACTCTGCTGAAATCAGGATGCAGAGCTTACTTCTCCCACAGACTGTGCAAGTCTTGATGAAGTCTGAAAGCTTGGCTGCTAAACATAAGTTTTTAGGATGATAATTGGTTACTCTGCTATGGTTGTTGGTATATTATGCCCAGTCTGTTCCTGGATTACCTGTTATTCAGGAGAAATTCAGACCATGTGCAAAGACATGGGCCTTACTCCTGTTGTGGTTTAAGCCCAGTTGGCAACCCAGAACCAGGCAGCTGCTCACTCACTCCCTCTCCCTTCCTCCACTTCCTCCCCCCACTCCCTGAGGTAAGAACATAAGAGAATCATAAGAATGTAACTCCCATGGGTTGAGATAAGAACATTCCAGTAACTCAGGTATAACACAAATCACTACTGCTACCACCAATAAAAATAATGATAAGGGAAATGATAATGGAAGAGAATACAACCACTCACCATCTGCCGAGTGATACCCAGCCAGACCAAGCAGTGACCTAACCCTTCCGGGTAACTGCCCCCAGTTTATATAGTGGGCATGACGTGCTGTGGTTTGGAATACCTCTTTGGCTAGTTTGGGTCAGGTGTCCTGTCTCTGCTTCCTCTCAGCTTCCCCTCCTCCCTGGCAGAGCATGAGACTCAGAAAGCCCTTGGTCAAAGTAAACATTACTGAGCAGCAACTAAAAACATCGGTGTTATCAGCGCTGTTTCCCAGGCTGAAAGTCAAAACCACAGCACTGCACCAGCTACTAAGAAGGAGAAAAATGACTGCTACTGCTGAACCCAGGACAACTCCATAGGGTTTAAATGTGCATGGGCATCTGCAGCTGATACATGAACCAAATTTTGATAATACAGTTGAAGATCATATTTCTGCTTATGGCAGTTGAGAGCAATCTTCTGCATCCTAAGCTGCTGTTCAGCTAGCAGGGCTTTACAGCAGTAATGGGTGACAGTCATGAGGTTCTCCATCCATGCCTGTCTCTCAGTTGTCTGGCCAAGCATTTAGCAAGAGCAGACAGGGGAGCACACTAGTTTCTCAAGTGGCTATTTAAAAGAAGTTCTCTATAGAAACATGCCAGTCTTTATCTTTCCTGCTGCACATGTTTCAGAGAGAAAAAAAAAATTCAACAAGACCTAAAAAAACTCCAACTTAATAATTTTTCTAAGCAAAGAAGCCAAAACAACACGTCCTTTAATGTTTGCACACCCTCCATAGCTGCCTTAACTCCAGGCTAAACCACTTTTGTATATCTGTATAATCTTAAACCTTAGCAAATTAGAAAATAAATATATGTGTATGCATTTGAAATAGCACATTCTCCTCCAGGCTTCATCTTTCTTGTAACAGCTGAAGCTGTCTGACAGGGATATTCCTTGGAGTCCCATCACACAGATCTGTGGTGAAAAGGTTTCAGCAGTCTGCAGTGCACATGTACCATCGGGATTGTCACTGGGATGCTGTGGGGGACCTGTAGAAAATGGCTGCCCCTGGAGAAGATTGCTGCATGTCAGCAGGTCTCCTCTGCATACACTGCCTGCACAGACACGGAGTTATTGCATGTAGCACCTATTGCATCACACTTGCTACTTAATAAAACGGTAACTTCAGTTGTCTCTGCCTATAGGAAAACTGACCAGGCCATTTAGAAAGTGCCTGTGTGATGTCTGAGACGTGTTGGTAGGATTTATGATACAAATCTGGCGAGGATATTTGGTGCTTAAGGCTTTAAACAGGCAGGACTTTTATCCTGATCAAGTAACAAAAACAGAAGCTTGTTCCGTAGAGCTTCATGTCTGTAGTCTGCTACCCTGTGGGAAAAAGATTGTCAACAAAGCTATTTCATGTAAAGCAAGCACTACTGGCACTAACACCGGCCCTGTAGCAGGATACATTTTAACGTGAATGCCTGTCCTTGTTGCAGACTCCGAGCGGTCAGCCTGGATTAGGCATAATCAGCTATCAGACTGGTCTCTTAGAAGGGCAGGGGTGCTCGGGTCATGAGTCCAAAGCTGGAAATAAAACAGAGACAAAAGGCCCAGCACAGACAAGCCAAGGGGTGCTCAGGAAATAAGAAGCTATTAGTTACTACAGATGAAAATGCAGGTGTCTCAGAAGAGGTAGGTACTGCAGAATGAGGAAGGTTTACTGTCACTTGGGTCTAGGAGGCCAAATTCCACCTGGGATGCACGTTAGCCATGTGATTGCTTTTCTGGATTGGGCTGTATATTGAATTTACACAGGAAATCTGTAGTGGAGGAGACTTGATTTTCTGAATCCCAGTCCACTGCCTTAACCACAAGCTCCTCTTCCACCAGTGGCTCTGACCTCACACAGATGCTATGGTGCCATCACTATTTATTTCACTGGAATTGTTTCAGATTAGCACTGATAGCAGAACAGGAATAGGCCATTTGAGCACAAAATAAGCACCAATAGTCCCTAAAATGTTCATGACACTTTGGTGAGCACAGACTCCCACTGCCAAATGCTGGCAGCTGGAGTTTCTTTTGTCTGAGACCAAACATTGATTATTTTAATGGGCTTTATCTCAGTAATCTATTTTAACATTAGGGTTAATACCTGACGATTATGCTAGATTAACATCCAAGAGTAATGGAATGACAGAGGTAAATGTGCTCAGAGGAGAGTCGCCATGAAGTTCAACCTAAAGATGTTGGCTGTCAGAGAAAGTTTTCGTATTATAAACAAATTATTAATGCTGCTGTAGAACTAGAAGTTGGAAGTGGGCAAAAGTAAATGCAAAAAGTATTGGTTCTCACCCACCCACCCCCACACACAAAGGTAGATAAAAGAACAGCAAAAACCTGCAGTGATCTGCCTCTTCTTGTCTCTCCATCATAACCCCAGCCTTTGTAGTTGCCCTGCCTGTCCATTCAGTGCATACATGCCCAGTCAAAGATTGAAACCAACAGAATCAGATTTCATAGGATGCTCTGGTATCTAAGGAATGATGCAACGGTGAGAAAAGGTACAGAAAGGAATTTAAACCTCACTGAAAAACAACTGTTCAGCCTGAGAACACACAGTGTGAGAAACAAGAATACACAGATTTTATTTATATATTTTTGAAGTACATCATTAAAAACCTCCCCAAAGATTCCAGGTTACTTAACTAATGATGTTTCTGCCTCACAAAGTACAGACACTGAAACACTGAAGAACTTCCACTGAGCTGCACTCAGGAAATCACTAGCACAATATACATGTAGTATTTTAAGGACAATGTTCCATAGCATCTTTTTTTCAACAACAGTTTCGGCTGGTTTCACTGCTTCTATTTCATGAATGATTAAGCAAGAAACATAGCTGTATGTACAAATACTGGAGCCTGGGACAGTGGCAAAAGCACAGATTTCTACTTTGGTTGTATTATTTTTCTGTGTTGCTAGTGATCAAATCCCACAGTATAGGGGCAGAAGAGATCTGTGACCTGTTGTTAGCCATGATTCTTCATAAGTTATTTAATGAAAACATCATTAATGCAGCATTTCCAGTGTGCACTGATGCCTTTCAGATTCAGCTTATGGCTCCTAAACTTCCAGCATGATGATGTGGCTTTTACTGGAGACAGTGCTGTCAAGGCTGCCACATTTCATCTCCTTCGGAAGTGTATTTTCACAGAGTCACAGAATCATAGAGATCATCCAGCACAACCCTCTGCTCAAAGCAGTCACCTAGAACCTGTTGCATGTTTGGGAACTGAATAACTCCAAGGATGGAGACCACAACCTCTCTGGGCAACCTGTGTCAAGGTTTGAACACCCACACAGTAAAAGAAGTTCCGTCTTAAATTTAAACAGAATTCCTTGTGTTTTAATTTGTGCCTATTTCCTTTTTGTCCTTTCACTGGATACCACTCAGAGGACTTCTACGCTGCCATTCTTAATTTGTAATTATGTCTTACATCGTATTATAACATAGTATGTCACAATGTTATTATGTGGTTATTAGACATGTTACATCTTATGTAATATTATTATGTCTTTCTTATTAAGTCCTTATTACACCCCACATCAGGTATTTCTCTGCATTGATAAGACACCCCTCACCACAAAGCCCTTCTATTATCACAAACTGTTTACTTGCTTTCTGTGAACTTAGTGGTTTCCTAAATGCTGGCCCTAACTCTGACATGCATTTGAGCTCAAAGACTGCCCTTCTCCTTAAAATGAATGCTCAGTGGGACAGCAGCACTGCCCTTACAAACACAGTGCTGGATCAAATTTCAAGATCTACATGATAAATAACAATACACTGGGTTTACCAAGTTTCTTTTTCTCCTCACAGTGAAGCCTATACATACATCTTTTAAATACAGAAAAGGAAACTGCCTTCTCCTTTTGGCAAATCCTGTAAGAAAGGTTCTGTAGGAAGATAAAAACCCAAGAGGTGGAATACAGATGCCATTTCACCATAATTTTAAGCACTTGGCCCTGGGAAGCAATCCAATCCATTTGACATGTTACTCAGACACTCTATACAGTCACCAGAGAGAAGTCAAGTTCAAACACTTCCCCCTCTCCACTGACAACATATCACAGGGACTATATGTACATCAGCAGCAATTCACTCTTCTAGAGTGTGTTGTTTACCTCCTTCACTAACAACATATGGAACTGGGGGGAAAGTTATGCCCCTTCATTCATTTAGCATCATGGCCACAAAGTCTCCTTTGATGACAGGCACCAGAAGACCACAACTGGAGATTATAAGGTAGTCCTTTGAGGTTTAGGAATTAGAGGCTATATTTTGAAGTATCTGTGTAGTCCACAGGCTGAGCCGTGGGTTAGAAGAGAGCTTTAAGCACCTGGGCAGGACTCTCTGGATGAACATGGCTGACCTTTGGAAGCCAGACAGCAACTGAAATCTGCAGGACTCATGGTAGTATGCTAATGGGGTTGCTTTGGCTATGGCAAAGGAGAACTGATATTCATATACTGCATTCTGCATCAGACTACCGACCACGGGATAAAAGATTGCTTCTCTTCTGCCACTGACATGGTGTCCTGTTCTCCAAATGCATCAATCTGATAAGAACTGAAAGCAGCCTCAAATCGCCACCTCCAGCTGTCACTGCTTTGGCTGTGAAGCTCCCTGGCACCATACTCTGTTTTTTTTCCGATCCCAAGAGCTTTATAAAACTGCATTGACTCAGTATTTAAAGCTATTTAAGATATCAAGCTGTTTTAAAATAATGTTGTTTGGATATCAAATTCAGACACTTAGACATTAGGAAATACTAAATCTGCAACTGCAGTTATGCTCTCTTATCTTCGTGCTTTTAAATTCTTCTCTTTTAAATTTTGTGCATAAGTGTCCATCTGTGTCAGTGAGTACATAAGTGACTACTTTAACTGTGGATCTGACATTAATGTCAGCACCATCCTACTAAGGTGGTGAATCCCACTAAGGAAGCAGAGAGGGGAAATAATTACAGTAGCCCAAGCAGTAAAATTATTTTCTCTTCAAGCACTTGCCTTGGTAACCTAACAGTAAACTGGTCTTTCTCCCACCATTCCTCTGCCCCTCCTCTTCTTTTTCTTTTCCTTCCTTCCTCCCTCCCTTCTTCCCTGTTCCTTTCAGCCATAGTTCTCTCACCATTAAAGTATCAGCAGCATTTGAAGCTCTGAACTTTGCAAATTGTATATTGAACTGAGATTTAAGACTAACTCCAACTAGCAAGAAGAAAAGGTATACTTTTAAAGCCATAGAATCATGAAATCATAGAATCAATGAGGTTGGAAAAGACCTTTAAGATCAAGTCCAACCATTACCCCAGAACTGCTGAGCCCACCACTAAACCATGTCACTGAAGGCCTCATCTACACAGTTTTTGAACACTTCCAGGGACGGTGACTCCACGACTGCCCTGAGCAGTCTGTTACAATGCCTGAACAGCCTCTCTGCGAAGAAATTTTTCCTAATATCCAGTCTAAACCTCCCCTGGCACAGCTTGAGACCATTTCCTCTTGTCCTATTGCTTGTTACTTGGGAGAAGAGACCGACATGGAGAGTTTGCAGAGCCCCAGATCAAGACTGAAGGAGTGTCAGTGTAAAGTCTGACCTATACTCTTTCTCCCTGGTGCAAAAGTCAGGGAACTTCTGCTGTATGTCATGCTTCTGACATACACAATAGTTAGGTGCTTGGGCCATGCACCATGTCTACTTGATGTTAGTCTATCTGCTTCTTTCTGCTTGGGAGCTAAAGAGTGAGAGGATTGCTGCCTCCAGTATCATGTTATTCCTGGAGAAACCCTAAAATAAGAGCATGTGTGAAGCATGTGTGAAGGAGGTAACACAAAATATCTCTCTCAACCTTCATTTTTTATCCCTGAAAAAATGGAAAAAAGTCTGAATGTCTTTGTTCCACATAAAACCCCCCGGTGCTTTTTCCTTGGAGAAGAAACACATATTCAATTGACAACGTGTGATCTTCATCAGTAAAGAGGTTCCTGAGCACTTATTTTCCTGGGTAAATTGGTTAAATAGTTTGGCTTGCAATTAAGTACATGAACATTTTGAGCACCTTCCTATCTCAAAATATGTTGGGGATTTTACAGGTTAAACCCTTAGATCTGTGTACAGTTTTTAAGAAAGTAACTATAATATTATAAACCCCAAATATTATAACACCCACTGTTCACTACATTCATTATCTCACTTTTTCTTCAACAGGTTCCATTTGTAGTTTCATTACTGGGGTCCCTGGGGATTTTTGTTTCCTGATCGGCTGCCTTGTGTAGGTAAAACCTTGACACATGGTACACATGGTTGCCAGCCACGTGTTCTCTGCCAAGCACAGCTGTGTGACCCAGACATCAGAAGTCACTAGGACAGATCTTGTGCTCAGTCACAGTTGTCTCCTCTCCCTGTTAACCTATTTATACTGGACATGAAGGAAGGTTGAGACATATATCCTTGTATTAGATGTGGTCAAAGCTGCAAGTAGACTGAAAGATGTTAATGACAGGACAACACAGACATAGAGGAGATCATACAGTTCTGCTTTCCTAGAAATGGTGGCACATGTTACATACTGGTGAAAAAAACAGATGGAAAACACCCTCTGAGAGGCTTAGCATTTGATTTCTCCTTTGCTTCCAGGGGTGTTACACTCAGCAGTGACTCCATGGGGTGCTAATTCCACTGGGAGAGCTCCTGCTGCCAGCTCAAATGCATCACAGCCATCTGATGAAAGGTGTTGAAGTGGCGCAAAATCTTTCTGCCAGTTCAAGTGTGTTCAAAAGATGTTTGAAGAAGCAGTTTTGTCCCTAAAGACCTCTTTCTTTTTTTCCTCATCCTGTGTAATCTGTCCTTGTCCAGATGGCCTTACCATTACTGTTATGGATAATTCATCAGAAACACAATTGTGAGTTCACATCAGACCTGCATTAGGGTGGTTAGTGGGTGATTATCTATGTATCTATTTTGCTCTACTATTACTGAATTATGGCAATGATTTCAAGCAGAGTCTGTGACTGTACAAAGGACAGTGGGCATCAGCTGGAACATCTTCCCTTGTCCACATAAACCCGCTGTCTGAAGACAAGCAGTCCTGTTGCATACCATGCCTTCCAGGCTCCTGCTCTTCTTTCATAAGCCACCTTTAGCATACAAAACATGCCTGGAAGAAACCGCTTAGAAGCATTCATCCTCTCAACATGAGGAAGACATAAAACTGCAGATTAAATAAGGTGCAGCTATATGACATTGCTTCAGAGAGCTAAAACATAATAAGTAAATCTCATATACATGATTACAAATTCTTACAGATCTTGAATAGTTTGTGGGGTTTTGTGGGGATTTTTGCTGTTGTTTTTTTGTTTGTTTGTTTTAATGTGTATTATAGGTCACATGCCAAAATTAAGGAAATTTTCTCTGCAATATTTTTGTCTTTTGCAGACTTTTTGCCCAGCCTGATGTTCAGTAAAAATGTCTCTGCTTTCGTGTAAGGTATGCTTTACTTTCTGGGAAGAAACCAGGTAGTCTGTAGCTCTGGACTCTCTATACCTCAAAAAGGAGCCCTCAGGACATGCAAGAGGATAGGGGCTGCTCCAGAGCATGGATGCACACAGAGCAACTGTGACCCCACATCAGGGACAGCAAACTTTTAGGGTGACTGTCACCTGATATATTTGAGAAAAGACTGTAGTCTCTGGTTGCTGCATCCAATCCAAATCTGTCAGTGACAAAAATGGCTCCGAAATATAAGCAGCCACAGCACAGGCTAAGGGTGGAAGTCAGCAACTCAGATGCGTAGGAAAAATTTAACTGCAAATATGGTGCGGATCCTGGCTTCCCTGCAGCAAAGAGACCACCACTGTAGCAATGCTGATACCATTTAATTCAGCCTCTGCTGCTGCCAAGAATTTAGGCTGCAAACTACTTTTCCTTCTTTCTCCCTCAGCTACAATTCAGTTTTGATACCTTCTGCATGGTGGCTGCCAGGACTCTGAGCTCCCCCTTGCCTCAAACGGCCCAACCCTGCTCCAGCATCTAGGTGTGGACTCCCACTACAGTCACCTCAGCCAGCCCCCCTGACCTATTTCACCTAGAGAGGTGGGAAATGAGTGTAGGGAAGTGTGAGGTTTCTCCCTCTGCCCACGTCTGCTCAGCAGCAGAGCATGGCTCATCCCCACTAGTGTTGCCTCAGCCACCCAGGATTCATTGCCTTATAAAGACCATTTGTCTGTGCCTCACACCCATGCCATGTATACATAAAGACAACTTGAAACATTCCAGACTCCACTGTCATCTTATGAGCAAAGTAATAATAAATAACCCTGCACCTCCTCTTCGCTTCAGTTGGGCTTCTATCCCTGCACGTGGCTGAAGTAGACATTTGGTGAGAGGCTGTGCTGGCTGGGGCAGCACCAGCCTGGCTGAGCCTGCTGCCATGAGGAACTGCCTCGGATGGATTTGCAGTTGAGGTAGGGTCTTATAAAGTTCTCAGATTCCTGCTACTTAGCAATAAACTGGTAACAGGCACTCATCCTTCATCAGCTACCAGGTAATAAAGCTGTACTGTTTGCCGGAGGAACTCACAGTGGAAGATTATCTCAAAATCTCAGCCAGGACAGCCCACATCTTTCCACTTAAAAATCTGCAAGAGCGCAGGAAGCCCAGCATTTCATCCTCAGCAGCTTACGACGTGTTTCATGGCAAGAGGAGGGCAGCACAGCCCTCAATCTGTAATTCACTAAAACAGCTCAGAGCAGCAAAAAGGCTGCTGCCACTGAGAGAAATGAATTGGCCATGATTCCTGTTCCAAACAGTGTCACAGCTGAGATTCTGGCATGGCAGGGTCAGGGTGATGATACTGATTCTTGGCCCGTCTCCTCCCTCCCCTGCAGTTACAGGGCCTTGAAAGGAAAATCAGGCTCAAGTGGTTTATGCAGAGCCTTTTCCAGTAAAAAAGATCATGAAATTCTTCATTTATCTACAGAAAGGCTGGGCAACACCTGTTTTGGAAACAAGAATATTTGGCCACTGGTGGTAAAGAAATCCTTCTGTCATACCTGTTACCATTCAACCTAGACAAGAAAATCTTGTGAAGTCTGTGACCTAAACCTCTCTCTTATAAGGAGAGATTTAGACTAAATATGTATTATTCCCAACTTATATATTGCTTTGTGTATGCCAACATACATCCTGTATTCAGTTCTAATTATATGAATAGTGACCTATTTATAGAAGGGGAAGCTGGTCACACAAGCTTTCCTTTTTTTTTTCCTTTTTGGCTACATGAGCCCTTCTGACACAAATATGCAAAAAGCTTCTAGGTCAGTTGATTTATGTTGAAAGCCTAGCTTTAGCTTCAGGCTTGTGTTAACTGATTCCTATTGAAGCCATTCTTGTTAGCCAATCAGCACTGTATTTCCTCAGCAAAGATGTGTCACAGCAAAACACTACTGTAACTTCCCATTTGATCTTTCTGTTGCTCACAAGCAGGGCTCTGCTCCAGGACTGATACCTGCAATACAAAGAAGCGGTGGACCAGAGGCCATCACAGCTGACCACACTTTGCTGCTTTGCTTTCACTTTACCAGGCTAGCAGGGGCTTTTAGTGCCTTTCCTCAGTCAGGCTGGGAGCTGGCCATCATCTCTAACCCATTCCCCAGTGCAACAGAGAGGTGGGCAGGCCAGGCCAGAAGGGTTCAGCTCTTCTTGCATGGCAAATAGTGAGGAGGGATAGACCTAACATATAGGTGTAGGGAGAGATCTTGACATGACACACCCCCAAACATGCTGCAGTCCTGCAAAGACTGAACCTGGGACAAAACTGTGTGTGTATGTGTGTATGTGTATATATATTATTCCAGAATATATATATTATTCCAGAAATAATATTTATGGGAGAAATACATATATATATAAAAACATATAAGAGGCAAAACACTTTCAGGTCATTTACAACAGATGAGCTACTTCTTTGCCCAATGGCCTCCAAAGATCTATGTCATCTGTAGGAACAGGAAGGAGAGGATCAAGACAAAGGAAAAGCTTCTGACTTAAATTGGATATTTTTTTCCCCCCACAAAATAGGCATGTGTGTTCTGCAGCCTGGCAGAAGCCCAAGAGCAAATTCTGGAGGACAAAGGAGATAAACAAACAGTGGTTTAAATTAGTAAACCACAGACTGATGCACAGCATACACAGCTAGAGCAAAAGTGAAAGCTTAGGGGGAGGCTTCAAAAGGCAAGCAGTCTGTTTTGCCAGAAGCAGGATAAAGACTTGCCTGCAGCCTGGAAACAAGCTCAGATTGGGAGCACCCACCTCCCCACAGCTGCTATATTTGCAAGACTAAAATTATGCTCTGCAAAACTTCAGACAGGTTGATGTGGTATCTGCAGTTGTTGTCCAGACTTTGCAAAGAAATTCTGGGTGTGACAAGTAATACCTTTTAGAATGGGGAAAAATAGTTATTTGGGGAAAAAATAAGTTCACGTCATGTAAGCCAGTGAGAAGGGTTGAAAAACATGGATTTGGTAATAGGGACTCAATTCAGTTGCCTAAATAAGTAATTTACTCCTCTGAAGGTGCCCTATAGAATCCCATCTAACCTCATGTGCTGCTCCAGTAGGTCATGGGTGCCCTGTAGGCCCCACGCTTTATCCATCAGTGAACAGTGAACACTGATGTCTCACAAGCCAGTCAGGACATTCTGGGGTATCAGCTACCAGTGTCCAGCAAACTGACCTTGATGCCTCAGCATCATTAGCAAGAGCACTTACAACAGTCAGACAGGCCCATGAGGACAAAAGAAAACAATGCTGAACACAAGTATAGAAATCGGGGGGGGGGGGGGGAGATAAATAAAAATTTACAAGAAGCAAACAAATAGTGGATGGATAAAATTCTGCTACTACTAAGCGTGAATTGAAAAAGTTAGAGCAAAGACCAGAATCCAAAGTTGGGCACACTAATGTACTAACAAAAAGTTTTTGCACTGATGGACGCAGATTTGTCCCTTGGGCACAACCTGAGCTCAGAGGGCTGTGATGAGAGACACAAAGCTTTGCTGGAGGCCAGTCACTGGGGGTACCCCAGGGGTCCTGGGCAAACTGCTTCAGCTGACCCCTCTTTGACCATACAGTTTGCAGAGTGCCTGTCTGTTCAGTGATTGCATGTGGAAAAAAGTTCCACTCTGTCTCTCAGTCATGATTTCTTCTGTCCAGAAATATGACACAGATGATGACCATATAATTGATGTCGTAGTCATGGTATTTGCCAGGAACAGTGTACTGATAATGCCAGTAATAGACAATGGACCCCAGCTCGGTTCTTACTAGCTTAAAAATCAAAGCCTTTGCAAATCATGCAAACATTTTACTTCAAGTGTAAATGTATCATGGATAGTGGTGCTATAACAGGTAATCATCTGACATTATAGCATGCAGATTTTAGGTAAGACATGTTTTGTGAAAAATAACCAAAAAGAATTAGAAGAGCCCACATGAATGATAGAAAAGAAAGGAATACTTAAGTGCCAGCAGCCTGTAAAATAGCCTAAGGAAAACCTGGAGTGAGTTATACCAGAGGAATATCTGTGAAGGGAGGAAAAGAGAGGGAACAGAAAACTGCTGGTGCAGGCCATTCAGAGGGGCTAGTCAGAAGTGTAAGATGGGTTCTAGGAAGAAAAGATATTATCCAGCTAAGGAAAAGGTGGACATAAGCAGCCCATGACAGATGGTAGCAGCTGAAAAATTGAGGATATGAACAAACGACAAATTTATTTTGGGAAGAATTCTAAAGGAGATGCAACCATGTCTTCAGCAAAATGTTTTGAAAGAAAGTCTTACTCAAGGGGACCTCCAAGAGGAAATGGCACAGAAAAAAAGATTGAAGCCTCCAACCTGAAAAAGAAGGAAGATTAGGCAATGATTGTTCAGCCTATGACAGATTTTTGGAAGAGCTCATCTGTGTGAAGAAAAGACAAGGCAGAAAAGATTCAGATGCACGTACAAATTAAAGTTTAAATTTTGTAGAGGGCATGTCTCCAGAAAAAGGAAAGGTGTGAAAGCATTTGTAGTCTGTGAAGAAAAAACTGTCACAGGACACATGGCAAGGTTTGTCTCTGCATTTGAACCGAGCTGGCCAGAAAAACAAGGTGTCTGGGGAGTCTCTTGACTCTTTGAGCAGCTGGGAAGCAGTAACCGCTTCCTGACAGAGGTTTTTGTGCCAGGATCCCTTGCAAGGGACAGATTGTTACTGGGACTGTTGCACTGACTCTGCCTGTTCAATATTTATTAGAGGAATTTCTTAAGCAACCGTAGGTGGTTTATGATTACCTTATTCGCGCACTGGATATGGGACCAGGACAACCTGGTAAAATACAGAGGACACATTCTGTGGTGTAGGCAATAAGCAAGGACAAGAGACCAGACAGTGAAGGATGAGTAACAGCTAAAAATGCAGCAGAACGCATCTGTACAACAGGAGACCAAGAACTAAAGAAAGACCCTGGAAAAGAGTGGAAGAAAGATTTCACAATTTTTATGAAGATAAGAAGTATCACCATAGCAAGGCTGTTACCACTATCTTCATTAGCCAAAAATAAAAGCCAAACTCAAACCTGCAAAGATGGATTTGATTTGAAGAATAAGGCACTCGAGAGACGTCTGGACTTTCTCCAGCTCCATTCAACAGCCAAAGGTGTGAGCAAGATGAAAAGCAGAAACCAGTCAATGCTAAAGAGTGTCACAGATGCCAGAATGTGAAACAAGAAGACTGAAGACAAAGAATTACAGTGGTGAGATGCACAAAGTCCACAACCAGCTCAGGGGAAACACTCCCTGCCCCAGGTTACCATGTTATTTGCAGGAAATGCTAGGACAATGGGGTTGATGGAGAATTTAATAAGGAAGTTTTTACAGTCTGTGGTATTGTCTAAAAGGAGCTGAACCAAGTGTGGTCTGATTCAATGGCCAAAACTCTTCTCGAAGAGATGAGGCATTTTGTTTGTGACCCTGCAGGCCACACTTCCCTTGTGCAGACCAGAAGCTGAATGCCACAGACAAAACATAGTTTGCCAACTTCGATTAAGACATTTTGCAAGAGCCCACAGTGAAAAAACTAAAGGGGTGGAGAAGAGATTTTCTTTCCGGCTGAACTCCTGCTTCCTTCCTATGCAAAATTACCCTGTTCCGTGCTTGTCTGAAGAAGATGCTACTGAGGAAACCTCTTCTTTGCAGAGTTTACTGGGAAAGGCTAACAAGCATCTACCCTAACTGAACTGCACAGCAGCCAGTGCTTGCCATCAGTCACAGCATCTACTGGGACTTCTGGAGAAAATATCAATTCTCATTAGCAATGAGCTAGTGTACATTAGGTGTTGTGAGAGAACTTGTCTACTCTTGCTGATCCCAGGGCAGAAGGCTCCTAATCCACCAGTGTTTGCTGACATGCTCTGCAAGCTCACCACACCTCTCTCCTGCTGCCCCACATGGATCTAGAATAGGAAGCTGATCTGTTTCCATATTTAGCTACCCTGATAACTCATGAAGATTTACATCAGACATACAGGACATGAAGAGGGCATGTCAGCAATAATACATGATCTCTGAAGGCAAGTTTTGATAATGCAGTCACATGGGCTTGCCGGTGATGTGACAGACTGAAGATACCTGATGCAGGTTGTGAGATTTTTGTCCATGCTATTTCCTAACTTTGGTGCAGGGTCATAACTTCAGAGAAGTGCAGCTCCACTGTCGTGAAAGAGTTAACAGCATGTCCAGAGCTTAGAATTGAATCATATAACCCACTGGAGGGGACTATGAGGAACACTCTCCCAACTCAAAAGCAGGTTCATACACTTAGTGATGGTGCTTCACAATCACTGCAGTGTGAGAACAACCACACAGGGATCAAAATGCAGCTTAAGCACTGCCTATTTGTATCTTAGCTTGTTTGCAGTAACGCGAACATCTGCCTATACTTCATGCCATTGCATGCATAATTGGAACAGGGCGCTCAAATTTGCACTTTATTTCTCCTGAACATGATGGAGGGTCTATAGTAATAACACTATTTATTATTATCATCAGCAGCAACATCTGGGGATATATGTACTTGGAGGGGAAGGGGAGTTAAGGGTCTATAGTCCTCCTCATCAGCACTACTAGTTTTAACATGCACTCCAGACCACATAACACTAGAACTTTATTGTGCTTGTGCTTGCAGCTCTGACAGCAGCTGCATTTAGCCACAGTTCAAAGGACTGAGTCTACATCTGTGTTTACTGGGTTGCACACAATGGGCAAAACCCTTCCAGCAATAAGTGTGAAACTACCTTTGCTGGTAGGTGAAGGAGCGACAGAATGAAACTTCATATGCTTTTGATTTCCATATAACTTGACAATAGGATTTATTTTTTTAAAATAAGGGTAAAACAGATACTAGATTTCCGGAGCCATTCAGCAATGACTCTTTTTCCACAAGTCTGAAACAAAATTTAATTGCGTAAAACCCTACTAGTATTGACTGTCATTTACAGATTAGTTATGCCAAATATAATGTTTATTAGATTTTCAGGAGCAGTCATGGTTACTGTCCTGGGTTCAGCAGTAGCAGTCATTTTTCTCCTTCTTAGTAGCTGGTGCAGTGCTGTGGTTTTGACTTTTGGCCTGGGAACAGTGCTGATAACACCTATGTTTTTAGTTACTGCTCAGATGGTTAGACTGGCCATAGGACTTTGTGAGTCTCATGCTCTGCCAGGGAAGAGGGGAAGCTGCGAGGAAGCAGAGACAGGACATCTGATCCAAACTGACCAAAGAAGTATTCCATACCACAGAACGTCATGGCCGGGAGGTAACTGGGAGTTACCCAGAAGGGCACTTTCTGCTCAGTTGGGCTCATTTTGGCAGGTAGTATCATATTCTCTTCCGTTGTTATTTCCCTTATTGTTATTATTATTGGTGGTAGCAGTAGTGATTTGTGTTATACCTTAGTTACTGGAGTGTTCTTATCTCAACCCATAGGAGTTACAGTCTTTTGATTCTCCTCCCCACCCCTCCGGAGTGGGTGTGGAGGGGGGGGGGATGGGGAGAGGAGTGGAAACTGTGTGGCTGACTGGGTTTAAACCACAACAGTTACTGTAGTTGAAAGTAGGTTGCTCTGTCTTGAAAATACTGCACAAGCATGAATGAATTCATTCACTCAAAAGAGTAAAAAAAATCATCAAGTGCATTTGTTAATGAAGAAATATACCCAAAGAAAGGTAGTGGTGATGTTTTGGCCAAGAATTTCAGAAAAGAATGACATTTGAGCACTATGTTGACTCTCAATAATATTTACTAATTTCTTCAGACATACTTCTAAAAATACTAGGAAGTCATACTTCTAGTCACAGATCTTTCAGTCTACTTGCCATCACACCACAGCTTACTTTCTACTTTAACCTTTACTTCAAAGTCAACCATTACTCAGAAATAAGGTTTAATATATTCAAGATTAAAATAGTCCATACTAACAGAATTAATCCTGCATTTATGTTTTCCCGCATAAACATTTGTTTGTGACTTCAATGTCTGCTGTAGTTTTAAAATACTAGCTTTGATACAAAACATACCTTATTTATGAAAGATTGGACAAGAGGCAGGTTGCTAGTATACTTACTGAGCTATTATACAAAATGTTATGGAAATGTTACTAAAGTGTCCTACTTCATATTCAGATCAGCTTCATAGGAAGCATTTAATACCTGAGAAAAGTGAATTCATAGGTTTATGCAAACTTATCAAGGAAGATCTTGTTTTACATCAAGCTCAGGAAATTAGGAAGTGTCAGTATCAGTTTTTATCCTGGTTTATGATCACAAAGAAAGTCGACATTTCAACATTTCCTACAAGAAACTAGCATTTAGTCACCACCAAGAATCAGGCTTCAGCTATAGGCAAGACATCAATTTGTTAAAGCTGGTCCAGAGGAGAGTCAAGAAAATGATCAGAGCCCTGAAGTGCCTCTTCCATGAGGAAAGGCTGAGAGAGTTGGGGTTGTTCAGCCTGGAGAAGGCTCAGAGGAGACCTTATTGCCAGATTGGATAGGGCTTTGGGCAACCTGGTCTAGTACAAGGTGTCCCTGCCCATGGGAGGGGATACTGGAATCTTTCTACCCAAACTATTCTGTGATTTCATTATTCTATTAATAGATGCAAATTCTGCTGCAGTTTTATTTATTGTTATACTTGTCAAGCAAGTTATTTATATTTTTCACCAAAAGATACTGATAGCTGCATTTGACTGTTTAAAGGTACTGTTGCAAGGTAGATCCTGGAGAAGCACAGAACATAAATTCCAAAGCTTTTGGTTAGGAAACATCGTTAGAGAGAATCATGTTGAAAAAATATTTGCTTCTAGTCATCTCAATTTTAAACTTTCATTTTGCATTGTGGTGTAGCTCCATAGCTTAAAAGAGCTGCTGTTTCAAGTAAAGATGTTCCATTCTTTACCACAGGCATGGCAAGCTGGTCAAACTACATCTCCCATAACAAACCAGCCAGGGCAGTCAGAAGGAAAGTATTGTGCTACAGTGAGAGATATAATTTCCCAGAAACATCAGCCAAAAAAAAGATATTGTAAAAAAAAATAAATTGAAATTGCCTATAAAAACGCATTATTTTCCCCCCAGAAAGTACATTTCAGATGCAAAACACAGGTTTCTAGCCAGCTCTAATCACTACTAAAACCTAGAGTCCTTTCCTGTCATAATCAAGAAAGTGGTGAATGAAGTATGAAGTCATCCTCTTCCTATTCCCACATGTACATCGAAACTGGGTAACTTGCTATAAATGAAGTAGGAGCATGCAGCGTGTTTTTCCTAGTACTTCCCCTTGTGCAAAGGACATGGGCGGAAAAATTCCTGACTCCAGGTTTGTCCCAGCTCATGCAATGAATGACTAGGAGAGTTAGCCAGGCGTCAGTGTGGAATAAACTTGACCCTTCAGGTAAACTAGTTATGTACCTCCAGGAAGGCTGGGATTCACTGTCTTGTGTATCAACTGTATTTCTGACACAGAATACTTATTTGAACCAATTTTGGAAGCAAGTAATTTAATAGTTGAGCTATATTTAGAGTTGTGCTAACAAAGCAATCCAGCTTTACTAAAATATGATCCAAGAAAGCCTCTTGAAGTGAGCTCAAGAAATTGGATTATTTTACAGCCACACACAGCTAGAGTCAATGATTTATAGTAATTTACGGTTCCACAGTCACTGAAGGAATTTACTCACAGTGGCACTGCACAAGGAAGAAAACAATAGAAGAATCCTAAACAAGTAGTATCCAATTAAAAAACAAGAATGCATATGTCTGTTGACCTGAAATGGACATATAATTCTCATTGGTGCAGCTTTTTAATCGAGTAGAAACATGCTAGTCTATTCATGTTCTCACCTCATTGCAGCAATATCCAGTTGCTTTCCAGTAGCATATTAAGCAACACATCGTTTGTTCTCCCTTCCTCTGCCCCAGGGGAGAGCTTTGTAGAATGATTTACTTCGATAATTTGGGTGCTTTTCTTTAATATATATGTTGCAATGTATTTATGTCATAAAGGCAGGTTAAAGAAATCATGTTTTCATTTGGATGATGATGTTTGCTATAGCTTTAGCTCCTGAGGGAATTCTTTCCATAGTCCTGGAGCAGACTTTGAAAGTTTTTAACCTCCTGCACAGGGTACGTTAGGGCCACAGAGTAAATATTTTTTTTTTGATCTTTGTCTTCTTTTTTTGCCTTGAGCTTTTGCCCATCTTCTAGGTCACTGGTTTTGAAAGTGAGGTGTGTGCGCCCAAAGGGTTTGCAAGACTATCCATGCAAGAAAATACATTTTGCAGTGTTAATAAATAAAAGAATTAAATTTAAAAGGTGATTAGTGTATCTTTAGTTTACCTTTTTAATTCATATTTTGTGTGTATGCTTTATAATGTACATAAAATATTAGAATATTACATGTATATAAATTATAAATTAAAAAATATGCATGTATTGGGGGGGGGTGTGCTTAAATATATTTTAGTGATAGTGTTACACTATCAAAACAATTTGGAGACCACTATTCTAAATAGCAGTTTCCTAATAACAGACACTGAGATCCTGAGTTTTGATCAGTATTCGTAAGTCAATGCAAAAACTCCACAAAAATATCTGTCAAATATACTTAGAAGAACCCCTGCTCTTGTGGAGAGCTGCTACAAGCCTGCCATACCACATGGATTTGCCTGGTGCCAGGAATCTCCTGCAGAAACAGAATGTAGCTGCTGTCTAACCAAGAGGTGGAAGGGCTGTTCAAATAGGGCATGACGGATCTGCCAACACAGGAGTCTCTTGGCCAAGCAGAGATGATTAAACAGTGCTGGCTTCATGAATTACTGTTTGAGTATCAGCAAGAAACCCAGAATTGCTCCCAAGCTATGGACTGCACAGACTATGGGTTTGTGCATTTGCACAACAGAAACTGCACTGGATCATAAATCCATCAAACAAATTTCTGTGAGCACCTCTTCTGTTTTGCTGAGATTCCTGACCCAAGAGCTGATACCATTATGTGTGTCCTTAAAAACTCAGTCACACTGCTGAAATGGGTGTGTTGATGTGGTTGGGTGACCAGCACTAAGTTCTTGGCATTAGCACTTGGTTTGAAAATGCAGTCTCCCCAGATTAAATCAAAATATTACAAGGGTGCCAACTGTCATTTTAAAATCCATTTGCATAGATGTGTCTGCAGGGCTTTTTTTTGTTTGTTTGTTTACTTTAACATGATTAACTCAATTATGATATACGCCTAATTTCTAGGAACACTTGTAAAATACACTGACAGAAAGTCAAGTAGCCACTGTGATTTAATGTCAGCAGTACTACACCTCCATCCATTCTCCCACAAACAAGAACAATTCGATGTTTTCCAGTTTACTTACAACTTCCAGAAAAGCCTGAGTAGTTACATTGAGGTAAACCTGAAGCTTTCCTGACTAAATCAGGATTTTACAAAGCATTAGAGTTCACATTTCAGCAGTATTGTACAAACAGGTGGGTTGTTTTTTTTCCTGGTGGAAATAGACATGCTTTCTGAAACACCCATTTGGTAACAATGTTCCCCACAGCAACACAAGGCTGTTAAGATTCAGTAGATTTGGATAACAGCCTATCCTGATTCGGAGAAAACTCCATGAACAAACTCGCCAACAGAGTTTCAAGTTGACAAGCAGGTATTCTTTATTACGGCTCTGGGAGACGCGGGGGATAGCTCCTCCTAACGTGTGTCCCCGTATTGCTCTACAGGTCATCCTTATATGGTCACTGGGAACATTACATCATTTCCAGAAAGTTTCCCGCATTCATACAAAATATGATGGTGGTTCCCAGCTTAATTAACATTACAGACATAGCAATCATCCTGTTCTTTTACTTATCAATAGGTTTTAACTGCTGCCATCCTGGCCATCAGCTAGTCCCAGGTGCTACCCACCCCTTGGTCGTTTTCCATTCTGTTCTTGTCACACCTTTTGTATTGAGGTTCTGAGGATCTGAAACTGCCTTCAGACAAAACGGTTACTTTTCATTACAAAGCCAAACTTATCATTACTTTAGAAATTATTACATTTTGTGCCTCTTTGTTTCAATCCATACCATAAAGAGGAGGAAGAGGAGGAAAATAGAAAGATGTCAAGCAAGAATACTTCAGACAGGCACCAGAGGTCCTAATGCTTCTGGTGCATGCTCCAGCTCCATGCCATAGTGAAGGGAACACTTTCCCAGGCCCTACTTAACAAGGTATCCAAGATGACCATGGATATTATTATGATTTGGAATGCAATAGTCATAAGGTCATCAACACTGGATGTTAAGAACCCATGCAGCACTCTGTGTGGAGAGGAGCATGTTGGCACGGCTGAGGGCTTTGATGGTTTGGGAAAATGTACGTTAAGGATGGCACAAAGGCGGCACAAAGGCAGTACAAAAGTAGTCAGTTGTGGACTCCTTCCCTTGCTTGCACTATCCTGCTTTGAGAAAACTAAAACAGGAGCATTAGGTCAGAAAATGTCTGGTGAAGCGGTCAGGGGACTTCAGTAAGGACAAAACTGGGCTAACTGCACACGTCAGGGCCCTGAGCCCCCTCCCATCCTCCCAGGCTCAGGGCCAATTCAGAGATAGTGCAGCTGGTGACCTTGGGGAAAGCTCTTCCTGAAAGAAATGCAGAGAGGCTTTGGCCAAGGCTGCCTGTCCTTCCCTTGGGACCAGCTTTGAAGTTGAGTTAAGATCTTCCCCTTGGTCCCTGCTTGAGCTACACTGCAGTCTCTCTGCAGCCATGCCAGACTGACAGAAGAAGATTTGTGTCACCATGTCTGGCATTAGCAACAGCAGAAACTGCAGCATCCTATAATGTGTACATCAGTAATAACATTTGAGAGTTACTTACTGTTCCTTACTGACCTGGCATCTGCGTCTTTGCTGACAGATGTCACACAGTTTAAGGAATTCCCGTTGAAATTTTCTGAGTGATTAAAAATATCCTGCAAAAATATGTTTTGGAATCCCTTGAATTCTCTCAGCAAATATAATTATGGATGCTGTATAGAATTGAAAGATTAGCAAAGTGTGCCACAATAAATCAGTTTGTGCTGTTCCCTTATCTCCAGGGAGGAGGACATTTTAATAAGGAAAATTCTCAAGTTACACTCCTGTTCACCACTGCATGGACTAACTGCTCAGTTGAGACTCTGCAGCCCATGGTAACTATAGTAAGTGCTCAGTAATTAGTATCAGGAAGGTTTAATGGTGATAGATGCTTTCTATGAACTTTGGTAACTTAAGACAAAGAGAATAGCCTCAGCACATTGACAGACCTAGAAATAAGAAAGTGTATAAGAACATCTAGGAAAACAAGAGATATAAAGTAGGCTAAAAAGAGGGGGCTAAATGGTATTCCCTGAAGTCAGTAGCGCATTAGGGGTAGGCTGTAACCTCCCAAACACTGATCAAAGCCGTGGGAAACATGCAGTTGTTTAAATACCCAGCAGAGAAGCTACATTCCCCTCCTGATTGATTAGAGTGTATCTTTCACAGCTCGTTCACTCCCTGATAAAGCACATCTGTTCTAGCTGCAGACTGAAAACCACCGGGTTACTGTGGAGGACCATCAAAGAAACAAAAGACATGAAATACCAAGAACTGACTACTTTTTTTCAGTCAGGCAAAGGTTGAAATCCAGCTTGCTTTCACAGCTGACCTCCATTCAGAGTAGATGCCTAACCCAAAGACAGACAAAATGATCAGCAAGATGTGAATAAGAAAAGACTAACAAGTCGTCGGTAGAAACAAGCTATGTTACTTTAAAAGAGGGCTGGGACTAAGAAGAAACACCTTGCATTTGTTTGGGCTAAACTAGCCATAGGAATACAGAAAAAAAAATCCCTACCTCTTCTGAGCACTGGGGCCTAAAGAGTGAGCAGATTTCCACCTCTTGCAGCATGCTTCACATCAGTTCTTTCAATCCTACTTCTGAAAAAAAATATAACTCTTCAGGAAAACCCTGTGTCCTTTCTTCCTGGAAGCACATGAAAACACACTTATCTAGAGGGAATCACATGCTCAAGTGCTTTGCTGGGAAAAATAATTATTTTTCATGTAGGCTGCAGGTGACTGAGGAAGCCAATAGCAGTGCTGGCCATGTGCAGGGTAAAAACAGGAAGGAAAAACATAAATAACCAAAACCAACAATGTGAAGCTACAACATTAAGATCAGACTAAGCAGAACTTTCCAAAAGAAGCCATACAGGTATAAGTCATAATAGCAACAACAGCAGTGCATAAAGCACAATCTCTTGGCAAGGGTGTCTAGAAGCCCCAACTTGAAAACACAAGAAAATACGAACTAAAGAGATTAGGAAAATGCTGAAAAAGAGAAGAAAACAGAAAGCAGGGGATAGATTCTGCAATTAAGCTGGCAGAGCACAATAGTTTGCCAAAGTCAGCTGGGGGATCTGTGACAAGGAGGCCACTGCACATCCCACTGGTCTTTCAGGCAAGGTGATGATGCAGCCAGAGAATGCTCTATAATGTGAACAGATACATGGAAAGAGGGGGGACAAGGACACCTGTGCACAGCCAGGCAGACAAAACTCTGCTTTGTACTTAGCTTTAAGTGTAACAGAAGTCACACACCCCAACCATGAGAAAATGTGCAAGCTGGGAATGAAGGCTGAACCCCATTCTACAGTGTGAATTTCCCGCAGTAATATAAAACCAGTGTGACACAGCCCCAAAACAGCCCATCCCTTGGCTGAGGGGCAGCAGTGCCGCCCCACATGCAGGGTTCCCTGTACATCTGGCACCCTTTAAAGGAATAAATAGCTCAGGTTCTGGATGAGAAAATGATGGATTTAATTCTGCAAGACCAGTCACTGATATTCAACTGTTGGACCTTTTCATACTGTTTTGCTCAATAAAAAGTTTTTAACACCTCTAGATGCTTTGAAATTGTTTTGCATTGCCAGAGTGATATAAAAGTATTTAGTATGAAAGAGAATTAAGCCAGGTATGTGTAATAGACAAGGCAGAGGCATGTCTGGGAGAGGTGTCACACCCACAGCGTGTGCAGGACTAAGCCATGCACTGGCACCCAGCTCACAGACAGGTGAGCTGGCCAGTGACATTATTGTTCCTCCAATTGTTTCTTACCACTCCTCTGCTGACAGCTTCCACCCCTGCAGCTCTGCTGACAGAAGGAATTCAATGAGTGTGTGCTTCCAACAAGGCAGATGGATCAGGCAACAAAGAGGGCTTAAACCAACCTGCTCACTTTGCCTGAAGCAAACCAAAGCGCTCTTAAAGAAAGCCTTTTACCAGCAGAGCTACAGCAAAGGTGGTGTAGGTGCAAACTGGCAAAATCTTCAGATGGCAGAGTTTGATCTGGCACAGGCTGTATGTCCACAGCTTTACAAGTACGCACAAGCATCTTAGGTGCACAGCACCTGTCCACATGTGCGTTTTATTCTGCAGCAAATACAAAGTTAATGCAATTACACTGAAAATCCCTTCAGCGCGAGCCAGGTTAAGGCACATTATCTCATATTCGCTGTGTGTTAAGAGAGTGAACAGTTATCAGACAATGGATGGTTAAGTTTTAATTCATGATACCTTCCTATCCTGTCAAAGGTCACAAGGTGGGATTGTGCAAAATTAAGTATTTGACCTGAAAAATGTTGTGATTTGCCTTTCCAAATATCATTTAAAAGGCATTCTAAGAGGAGTAACTGCATGAACTCAATTTGAATTCAGTTTACTACAGAAACAGCTACTGACTGTAGTCTAAACATTCTGCTGACACTTCACAAATGTGTGAGATACAAATTATCAAGAATTACACTTTCAAAAGACTTCTCTAATTGTAATCTGGAAGGAAGGCTTGTAACACGAATAAATATGCCTGTGCCAGGTTGGACATCAATGAAATCTCAGCACACAAGATTTCCCAGGGCACTCAGTGCTCCCTAGGCAGCTGAACCTGTGCCACCCAATCTATTATGCTATGCCTACTTCAGCAGCACCTGAGCATGCAGTGTTAAGTATAACCGCAGGCTAGGGATGGCATCGAGGTTTCCAAGTCCTTCCTGGTGAGGTTCAATCACTGTATTCTCTTCCTGGTACTTGCTCTGTGGAGCAGCACAAAGTGACAGCTTATACTATTTATTTTCTGTTATGATCTGTTTTTCCACTTTTGGAATATCAGAACAAATATGTGCTTGTTCCTACCCCAGTAACAAGGCTCTGATTCTGACATAGACACTTTGCTGTGTGGTCCACACAGCAGATCAGCCTCTTCTCCAGAATAATACTTTTGCCTTAGAGACAGAAGGGCCTCCTCTCCAAACAGTCAACTTCTAGATTCCAAAATCCCTCAATATGCAGGAGCATTTGAACTGAAACCTTCATATGCCCAGGAATACAGATCTCCAGTAACACAAGCTCCATGTAAGTGAAACTTGAACTCTCTTTGAAACAAATCTTGAATCTTCCCTGCTGTTCAAACACCTATTGCAGAGATGTGTTTTAGGATATAGGACCACAACTCATTGGTTTCAGAAGCTGTCTTGGAAGAGTCAGCTTCATCATGAATGTGTTTCTTAGGTCACAGCACAAATTTCAGGATATAAATCTTTCTAGATATAACGTGCTGTTAGTATCAGGAGCATTTTTCTACAAATGCTATGACTGGTATACACTGGGACTGTATGAGGTGTCTCTCATGGCATGATCTATTTCTCACTCATTTCAGCAAGGGTTAGATCAAAATTTAAATACTCTCCTCAGCTGCAAGAAAAGGAGACACTGGATGTGTATAACAAGCTCCCTACCCCTAAGGGTAACACACAGTCCCTAGTCAGCAGGGTACTCTACATCAGGCATCATATCAGTATGAGAATTTAATCTTCAGGGTCTTGCACAAAGGGTTTGATTATCTAAAAGCAAAAGATCCTACTCTTTTTGTAGGAGCATGCAGTTTGTTCACTGAAATCCTAATTCAGCAGAATATATAAATGCACACTTACATGTTTTGTTAGAATGGACTTTAAATAGTATTAAATATGGGATATATCAGTGATGATATTTACCCTCCCAGGAGTTTTAAAAGCCATTCTCCCCAGACACATATGCAGGTGGAATGATAAAGAGGAATTTATGCCATGTTTGCTCCCTTTTACAGCATTATGTCCATTTACTTGTGTTTAAACATAATTTTTGATCCTGGAAAACAAAACTAAGTGACAAGTGATGCCTTCCTAGGGTGCGTGCCCTTCACAAAGTACTACCAGTACACAAAGTACTACCAGTACTGACAACTGCACAGTTTAGACTTGAGCAAGTATAGATTTGGAGCAAAATGCCACACATGGAGCAGTGTATGTATCATGATGCATCAATTATTAATTCTGCTATCTGGTGTGAGGCACTGATTTTTCATTTGCAGGCAGCCAAATCAGTTTATGATTCTTTCCCAGTGAACAGTGGGAGATCTTTATGTCTTTCTGTAACACAGCGGAAAGAAGCAGAAATAGCCAAAAGAGTACCAGAGAAATGAATCTGCATGTTGTATCTGGAAAATTAGCTCAGACTGAATAAAACAGCATCTGCTACCTACAGGACGAGGATGGTTAACCACTATGGGTTAAAAAGGTATGATGAAAAATTGCCATGAGGTGTACATCAATGATCATTTTCCAGTTATGTGAAATACACTGCATGTGGGTTTGACAAGAGGACTGAAGGCAAGCTGATGAAGAAACAGCAAATTATTTCTGCAAAATAACTGCATATTTATTACAGCATCTCAAGAGGCTTTTTTAAATATTCGGTCCCATCCTGAATACAATATAAAACCTCACTTGCAACAAATCAGTCTGAAAACAAGAATTTCTGCAGTGAAGATCAAGTGGTTTGAAAAGTTTTGTTACACAAAAGTTAAGATACTCAGTAACATGGAATTATTAAACAGACCAATACAACCTCAGTTCTGATGTGACAGAGCTACTCTGATTGTAGACTGGTTAAATGAGGCACAATGATTCAGTTCAGTTCCCTTTCCTGAGTGCACTGCACAGCAGTGGAAACTCTGCTAGCAAACTGACAAAGCAAAACTCTGAGGAGATGATTTGGGAGGAGCTATTACCAAAGATCTCAGCCAACAGCCCAGGAGAGTCTGAGACGTTGTCCCTGAGCAACCTACTGTCACTTTGAAGATGGCCCTGAGTGAACTCTGGAGGCTTCCTCCAATCTAAATTACTTTATGATTCTGCATTGATCTGTTAGCACTCTGGATTACCTGCTGTAATGAAATAACATTTCTCTGCACTCCAAGATAGGGACCTATAGCTCATTAGCCTACCATTCCTCTTAAGTATCTTATCCCACCTCATTCCTGGATGTCCACTGGGTAGGTGTGAAACACATCAGTCCTGGGTGCAGGGTATGTTCCTTGAGATCACAAGTAATCCGTTCTGTAAATGTGAATCCCAGTAGGGATTCTGAATGTAACCTTCCTGTATACACTTGCTGCAGTCTCTGCTAGTTTAAACATATGGTGAGAAACAACCTACAAACATTTCTTAAAAGTAATACAAAACGGGTAAGAAATTTTGATGTAGGTAAGTGCTGAGTCAGCTGTCAAACAAGGAGCAACTGCCTCAGGAATGTAAAAACACTGATACCTCACAAAGCTCAAAGGTTTATGTTTTGTTTTTTAGGGAGGTTGCATTGTGGGAACCCTTTGCTTTGATGGACCCAGATGTGAATCGCTATCTCCATCCTGTGCCCCAGTGAGGCACAGCAAATTTCAAAACTCTTCATCTCCCATCACTCCTGATCCCTTGCCTAAATTTAAACCATCTTCACTCCTCTCCTGAAACTGCCTTCAGAGTTTGTATTTCTCCATGATAAATTCTTCCCTCCTCTATCCCTCAGAATTTTAGAAAAGATTTCCTTAATCTTTCCAGAATATCAATTCATTTTCTATCAAAGTTCTCCTATTCCCAAGTAATTTTTGCAAGGAGGAAAGCATTCTCCTTTACAGCAGATTTGCAGCATTTATAGTATTTTTGCAAATTCCTCTTCAAAGTTTAAGCCAAAGTCAGCTCTCCCAGACCCCTGCATGTATTTCCAGGCCGAGACACAGAGGTGTACCTTTTTTTTACTGACAAATGCAGTATGTACCTGCATTACAGGACAGTGACACCACCTCACTTTACCTGGAAGACTCCATGACCCTCTCTTTCTGGCATCATTTGTTGCCTGTTGTCCTCACTCTGGCTGGCATGGAGTCAGTTTTCCTCACAGCAGGCTGAATGGGCTGTGATTGCCAAGAGTGCTCGCACAGCACAGAGGCCTTTGCCGTTTCTTACAATGAACAGACTGGGGGTGCCAAAGAGATTGGGAGGTGACGCAACTGTGCAGATGACCTGAACCAAAAGACGATCCCATGGTGTGTAACATCTGCAGCAGCACTGGGAGGAGGGGATTTAGGGAAGTCAATCATCTTTTCCTCAGGAACCGGCTGGGCATCAGCCTGCCCGTGTGAGGCAGGGAGTGACAGCCCCAGCACCGCTCCTCCCGTTCCGCACTCATTAACCGATGATACAAAGGTTGCCCTGCTGCTCCTCTCGCGCTCCCGGAGCGAGGCCGCAGCATCCCCACTGCCCCCGCCCGCCCCGTTACCGGCCGCGCCTCGAGCCTTCGCCCAGCGGAGGGACCCGCCCCAGCGGCACGTGCGGGCTGCGCGCGCCGCGCCTAACGGTACCGCTGAGCCGCTCACCCCCGGGAGCCCGCGGCCGGGCTGACGCTGCGCCTGCGCGGGGGCCGGGAGCGGGGGCTGCGGCCTCGCCGGGGGAGGGCGGGGGTCGATGCTTACCCCTGCTCCCCCCTCCGCCGGGCGGTGGGCGGGGCGCGGCGCGCGGGCGGTGCAGGGGCGCGTGACGCGCCCCATGTGTGGCTCCCGCCCCGCCGGCCCCCCGCCTGCCCGCCCCCCGCTCGCGCTCCCCCTCCCCTGCGGCGGCTCTCCCGGTGCATTGTGGGAACAGCCCGTTGTTCATTTGCCATTCGACCCGATCCGGGGCCTGTAGGGACGGAAGCGCCGCCGAGCGGGATCCATTGTGGGCAGCCTGCGGCAGTGATCTAGGCCGGAGCCGGGGCGGGGGGGGAGACGCGGCTGGACTCTTGTCTTTCTCGCGGCCGCCACCCCCGCCCTTCCCGCACGGCAGCCGGCGCCTCCTTCCCCCGTTCCCGCTGGCAGAGCCCTCGGCCGGGCGGGGAGCGGCGGGGCAGGGGCGCGAGGCGGCGGCGGGCGGGGGGCGCGCGCGCGCCATGTTCGCGGAGATGAACCGGCGGACGCTGGCGTTCCGCGGCGGAGGCCTCGTCACCGCGGCTGGGGCGGCTGCCGGCGGCGCGGCCGAGACCTGGGACCGGCAGGACCCCGAGCCGCTCAACGGGCGCGGGGCGGACGAGGAAGTGGAGCTGGAGGGGCTGGAGGCCGAGGAGCTGGAGGGCGCCGCCGACGAGAAGGAGCTGTTGTTGCCTCAGGACGCCGTGTTGCCCCCCGCCGCCGGCCCCACGTTCGCCGAGAGAAATCGCCGGACACTGGCCTTTCGGGGCGGTGGGGGGCTCCTCGCCGCCCCGTCTGGCGCTAACAATGGCTGCGAGGCCTCGGCCTGGCCGCGGAAGCACTTCAATGGGCGGGGGGCGGACGAGGAGATGGAGCTGGAGGGCGCGGAGGGCTTGGAAACGGAGGGTCTGCTGGAGGGGAAGGAGCTGGCCCAGGACGGGGGCTCCCTGAGCGACAGCAGCGACGACGAGGAGGACGGTGAAGGGGGCAGCCTGGGCGACGGCAGTGGCGCCGAGGGCGGCAGCTGCAGCAGCAGCAGGCGGTCGGGCGGCGATGGAGGGGACGAGGCGGAGGGCAGCAGCGTGGGCGCGGGCGAGGGTGAGAGCATCAAGCACTTCCCGCTGGCCAGGCCCAAGTCCCTGCTGCAGAAGCTACACATCTCCTTCCAGGGTTCCTGGCTCAAGGAGTTCCCATGGCTCTACTACTGCCAGGAGACCGGCCTCATGTCCTGCGCCTGGTGCACGGCCGCCTTGGCCGCCGCCGCGCCTCCCGAGCTCATCATAGCCGGGGGGCCCCTGCCTGGGGGACACGACGAACTCTGCAAGGGCACCCGCAACTACAAGCGTACGCTGCTCCTGCGGCACCACCTCTCCGCTGAGCATCGCCTCAACGAGCCCGTCAACCCCGAGCAGGTAGGGTTGGGACGGGTTAAGTTCGGGTGGGACGCCGGGCTCCCCTTTCGCTTAGGTGCCTGCTTTTTTTATGCCCGCGTGTGTTAACTTACTTAAATGGCTTCCTGCGTGTGGTCGGCATGGTGAGCTGCTGTCCTCGGCGCAGGGGACGAGTCCGGTGACCCTCCCGTGGGGTTTGGGCGGTCACGGAGCTGTCAGCGTTGTCGTTTTGCGGCCCCGGAGAGCGAACTATTGTTTATGGCTGTTTCTGGTTAACGTTACGCATTCGAAGGGAGCGAGTGCTGTTTTCATTAGTTCATGTTGTGAAGATAAACCAGTAACGTGGGAAGAAAAAGTTGCGTGCTACTAGTGTCGCAGCACTGATTTAAAAACACTCGTTACAACTTCCTCCTGCGGTACCGGGGAGGAGGGGGTAGTGTCCGGCTACCGACTGCGTGTGAAACTGGTACTTGCCAGTGTGAAGGTAGAATTACTTTGCTGTTCCTAATGGTGTGGTCCCCGCACACTGATCGGGTAACTCTGAGTAGTCAATCTCATAATTTTTTTTTGTTTGTTTTACTCTTGACTATATTGCTTTAGATTGAGTTACTGAGCAAGAAGTCTGCAGTTGCTTGGTGTGTGTTAGAGATAAACATGTGGTTTCCTGAAAGCCATGTTAATATGCCAGCTCTCCTAAATGCTTTAGGACTAGTGAAGCTCTTCATCTTCCCCGCTAAACTTAAAATTACTACGTTTCCTGGTTGCTCTTACGAATGAGGCAGGGTTAACTCCAGAACATACGCAGATGGAAAGCTCCTATAGAATACTTGAGGTGAATAGCCAGCGTTCTGCAGTCTTTTCTCCTAAGGAAGAGAAAGGCTGCAGCGCAAAAGTTCCCTCGGATCGCCTAGCTGGCGTTAAACTTTTCAGCTGGCACAAACCAATGTGCTTCAGGTTAGGCTACTACGAGAGCTGTTGAGCTGATCTCGAATTGTTAGCTTGAATTAACCCCCGATCGCTCCGTTTCTCATTATTTAGAACTAAGTTGTAATTAAAACACTCACCTTGATTGTACTGCTGTATCTGGAGTCTAAATTGTAGTGCAGTAGTTAAATGGATCTTATTGCTTGAGTGCTTTAAGGAGCTCGGGGTACCTTGGACAAGAGCTGCTATTCTGACGTCTAGTTAGGATATCAGGATGGCAGATAAAATGTTAAGTGGACATACATTTTCTTAGAGCTAGTTGAAAAAGGTATGCAAGTTTTATGTGAAACTGCTGCAGGACTGCAAGGAATACCTTAGAGTAAAAATATCAGGTATCAAAAATATTTTTGGATTTACAAATGAAACACTCATGTTCAAGACGAGTAATTACCTTTTTAGTAAGTGTATCTCTAAGACAGCTATTGTTACAGACATTTCGTGTCAGTAGGTCATTTTATCAGTTTCCTCCAATCTGGGATTCGGTTTTTAGCCAAACTTGCTTTAGATAACTTGTTTCTAATTTTGAAACTTTAATAATTAGTTTCTTTTGCCTCTTTGTATCTTTGAAAATAAGATTTTTAAAAATATTTTTGCAATATATTCCTTGCCACTTTGTTGCCTAGTTTCGTGAAGGTGTGTCCCGTCATAGTGTAGCCTTACATGTTACTAGATGTGGCTACTTAATGCCACACTTCGGAAGTTTCTCTCGCTCACAGTAAGCTACAGATAAACAAAAAAATTTGAAACCTATTCCAAACAGTTTTTCCTACTGAACTTAGTAGCTTTTTCTTTGTGTTCCTATATCTAGTCTGTTGTAAGACTGCTTAATACTGGGAGGTCGGAAGGGGGGTGAAGTATTATTGGCTTGTGTGCCTCAGTAGCTTGAAAGTTCTTGTAAGTATTTATTTGAAGATTAGCCTTTCAGTGTCATGTGTATCTTTATAAACAACGAGCCTCTGCTTTTATACCACTGAGAGTTTAAGAAAAAGTATTTGTAGTAACTGTAATAAACGAAACGGTAGGGCAGGTGAGATGCATCAGTGGTTCTCTTTCGTGCTGTATTAAAGATAGGCTTCTATGAAGTCGCTGTACAGAGACTGATGTTTTCAAATGGGAAAACTGCTGGATGCATCTCTGTGCAATTACATTTCACTTAAAAATTTCTCGCAAGGGAAAGACCTGAAGTTTTTCGAGAATCGGTGTAGTTTTCTTTGTGGTACAGTTTGAGGTTACACTTGGATAATCAAAAATTGATCAAGAATCTCTGTTTCTTTTGGCTTTTCTATTTAATTTCCATATCCTTTCACACTTTTAATAGCACTTGAATTTCTTGATACATGTGTTTAAATTAATACCAAAACAATAGACCCATTTTTTCCTTAATGCCATGATACCAGATACTTGGAACAAAAGTAGGTAATTTGTACCCTGACCGTATTTCCAACGCACATAATGAGGCAGAAAAGCCGTTTAGATTTAATGAAACTTGGGAGAGATCTTTCAGCCTTTGTGTTAGAGACAACACACATGTATTCTTGACTTGACAAGCTTCAACTGCAGGGCATGTTTAGCAGCTGCTAATAAACATATGGCATAATGCCACTGTTTGAGTGTGAAAAGGAAATTGTAGGTGTTGAGACAGTAAAACAGTGGGAATTTCTATAGGTCTGTTGGATATTACACTCATGAAGAAATGAGTGATGATTTTGGTTTATTTTTGGGATACATTTAATTTGGAATGCCAAAATACATCACAAGTGGTTGCAGCTGCTGTAATTCAAGGGTATTGAGCTGTCAGTTGGTGCCTCTTTCTAAGACAAAAATCTTGACTTATTTTAAAAGTTAGAATAGAAAAAATATTTCCATTTTAAAGCTTAGCAAATGGTACAATCTGCTTGAAATTACCTTTTTTAATAAATAGACTATTGTGTTGCAAAAATCTTAAATAGACATTTATTGGGAAATCACTGTAAAAAAAAAAAAAGTAATTCTGTGATGAATTTAGATCCCCAGATGCAGATTTATTGGCTGATGTGGGTTGTTCCTCTTGAAGAAGCTTCTTAAAACATTTTCTCTCTGGACATAATTTGAAGCTGAGCTTTGGAAATACTGCCAGAAAAGCTTTCTCCAGCCTAGCAGGCATGTTGGTTTAACGCAGAAGCTCTCCAAAAGGAGGAAGGCCTTTGATGTGTTATTTTTATCATGTGAACTGTAATTGTTTGGTTTTTGTGAGCTGTGATGAATAGAAGTCATGCTTCAGATGTAAGAGTTATGCTGTAGTATTCTAAGTTAAATTCTTGAATTACTCTTAGCAGAGCAAAAAAGTTGAGGAGTCAGGCCATCAGAGTAAGGGCTGTCACTTACTGTTTGTTTTTTTACATAGTTTTTTTTACCAGACCTCAAGCTCTACTGGTTTGGATGTTAAGCACTTAATGGGACAGTTTGAAATCGCTTACATGCCTTACATTGCCCACAGAAATGCAAAGGCATGTACAACAGTAGAAGAGCATTATGTGTGCAGCTGATAGGACCATATTTTGAGATAATTTTCCTCTGTAGCAGCATGTGCTCCTGATAGCTCACTTTTGTTAGAGAATTAATTTTTCAGGATGAGAATTAATCTGGGGGTATAGGGAACTGCTGTAGAGTAAGGTGTGGTAGTGGGGAAGGGATTACAAAAATGTGGCATAACTACTTTTCATTCCATCTGAGATGGAATCTATGGTTAGATTGGTTTTGCTTCTCTTTTTCTCCTTTCACCCCTCACTGTTCTTGCTCCTAGGGACAGAGTATGCTGATGGCACAGGCAGAGAAGGAAAAGCAAGTTTCCAGTAGCAGAGATTTGCTGTCTGTTTCTGCTCCTATTAGCTTTTAGACAAGTTTAATTAGTGAATTATACATATGAAAGTAATTTGGGTGTATTCAGATGAGTCTAACTTAATTGAAAATGAAGACAACATTAGTTTCCTTGAGTGGTCTGTGTTCTGTTAGATGGCTTCCTGATCTCACCTACATAGAGAAGTTTTTCAGCTTATAATGCTGTAGACTCTACAAACAAAGCTGAAAGTCTCCTGGTTTTTAGTCTAGATTTCTTATTATTTTTATTAAAGGATAAGGTAGTTTGGTGTTGGAAGAGGAATATCGAGTGATGCTAGTATTCAGTCTGTATTCTGAAAATACAGTCTAAGCGAATGTTGTTAGTTTGTACCCTTATGATGTTCTATGAGCACAGCAAAAGTAACAGAAGCTTAAAAATACACTTTTGATTTTCTGTAATTATTTTTTGCACCTTACCACCTATTGAATTGTATTGTACTTGTTCTGCACAAAGGGGAGATGCTTAAAACTCTCCAAGAGACTTTGTTTATTTTGTTTTTCTCATTGTAAATGTCATTTCTACTTGTCAGGCTTGCTGTACAGAGGTTTGATAACAGTTTCATTTCATTTGAGGTGTGGTGTTAGGGTTAGCTACTTCCATACCAAAAGGCATACTGTTGTTTCCAGTATTACAGTTAGTTTTAAAAATCTTCATGTACCTGTTTCTGCAAAGCTGTAATATCAATCTCTCTTCACCACCAACATCCCTATAGATTGGACATTAGTTGAATAATGTCTCTTATTTTTCACTTGGTCTTCTGGTCTCCTCATAATGAAAACTTCAGTCTTGTGTTTCTGTGGCACTTCTGTGATCCACAGTTCCCTTTTCCATGATGGCTTGTTTTTTTCTTAGGAAAACAACAACAAAACACCCCTATTGTAAAGCTCTGTTTCTCTTTCTGTCAGCTTGACTGGATACATACACATACTGAGTTAAAATGTTGCATATCTCCCTCAATTTTTGAATCAGACATTAGTAAAAAGAAAATGGCTGCAGATTATTTTAAAATTTTATGTGGTGCTTAACTTGTTCTCAGAGAATCAGATTGTCATCTACCTAACATTTATTGTATGAGGTGTAAGTCACCGATGATTGACTTTGACTAGAGTGACAACACTTTAGCGTACGGTAATTTTATCTTAATCGGATCCAAAGTCAGTGTAATTGGTATTTTGAAACTACGAAGTACTCTGTTTCTGGAGCGACAGGAAGCTAGTCCAAATCTGAAATCTGTTGAGAACTTGGATTGATAGACATAGCTGTCACACATTTGGGATACACTCTCTGTTTCAGAGCTTTGATCTGTTGGAGTACTTGGGTATGTCAGGAAGTACACAGAAAAAAATTAGGCCAAGGTTGGACAAAGATCTGTTGCCTTTTTTTCACAGAAACTAATTGCTTTTATTTCAACTTCATCACTGAAGTGTTTTTCTGAGTAGGGTAGAGATTTAGACACAAGTTCAGTGTGACAGCAGTCTGAAATTTCTCTGCAGGAGATGCTGAAATGGTACAGTGTCTGTTGTGGTTGTGCTGGGCATTATTTGCTGCCTGTAGATGTAAGTATCATTTTAGAAGATGTAGTTGCAACTTCTGTTGTCATCCCAGGGATCCACATTGGAATTGTACATTGAGGTGAGTATTAATTTAATGCAGTAAATCCTGTGTGATGAAAAGTGACTTTTTATTTTTTAACATAGCTGTTTTCTGCCATAGTCCCAAATTAAGGGTAGTGCTTATCTGCAACATATGTTTTAGCTTCAGTATAAATGATGGGCTCATGACAACATTAGCATTACCTTATTAATGCTGATTTCAACCTGAAATGTTGAGGCAGTTGAGTTTAAGTATACCTCTGGCCCCCAAATCTGTGATTTTCTGTGTTTTAGGAAATGAGAGGTAAAAATAATGATGGATTCTGCAAAAGCTCATCTCTCATCCGAAACTCTATCTGAGCCAGCCAGTTCTGTCCTTATTTGCTAGGGAAGAAGAGAAAACCTTGGAGATCCAGCATAAAATAAAACACTCATCGTTGCTGCTCTTGATGGCAGCATGTGTCAGTGAATGTAAGCATGGTGTCAAACCTGCCAGTCTGTGTTGTCTTCTGCTTTCTCCTAGCTGTTCCTTTGTAGCAGCTCTGAATTATCATTGTCTAAACATCAGCTTAAAGTTTTCTAAGTGCTCTAAAATCTAGTTCAGATCTCTTGTTGCTTATCAGCCTCTCACTGTCTGAACTAATCTTTCATAACAAGTAATTTCCTGATGTTGGTTTGTCTGATACTGCTTTGAGCAAAATCTTCAAACCACATTTGAGATCACATCTTAAAAAGGTTGTAGAGACAAATAAGTACATATTGTCTGTGTAATAAGTATGTGCTAGTTAAAGGTGTTACTACAAGAAAGTGTCAGTGGAGCTTGATTCAGGAAAATCACAGATAAATAATGTAAAAGAAGCTTAAGTTTTGTTTGGTCATTGCAATATTCTGTCACTTGTCATGTAATATAGCTGTTTAATCCTAACCATGCCACAATTAGAGAATAAGGAATAAATACTTGATAGGTAGAACTATATAAGAAATATATCTGCTATTATATCTGCTTCAGGAACATACAAGCCAGATTGGGAGATACATAAAGGTTAGGTCTGTATTCATGTTTTATCGTGAGAAAATGTTGAATCATTTATCAGGGTTCTACTTGCCTATTTAAGTGGAGATTTCTAGGGAAGAGCTCAGGGTTAGATATGTGAGAGCTGACTATTTTAAACTTTAGAGACTCCTGGATCTTTAATATATGTGGGTTAAGAAAAACAAGTACTTTACACTCAACTAAATCGTCTTACTTTTGGCTAAAATGCCATTTCCTTTGCCCTCGAGGAATTCTGCTGGTTCCAGTTTTGTGTCAAATTTGGGGGCAGAGGGTGCAGAATGAGATTGTGATACTTAGTTTTCTGAAGTGTGTTTTTTTTTAATTATATATCCCTGCCTGTCTTTGTGACCAAGAACATAAATAACAAAATATTTTCTAAGTAAAATTATTTTAAGTTTATTTTCATATCCCTATTATAGTGTTGGAGGACTAAGGAGAGCATTCATTAAGAAGTAATTATGGTTGTGGTTTTTTTTAATTGTAGGAGTCAGAGTTACCGGCAGAACTGAATAATGAAGGATACTGTGATTTTAACAGCAGGCCAAATGAGAACTCTTACTGCTATCAGCTTCTGCAAGAGCTCAACGAGCAGAGGAAGAAAGGCATTCTTTGTGATGTTAATATTGTGGTGAGTGGGAGGGTCTTCAGAGCTCACAAGAACATCCTGGTTGCAGGCAGCCGCTTCTTTAAGACTCTTTATTGCTTTACAAACAAAGAAAGCCGTAACCAAACCACTGTTACCTATTTAGACGTTGTTGCTGTTCAAGGTTTTTCTGTCATCTTGGACTTCTTATATTCTGGTAACCTCGTGCTTACGAGCCAAAACGCCATTGAAGTGATGTCAGTGGCCAGCTACCTTCAGATGACAGAGGTTGTCCAGTCCTGCCGCAACTTCATTAAAGATGCCTTAAACATAAGCATAAAATCAGAAGCTCCAGAGACTGTTGTAGTGGATTACAACAGAAGATCTGTTAGTAGGGATGGTTTGTCTCCAAGGGATCAGAAAGTTGCCAGCTTCTGGGCAACAAGAAACCTTACCAACCTGGCAAGTAGCATAAAAACTGAGAACGATGGTTACTCGATTGATGAGGGCCAAATGGAAAGCTACCAAATGAATGACTGCAGTTGGGTCCAGGACAGCTCACCTGAAATGGCTGAGAATGAATCACAAGGCGAAGGAAAAGTTTTTGTATGGAATGATGTGGGTGCACAGGGACAATCGGTTCAAGAGCCTGGAAAAGCAAGAAGGAAAAACCAAACTGCAAAGAGATTTATTTATAATATACCACCTAATACTGAAGAGAACTCAGAAGATTGCTCAGTGTTGCAACCATCAGTCCCATATCCAGAAGAAGATTTGTCATTTATTAAAGAAGAAGCAGGTAAATATTGCTTAATGTCAGTTTTGTCATTTGAATAAAGTACATGGCAATGTAACTTTTATAAGGGTGTGTTGGATAGGATCTTTTAGTAAAGCAGCACACCAACCAAGTTACTAAGGTAGTAATCTGCTTTAAACCTGATTCTGTGCCTTAGGGCACAGCAGTGTATCTTTGGCTAGAGAAAGAAATGGCACTCCTGTGCTGCACAGTGTGTCACATGGTGTTTTCATGCTTGGGTTGGGGATCATTACCAGCAGTAGAAACTAAAATTCTTACATTTAATCTGTAGCCGCTAGTAGGCACAAAATTGACGAGTGAGAACTGGTGGCTGTTGATGTTAGCTGGTTGCACAGGGAGAAAGGGCTGTTACTTCTGCACTAGCAAAAGAGACTTCTACCTCCATCAATTTGAGCTGGAAAATAGCTACATTGGACAGGATTGTGTAACTTCTGGCATTTAAAAAATGCTACACTGCTAGAAGTGTGTACAGATTGGACCAGATGATCCTTGAGGTCCATTCTGACCTGGTATTCTGTGGTTCTATGATCCTTCTGGTGATTTCCCTCATCTAAGTGTCACGCACAAATGGAAGTCAAGTTTTTATTGCTGTTTATGGTAGGGTATGTGGGAAGCTACAAAATAGAGCAGTCCTGGGTAGTGTAATAGAAACTCTTAAAGCAAACATATGAAACTGATTGGAAAGAGATTCCACAATGACATATAGTAGAAGGAATATATTCTTATTGAACTATTCTTTAGTCAAATCCAGAGAGTAAATTCATAGGACATTTTTTTCCTTAAAGATCTATGGTTGACCTAAATGCTAGAATAAGATTAAATATGTTTCCTAAACAGATACAATTGCACAAAGATAAACAGACCGTTCACAGTATAATTGGAATTTGGGGCAATATAATTAAGTTCAGGGTTTTAATTTTTTTAATTATTATTATACTGTATGAATAATTGAAGTATCTATATGAAGTGCTGCCATTTACCTGTATCGCTTTTAGATGAATTACCAGTTTTGAAAATGTACTTCGGTTCAGGAGTCAAAGGTGGATTTGAGACATAGGTGGAAGCAAGTTCTTTAGATGTCTATTAGAAAAGGTTTTTAAAACATATGCCCCCTTCAAACATCAAGGCACTGTAGATATCCTCTGCTTCTCAAGGTCAAGAGGTAGAATTGAGAGGGGAAATAAAAAAAGCAAACAAAAAAGCACTCTCACCTCTGGGTACAGAGTATTTCTGGATGTTTTTGTGTTCCAGTGACAAAACAGAGATTTGAAAGCAGCCTGAGTTCTGTGAAGGTTCAGGAACCTCTATTTATTTTGGTGGAGGGAAAGGTGGCCATAGTTTTCTCCTGTATCCCCAGAATTGTTCAAAATCAAGGCTGAAATAAACTCTTTCAGTAATGGCAGGGGCAAGCCATTTCTCCTGGGGCCTTGCAGTGCCTCTGCTCATGGCAGTGCACATGCCCATCCAAGTGGCTGGCAGTACCCAGGTGTAAGCCCGCAATAGCAGCTCAGTGGAGGGCATACAACCATTCTAGTCTGTGCTGTACCCTACAGTGTATGTGCATGAGCACCAGTGACTTGTGACACCATAGAGTAATGAAGACTGGAACTATAGATGTATACATCTAGCATGTGAGCAGGAAAAGCCAGTACAAGATGCATCTGTTTAGCTGGCAAGCAGTGTGGCACACCAGGGAGCAGCTCTGGAGAAGCAGCTGTGCTGAGGAGTTAGCATTCATTCTGTAACTGCTTCAGGGGTTTGCTTATCTCTGATCTTCATCTCTGAATGCAATGTGTAGATCTACTTTAGCTTTGCAGTTCAGCTGGGGAGAGTGCACTTATAGAGTGAGTTTCCTGATTTTCTCATACCATCTAAGCTTTTTTTTTAAGGTTTCTTCTGGCCAAAGTGAAAATAGAATCTGCCTTTCAGAAACATGCTCGTTGTGTGCTGACTGCTAATAGGCCTAGGGTCCATAGCCAGGCTAGATCTAGCCTTAACTAAAGCACCTTTAAATGTTGAGCCCCCAGCACCCGCACAACACATCTGCCCATGCTGCACTATACTACTTGCTAATACAAACTTAGTTGCTGCAGCAAGAAAAAGCGCAACAGAATGACTGGAGTAGGAGCTGAGGACCTGTATATTAACTGCACAAACATCAATTTCTGGCACAATTTAGCATATGTAGTTGTGGGGTAGGTATTCAGCCCCTTTCTCTGTTGGAAGCAGCACAGAGAATATATCTACTAAATGATGTCAGCAACAGAAATAAATGCATGTTTGCATTCTGCATAATTTGAATATGTGCTGTGGAGTTTCCTTGAAGAAATAATAGAAAATGCAGTTAAACAAGCTTAGTTCTTATTGATTCTTTTGGACAGAAGCACCAAGGTTTCCATCAAGTCACTGTGCTAAAGTAATTAAATTACAAAACACATCCATTCGACATCTTAATGAAACGAGCTGTATCAGAGGCCAGGAACACACTGAGTTTGTGCTGTGTTGTCTGTCCAAAACCATTGAAAGTTCTGTGATTGCAGGGGAAGTTCATTTTATTGTGTCAACTAGTGATCTCTTTGGTACTCTTAGAGTGCAACATAATTGGTCCCAAGTTAAAAATTATATCTCCTGTCAGAGCTATTTTTGGAAGCCATATCTAGTATTTTTGTAAGACCTTTACTTTTATGAAGTTCTTATGTACATGCACATTGTTTAAGACAAGAAGAGATATTGGAAGTAGGTCTTGGTATAGCTTGACTTTCACCCATAGTTTGTGCTTTAGCATTCAGTTTTCTTTCTCCTCTATTCTGGCAAATTTTTCTTTGCTCTGTGGATAGATTCTGCTGTTAAACACTGCTTTCAATTGCTTCCTCTATGCCCAAGAAAAGGTGAAAGAGGGAGGAGTAAAGAACTGGAAGAATGACAAGAATGAGTTGTAGAGTAACCTGCAGGTTATATGGTAACTTTTTAGTTGTGGATTAAATTTCTGGTGGAGATGAAAAGCAACCAAAAATAATAGGAACTGGGAGTTAAAAATGCACAAGAAAATGTCTTCTGGAAGAGATAAAAGACAATGGTGTGAGAAGGGAAAAAAAGCATAGCAAATTCCTATGAGGAAAGCTAAGGGAGTACCCTTTTTAATTGCTAAAAGGGAAAGAATGAGCTGATTCTGTTATGCTTTGTCATGGACTGATGGGGGAAACCAACACCAGCTGTGGTTATGATATGTCCTGTTACATGCAAAGTGAGTTGCTGTGTCCTAGATTACGGTTTTGGGTTATTTGGTGGTTTTGTGAGAAATACCATAGGTATGGTAGTAGGGAAGCCTATCTAAGAACACTCTTCTCACTGTGAAATTTTACCTCAGAAGTCCCTACCATGTATTCTGTAGTAAATGGACTTTCCAGTTGGGTACTGCTAGGTAAGTATTAACAATAACAGTGTTCTGAACTATCTGCTACTGCTCTTGTCCCAGTAAAACAAACATGTTTTACTGCTTCTTGCCAAATGTGCATTTTCCTACTGGTATCCATAAGGAAATGTCAACTGCTCCTTTTCCTTACCTTGTGCTGCCCAGTGAGTTTATATTTAACACCTGCTCTGTGAAAGAAGCACTTTGGTGAGCTTGAGAAAACTCCATGAAGTTGAGATGAGTTTTAAATTGCATGTACTGTCTTACTTTACCTACTCTTACTGAAGCTTTCAAGTCTTTCTTCAGTTTTAGCTGTACTGATTATAATAGCCATGTTTCTTCACACTGAATGCTACAGTCTTTCTTGCTATTTTCCCTTCCCTAGCAATTGATAATCTGCTAAAAAACGTCTTTATTGTTTAGAGCTGTGGTACATCCTGCAATTGACCATTTACCATGGTGAAAATAACAATCAGCATCTCTTGGCTTCCAGTTTACAAAAACCCAGTGTTTCTAATTCATCACATTCTTAATGTCCATTCAAAGTTTTTTTTTTATAAATGTCTGTCACTTCTTGAATTTGTTTTTTGTTTGGGTCTGGTTTTTTATGGTTTTTTTTCTGACTTCAGAACACAGTTGAAGTGTTGCTTATGCTTTCTGGAGCTGACACAGGGAACTTGTATGTAATATCCCAGCATCTTTACAAAGCTACCTCTAGACTACTTGTTACCATGATTTTCAGGCTAGACAATGCTGTATCATATACTGGGGGAGGTGGGTGGAGAGTGTTGGGGGGGTTCTGGTGGTGAGGGGAAGGATACCAAGGACAGGATGAAAACAGCCCTTTTGTGGAGCAACAGGATTCCTGAATGAGTTTGTGAGCATTCATAAATATTTTAATTTGGCTTGTTATAGAAGCAACTACTTTTGAGAAGGATACAAGCATCAGCTAAACCTGCTTACAAATAATGTCATGCCCAAAACTGACCAGGACTGCATGAGGGAGCAGCATAACACATCTAGGCAAGCAAGGTGGATGGGGTTATATGGTGTCCACAGGCCTTTCCTACCTGACAAACCTCTTCTTGTCTCTGTGCTAGTGAAGTGCAGGGAATACGTTCTCTTTGTCAATCTGAAGTGCTGATTTGATTTTTCTACTAACTCTTACACTTGTGTGTTTACCCTAAAGCTCACTGTGGTACTTGAGGTACATGTGTGGTGGTAGTACAGCTTTAGCAGTCAATTTCACTTAAACCATACTAGTCTTCATTGCTGCAGCTTTTTAAGTTACAAGCTTTTATTCTGTCATACCAGGAATAGTGGAGAGGGGATGTAGCAAGATCAGAGTTGCCATTTTTAGTGTAAAAATGTAGCCACAGTTGCTGAACTTTAGTGGCTTCTGGTAGTACCACTGCTGGGGGAGTGGAGTGGGGTGAGGATAGGGTGGTATTGAGGGGATGTGATCTTTAAAGCTGAAAAAAACCCCAACCCAGCTCTTTGTTAAGCAACAGTTGTCTTTTGTGGTCAAGTCATGTACATGCAAAGTATGAGATATGTTAAAAAAAAAGCCAATCTCTTACACATTTGCTTGCTTGTGACTTGAGTTGATCCCCTTTCTTCAGGATGTAATGTTGCATGTTACTTTGTGAGGAGAGCATGGTACCAGACTGAATAGCTTATTTTCTCAGGTACTCCAGATTTTATTATGCAGAGTTCTTGAAGTATTTGTGATTGGTTTATTTAGTTTGGTTGGGGGTTTTTTGGATTTGTTGGTCTGTTTTTGGAAGGTTTGGGGTTTTTTTCTTTCATTTGGTATTTTTACAGACTTGTGCCTCTGTCTTGTACCCGACTTTCTTCAAAGCCCAGTATAAAGACAAAATTACATGGTATTCCTGGACACAGTTAGGCTTTGGCAAAACAAGTCTGGAATAAATGCTGCTGGGATACCAGTTCAATACAAGGGGTTTGGTCAGTTATGATACTGCTTCTAAGACTGTCTGTGATTAGAGAAGCTACAATGAAGATCTCCTTAGCATTTCCTTTCACTGTTTTATCATAAAAAGTTGTTTGGATTGAAGCGGTCTCTACAGCAATGCTATCTGTGCTTATGTACTTAAGAATAAGTACAAATGAAAACCCATATCTGTTTTCAGTGTATTTGTGTCAACTACAGTGACATCAGTAGTCTTCAGTTGTGATGCTCTTCCATTTCTTGTCAATGAAGCTGACATTTAATTCTTCAAGAAAATGTGTTTGCAAGCTCCAACAGGTAGCTGATAGAATGGTAGCAATAGCAGTTTTCTAATGCTGATGGAGAAAGGAAGTAATGGCTTTACTATGTAGAAACACCTTATATTAGGGCTAAGATTAAAATAAGCTTAATTTTCTTATTTTCTTAATTTGATGCTTTTTTACCCCCTCAGGAAGAAGCTGACAGCTTTGAGGACAAATAAAACTTACTTCCTTGGATTTGTTTTGCAGTCACTCTTCCAAAGAATTAGCAAGGAAATAGGAGCAGAACATGATGCCAAAATATTTAATTTTGTTATCAGAGTATCTAGAGTGGTTGGTGGTTTTTACGGTATTGAAGGATCTTAATTCTAAATGCCAGTCAGTTTCCGGGAGTTTCATGCAGCCTTTCAGGTGTGTTAACTCCTTGAAAGTCCTACTTATATTAACACTTAACTTGAGGTACATCCTTAAATCGACTTGTTGGCAGTGTTCATGATCTCGCCCTTGAGATCACAACTTAGTTCTGAAGTTTATTGATGAATTTATTTTCTTGACAGTGAAGTCAAGGAGGGCGCTTTTCCAGAAAATAGCTAGCAGAGTCTCATACTGTTCAATATCTTCATCAGCGATGGGGATAGTAGTACAGAAGATGCTGTCTGCAAGTTTTGCAGATGACATCAAATTGGTGGGAAAGGATATGCTGGAGGGCAGGGCTGGGTGGCTGTTCAGATGGACCTCGACAATCTGCAGGAATCTGTGAACAGGAGCCCCCAAGATGCTGTGCAAAGATGAATGTGAAGTCCTGTGTCTGGAAGTAACAGCCTAATGCATCAGTACAAGCTGAGTGCTATGTAATAACTCTGAAAAGAATGACAGGGTAGTTGTGGACAGCAAACTGAACATGAATCAGTACTGCATCCTAGGAGCTATGAAGGCTAGCCTCATGGTGGTGGTATTAGCAAGAACATAGCCCACAGGCTGAGGGAATACTCCTGTGCTCAGGACTGGCAAGACTGTATTTGAAATTCTGGGCCCAGTTTAGGGCAGCCCAGAGCATGCTGGCAAGGTGGAGGGATTCCAGTGTAGGGCACTAACGTGGATGAAGAACATGTTGAGAACATGAGGAACTAGATTTGTTTAGTATGGAGGAGGTCAAGACATCTGCCTGCTATCTTCTACCACCTTTAGGGGATTGAAGAGAATGAATCTAGCCGCCTTTCAGGAGAGCACAGGGAAAGGGCAAGAGTCAGTTGTCACAAGTTGAAGCTAAGGAAATTTCAGTTGTATATTAAGAAAACAGTTGGCTATGAGAACAGTTGTGTTGGAACAGATTGTTTAGAGGGTTTATGGTATCTCCTGTCCTTGTAGATTTTTAGAGCTTGGCAAGGTCCAAAGCAGCTTTGAAGTTAGCCCTGCTGTGAACAGGAGGTTGAAACTCGGTGACCTTCAGGGGTCCCTTCAGACTTATGTTTTTGTATGAGTCTGTGATAGTCCCTGGAGAACAATAACTCCCCCACAAATAAATGGCCTGGATGAGGAAAACTCTTACTGTCTTGTGTTTCACTGATTTAGCCTTTGTGGGGAAGAAAGCAACAAAATAGTTTTCTAATGTGAATGGCACCCCTTTCTCAGGAAGCAGTTTTTCAGGGAATAAATGATAACAAAGTGGATGGTATATTTAGCATCAATTTGATGGTCATCTGGCAGGGTTAAATAGTGATAGATCTGCCTCTATAGTCAAGGCAATAAAAGTTTTGTTTGTTTTCATGAATGAGAAATAGTAAGAATAAAGAGTAGTTTGGATCAGTATATAAGATTGCTTTGGCAGAATGTCTTAAATTTGAGCTTTCTGTTGCAAGAGGCAGTTGAGAAGTAATATGCTTTGAGCCCTTTTCAGAAGCAAGGTTAAAGCTGTGAGTAGTACTTCGAAACAAATAGAGTACAATATATTTTCTTTTCCCCACCTCCCCAGTATGTCTCTGTGCAGTGCTGGTTTTTTATGTCATGTTACTTAACACAAGCAACAAATCCAGCTCTCTAATAGCAATCCAGATTGTAACAGTAGATTACTACTGCTCTCTTCACAATCCTTGGAAGCTATGGCCTAATCGCTTATCCTGTCTGTTTTCTGTCTGTTTTTAATTGATGTGGATGAGCAGTCAGTGCCAGAAAACCTGGTGGGAAATAGTATCCTCTTATTTTCTGTTGCTGTTTCTGTTGCTGTTTTTAGTGTTAAGGTGTGTAAAGGAAGCAAAGGTTAAGTTCTTAAGGCAACTGTAACCCGTGTGAATCTTTGTATCTTCTCTCAGTGCACCCTACCTCCATGTCCTTTTCTGTAATAACCTGTTCAATGGCTATCTCCTGGATCATTTTCTATTCAGTAATGTCTCCTTTTCTTCCCCAGATATCTGTATATTTCTGGTTACAGAAAGACAAGAAAACCTGTCAAGCTAAAGATGTTTCTGCTTAGATGTGTTCTTTCTGGTGGTACTCCCCTACTTCTTGCCTTCGAAACTGAAAATCCATGTGTCCCCACTTCTGGCTATCCTTTCTCCTGAGAACAAGCATGATAGAACATAAAATCCTTCCATAAAAGTTTTGTTAGTTATGTAAAAGTCTACACAACCACTTCATTGTATGTCAGACTGTCTTTGTCTCTTCTCAAATAGACATCTTGACAATTTTAGTGCTGATAGTTAATCAGTTTATTTGTATCCTGGTTTGGTTTTATTATTTTGTGTTTGTTTGTTATGGGGTTTTGTTTGGTTGGTTGGGGGTGGGGGGAGGCGCTTAGGTTGTTTTCTTTGTTTTTAAGATCAGGCTACTGTCAAAACTGTAAGAAGTTATCCTTTGATCAGAGAAAAATTGTATTCACATGACCTGGTCTGGAGATACAGAACATCAGTGCTCCTGAATACCCTCTGTTATGTTTTGGTTTTGTTGGAGACTATTTTTGTTTTTAAGATCTTTCCCACTGCTGTCTGTATTTCCCTCTTTGCCCCCTCAGTCTACCAGTACAATTGCATATGTAGTTGTTTTCAATCTTCTATCAAAATCATCTGACAGGGACAGTTTTGCAAGCAGATTTCAGGGGGCAGTAGCTTGGGTGGGAGGAGGAATGGGAGTAAATGTTACAAGCCAGAGGGGTCCATAACATCTTATGGTTGGCTCAGCTACAGCCAGAAGCTTGTCTCACTGTAGGCTCTGTGTACACTTGGGAAAAACAAGCAAGGGCTGGGTATTGCACTTCCAGTTCCCAGCTATAGGAAAATCATGTCCTTCCTATATGGATGAGCCACTAGGCATTAAAAAATGCCTTTTTCTTGTTGTTTTGGACACATTATATGTGCACTTAATCCAGAAAGGTTTTCTAGGTCAGCGAATTATTCTAAGAATAAGCATTAGGTTTAGTTATCATCTACTTAGTCCTGTATTGTGCAGCGACTGAAGTGTCTAGCAACCTCTTATCTTTTGTGGTATCAGTGCCAATGTTCTTTCATGTTATAGCAGGTTTTCTTTTCAAATTGGAGGTAGAAAGATTTAGAAGCTCTATGCAGTCTTATGTTAACATCTAGACCTGTGCAGGGATTTGAGCTCCTAACTTCCCTCAGACTTCAGTACCAGCTGTGAGTATGAATGTTCCTAATGAAATTCAATTTGTGTTCTCTTAGATCCAGAAGAACTGGCAAAATGACAGTGTGACATGTGCTCAGCTTAGTGCAACTCTTACTTATGGTCAGTCTTTGATGTATGCTTATTTTGAAGTAATCTATGTGATATTTGCTACACACAGCATATACATGATATCTGTTTATCATAGAGATGATTCCTTCCATAAAAGAGGTGTGTGTGATTAAAATATTTTCTACTGGTCAACTAAAGATGGAACAGCTCTATTAGAGGGGAAGAACCTATAAAGAAAATGTCTAATAGAATAGAATGTTTTTGCTTTGTTTTGCTTGATCTTGTTTTTTCCTGCTAATTCCTGAAGCCTGCTTTAATTTGGAGGCTTTTAGCCTTGAAGTTGTCTTTGCTGTTGCCCAGACTGTACATCAGTGCTTTCCCACTAATCCTTTCTTGTATGTTGCAGAAGGAAGTTTGACTGCTCACCTCAAAGGAATGTGTAGTTGGCATGTCTATAGGGTATCTGTGTTCTATTCCTTGAGCTGCTCTGAGATGCTTTTGCTGGAGTCCATAGTGCCAAGTTAGTGTAAGGAGTTCTTGCCTCTTTTGGACATAACAGCTATTAGAGTAAAAATTAAAAAATAAAAAAAAAATTCCTCACTACTGTGCTTCTTAAAGGAAGGGGAGATTTTTTCCCTTCTCCTTGCCCTTCTTCCTTTCTATAACAAAATAGCTAGGTGTGTGAGCTAAAACAGTAGGATTTCTCTTCCTTTGTCTACTCAAGCTCTGCTTTTTAAAAGCTCCAGTGGAATACTTATTTTGGAAGTCATGATTCAGCTTTGATTGTAGTTTGCCATTGTCTAATGGATAGGATAGAATTATAAGCTTCCTGTTTGTTAATTGGTATCCTTTTGAACTGCCACCTTATATTGCAAATGAACCCGCTGCTGCCAAATGTAACGCTGTCTGAGCAGTAAATGAAACTACTGTATATGTCTAATGCTCTGAGGATTTGTAATCTGTACTTTTTTTCCAGTAAAACTGTAAGTTGGGAGGGAGTGTTTCAGTATGCAGTTTACCATGAGCTGCATGTATTTTACATTAAGAGAATTGCCTTTCCCAGGAAAATCTTTGAGCAGTATAGGGACAAAGGATAAAGTCTTTGGAATATTAAAATGTACAGTCTTAGACTTTAAAGTAAAAATTTATCTATTTGCAATGAAGCCCTTCTCAAGACTTCACACAAGGGTGACATTGGGAACCCAGTGTGAGGACCTGAGCACCATGCAAACAAATGAAAGGAAAGCTGCCAGTTTCCACTGCAGTCTGTTTATTTAACAACTGTGTGCCTGTGAGGGAAAGTAATGGATTTATGAGTTCATGTTTTCCAACAAACTGCTGTCTGGTGGAGAGGGGAAGAATGATTTGCAGTCCTGCCAGAAGAGTCTTTGCCCCTCAAATACAACTTTGTCAAATGCCTACTGTAGCTTTATCATGTACTATTTATAGTTTTCTGTGATGTGTAGTAACGATTCCATGTTCACGCGTGCAGTTCCTCCTTGTTACGAAAGTATAGAATTATAAACAAGCAAGGATCTCTTTAAGGCATTGTTCACTTCTGAATTACTTTGTTCTTTTAAAGTGTGGAAAAAAGCTACGAAGACCATGCAAACTGCATGAAGAGCTTGTCTAAAGACCAAATGTAAATATGCAAACTAGTCTTTTAAGCTGGTATATTATGAGTAATTGTGGTCTCTTGAATTGATGTGGTTACAGAGTAGTGGAGATGATTATTCAAAAAAGGATTTAGACATAGCTGTAAGATACTTCATACAAATAAAGGTTCTTCAAAGCACTTAATATGCCACTGAGATATTCTAAGGCAATAAAGAAAATTACACCTTCATTGGAAAATGTTTACTTTTTTATCAGCTCTAGCTGCCTGTGGTAGACCAGATGAAGTCACTGCACAAAGTAGTTGTAAAGAGCATTCAATGGAAAACTTTTTAGTCCTGTCATGGTGGCAGTGAAGGAATAAATATCTTTACCATAGAAGTTCCTGTAGTATGAAAAAGGCTTTGAATTTTTCTCAGGATGGGGAGAAAAAATGATGCTGTTCAGAGTAGTTCAAAGGTCTCATTTAATTAAAATTAGGGATGCAGTTATTTCTTCATTTCAGTATCCAAGAGTGTGCACAAAAAAGATTATAATTACTATTTTTAGCTTTGAAACTTTTTTGTTACATTTAAAAAAGTATATGTATGTCACTAAACAACATGACTGATTAGAACCTGGGAAGCTAAAGTAAGACTGTGTCTGTAATAGGTACTTCAAGTGACTTCAAGTATGGACTGATGCCGGGTACTTCAAGTGACTTCAAGTATGGACTGCTGCCGGGTACTTCAAGTGACTTCAAGTACGGACTGTTGCCGGGTACTTCAAGTGACTTCAAGTATGGACTGCTGCCAGAATCTTGGCCAAAAGAAGCTTGGGAAAATGGCAAGTATATCTGATGGAGAGGAGGTTGTTGTTTTGCCTCTGATAGGGGTTCTTTATCTTCTATGTCATTGCTGGTAATGTTTGATTAATTTGATTAGAGGTTTACAAGATCAAGTGTTTATATCATTATCTTCCACTTCATTTGCTTTTCTGGATAATGTAAATAGGAATACTTCCTTGGAGGGAGAAGAATTCAGATGTATGGAGAAGTAAAAACAGAACATGATTTAGATCAGCTTTGTGCCAGAATAGGAAGATACGTGAGGTCTTTAATGATCTGATGGCTTCCCCCCTCCTTTCCCTTTAGTAAGCTAGCTATAGATAAATGGGCTTTGAAATTGGACACGTTGAAGATACAAAGTTAAATATCACTTTAGAGGTAGATCTCTGAGCATACTTCCTGCTATTAAGAATAAGTCATTGCAATAAAGGTTTTGAATTCAGTGCAGCCATAACTAAAGCCCTCTTCAGTGAAACCTACTTACATCTTCTACTCTTTCACCATTTGTGTGCCTTTATTAATAGTTCAAGCAAGCAATTCAAAGAATTGATCTGTACTTGCATAGTAAAAAATCTCTTGTTACAAGTAGGTATTTTTCTAGCAAGATCATACATGCAGGACCTACCAGTATTTGTGGTTTCTGGAGGTGGACATTGCTGTGATTTGGCTGATGCAAAGTCATGTGGGTGCTTTATTGTTTTGCCACCTGTTTAGTTCTGTGCACCAGACAGTACATACTGAATTTATTTATATTTTTTTCTTGTGTTTCTTCATCTTTTCTCTTGATGGCTTATTATCTTGTAGGTGATTCTTCTGCTTTAATCATGAACAAGTTGAAGTGTCCACACTGTAATTATGTAGCCAAATACAGAAGAACACTAAAGAGACACTTGCTCATTCACACAGGCGTGAGATCTTTCAGTTGTGACATCTGTGGGAAGCTGTTTACTCGAAGAGAGCATGTAAAGAGACATTCCTTGGTAGGTAACCTCAAGTGTGTGTATGTATGTGTGCACATGTACAAGTGCGTTTTGCATTTGTTACAAATGTTTTGGTAGTTGGAAGAAACACTGTTCTCTGATCTGCCATAATGTAAGTTGTTTTATCTTAATCTAAAATGGGTGAAGAGAAACAGCTCTTTATGTTAACTACACCTCTAGTGTTCTATCTCAATGGAAAATGCAGCATCAATCAAGACAGTCTGATAAAGATGTGATAAAGGGATGCATTATATCTCAAGTATTCTATGGATAATGAAAGGGAGTTTTGGCTTAATGTTACTGCAGTGTAGACTATCACATCTTGTTCTAAAATGCTGCATCACCATTTTCTATGAGGACACTGTTAATCAGTAATTGCAACACATCTTGATGAAGTTCTGAAATACTTATTTCACCACTGGACAAATCTATAGTATAGTGTCTGCTTTAAGATTTAGGAAAGAATGAAAAATGCAGAAAGTAAATGTCCTCCTGACTTGTGTTCTGCCAATACCATAATCAGCAGTTGAGCTTACACTGTCCTGTGCATGTTGCATAACTCCGGATTTGACTTGAGCACTGTTTATCTGAAGATCCAGAGACAGTATTATCTGCCTTGGGTATTGTGCAGGTACTTTGTATCTTTGTAGGAAATTACTTCATTATGATATTTAATGTATAAAATCCAAGGTATACTTTAGGGGAGTAATAAAAGTAAGATCTTATTGGTGATGAGAGGGAAATTATATTTCTCTAAACTGTGATTTAAAAAAAAAAACCCTCATTTTGCAGATACTCAGTACATTGAATGGGGTAAATTGCACTTCTCTGTTTTAGTACCTTTCCTCAGTCCTTTGAGAATCAATGGGTCACCAATGGGTCACTCTCTCATGAAGGTGTTCCACAAGTTTCTGTAATATCCTCACAACTGGCTTTTTGTTCTTCAGCAAGCGAGAAGAGTGGTGGTGAGCTTCCAAATTTTAATGCAGATGCAGAAAGACTTTTTGTTAAGTCTTCCTAACTTTATTTTTAAGCTTTTGCTGTCATGAAATGGACTTTCTGTTAGCCAGTAATATTATTAAAAGTAAACAATAACCTGAGTCATATTGGGATGTAATTCTAGCAAGTATTTCTAAGACCATTGTAGTAATTTTAAGTATTCCTTAAACTGCTGTACATGTAGGAAAGGCATATATTAATGGCTCCTATGTAAGTTTTAGAACCAGCATCTTTCTTACGTTCCATGGGACTTATCTCATAATAGATACACATTTTCCCCCCCCCCCCCGCTACTGCTGCCTTTCTTCACTGCGTGGTATAGGAGGAGGAAGGCTTAGATGCCTGAAGGAACAAGAATCCCTATCATGTCTGAAAGACATTCTGTTGTGTAGCATGTATAGATGACTGCAGTGATGGAGGTAGCAATGGTATGGGGAGGGTAGGTAATTATCACCTTATTGGTGGTGCAGCAGCTACTTGACTTCTTCCTTTGTGGCTCACCACAGATAATGGCAACAGTGGATAGTAATCAGTCTATTAGGAGGTGTGGAGTGGGACTTCAGGTTTCTGTCCTGCACCTTATGACCAGGTCTTGTAGCTGAAGACTTTTCTCTCCAGGAAAGGAGATGGAGTCATACAGGGTGAAAGTAGCTACAGAGTAAGTTCTGTACAGCCCTGTGCTTTCAATGAAGTGTACTCTCCCTGATGGAGCTGGAACACCTTCCTCCTCACCCCACTCCAAGAAACACCTCATAACAAATCTAGATGCTGAGGAAAAAGCATGTTGTATCATCTGTACAGATTACACAGCGGGACTAAAGTAACTATTTGTATCTTGACCTTGGGGTTTGGGTTTTTTTCCCCCCTCATCTGGGTGGGAATTTGTTTTATCTAGAATGGCAACTTTTTCAGTGTGACGTCAAATAAAATGCTTGAGCACATTGTGTCCTCTGTTGTGAGGACACAAGATAGAAGAAAGAAGTTTTCAACTAATTTTTTTTCCCCCAAAATGATAACTATTGTCCATGAATTGTACAAGTAACATATACCCAAGTTCAATTAAAATTCAAGTTTAGTCAAGTTAGACAACAGCAGCCTTCTAATTTTACACACAACCTCACTCTAAATACAGGACATAAAATTCCCCAGAGGAACCTGGAAAGGTGATGTTGGGTCTGCTTATGTTGGGAGGGGAGGCTTTTTCAGCTCTTTGAATTCACACACAATTTAACTCCTGTTTGCTCTTGAAGTTTCTAGAACTTAAAATTGTAAAGGCAATTTCCTAGATGAGAGATGACCCTGTGCACAACACAAGTGCTGGCTTTGAGTTTTGTTCTGTACACTGAATAGTCATTAAATAAGCCAGTTGCCTATGAACCAGGCAGTTATTCAGCTTCCTGCTGAACAGTAAGCAGTTAGCTTGGTTGTGGGCAATAGATTATGGAGTCAAAAAGGATCTCTAGTGGTACTTCTCTTTCTCTGAACAGTGCTGGCTATCTTTTGGAAGAGCTAAAAAAAGTTTTCTTTTTCAATTGGCAATTACTGTTTTCTGGTCCTGTATACCAGTGCAACTCGATATGCATATTTTCAGCTGTTAATACTTCTCTTCTGTAGGTGCATAAAAAGGATAAAAAGTATAAATGTATGGTGTGTAAGAAGATCTTCATGCTGGCAGCCAGTGTTGGAATAAGACATGGATCGCGACGTTACGGCGTTTGTGTAGACTGTGCAGATAAATCTCAACCTGGAGGGCAGGAAGGAGCAGACCAGGTGCAGGACACAGATTTTCCTAGGGATGAAGAATATGAAGAAAATGAAGTGGGAGAAGGTGATGAGGAGCTTGGTGATGATGTAGAAGAACAGAATGACCAGTCTCGATGGGATGAATCTGCAGAAGTTTGTATGCCTTTAGATGACTGACAGAGCATATGACTTCAGGGTGCCACAGATGGACACTGTATGGATTGACTATTTGAATTTTTTGGACTGAAGGCTTGCGAAGTATGGTACAGGCTGGATGGTAGTTATGTTGCTGTGAAAAATGTAGGGTCAAAGCCTTATAGCAAAAAAGGATTATTAATTTTTTTATGATATTTGCACAGGACTGTACAGCATACAACTATTTGGTTGAATTATACAGAGTCCTCACATCTACAGTCAGTTATCAAAAGAAAAATGTATTTTTTATTATTTATAGGATATAGCTACTTGGGTCCTATTCAGACATAGTAGTAACTGTACGTATGTTACACATTCATGTATCTGTTAACATGAATGAAGAAAATTGCAACTTGGTATGGAAATACAAAGACAGATTTCCCAAATCTACTCCTACTTTGTCAGTGAGCCAGAGAATCTAATTTGGGCTAGTGGCTCTTGTTTCCACAAGCATGTCTTTGCCATACAAACCTTACCTCTCCCATATGCTGGTAGATGAAAGCCAATCATTTAAATATGCAGCACAGATAATGCCAACACCGTATTGAAATGGAGTTTTGAAACTTGTGGCTCTATGTTGACAGGTGGTATAGGTGATAAGCACTGGAAAAGTTAATAATGGCATTAATTTAGCATCTGTTTCTTCAGTTTTGAGTTTTCGAGAAGGTTGCTACTGATGTGTCAGTTCCAAAATGGTTTTGCAGAAGAAATGACCAGTAATGGAAATAATTAACTGATCACAGCATGGGTAGTTCTTCTGCCAGTTAGTCAAAAGAGATAGTCATGCTAAAAGGTATCTGATGTAATAATGTTTTCTTCCTCCTCTAAGGCCCTCCTTCTCTCAGACTTTTTGACTTCCCTGGTGTATACCTCAGTCCCATAGAATAAAAATACAAGAAATGGAGAAAGTGTCATATTAAACAACTTTTTGGTTGGTAATTTCTTACTTGTCCAGTTTTTGGGTAGTTTGTGATGTGAATTGGACACTAGGCTATTGTGCCCATTGTTCGTCATAAAAATGAACACAGACTTTTTTTATTCTTTTGTACTTAATGGGGTTGTTGCTAGTGTTTAATATAAACCAGTTACATTTAACTTGTCAACTTCATTTGCTGCAATTATTTTTTTTTGTTAAGAAAAAACAAAGTCCAAAGCAAAATAATGCTCTTTGAGTTTCTACCTTTCAGGATGACCTCTCCCTACATACTTTATTTCACATTTTCTTGGAGGCATTGGAACTTGAATTTCTGTTGCCATGTGGATTTTTTTTTATTTTTTTCTTCCCCCCCCCCCCCCCCCCCCCCCAGATTCTGATATTGTACCAATGATTTTGGCCTCTTTCAAAGGGAGGGGAGGGTGTTACACCTTCATTTTCAACTTCTCTGTGTTGTCTGGTCTAAGGCAAATGAAATCAGGCTATCATTGGAACAATACATCTGATTTACTATGTCACAACAGTAAATATGCAGAGCATTTACCATGACACATGGCTAGGCCAGTGTGACAGTACTGTATAAAAACCAATTGAGGGTCACCATATTTTTAGCTTTGTTTGATTTTAAAATGAGTATATTTTTTCCTATTTTATATCAAGTAACTAAATTATGTTAGTTGTGTGGATGACTTTGAACTATGCTTTGACGGACAGAATCTTAACGGTGTTCCATCTGAACACAGCTAGTATGTATTTAAGGAGACAAGCTTTACTGTTGTCCTTTACATCATTAGAACAGTAACATAATGTTAAGACATTGGTTTTGCTGATTGAAGCCGAGATGAGTTTGAACTACAGTTAAATGGGAATTAAAATGCTTCTTTTTTTATCATCTGCTTGTTTCATTGGTAGTTTCCACATCACTGTAAACCTGAGAGATGATTAGTTTCTTGGGGAGGGTGGGAGGGTGGGGTGCCTTTTTTTACACTGAAGAATACATTTTATTCTCTCTGTTCTAGACTGAAATGAGTAATGTGTAATTCTGGTGGGGTCCAAAGTAGAAATTAGTTGGGCAAAGATGATATGAACGAAAAAGTATTTTAAACGTTAAAGTAATGTTCTGCTTTGTGAATATGTAAGTATAGCATAAAGATTTTTTTCCATCCCATTTATCCCCTTTAAAACCATAGTTTACAATTGGTAGATCTGTCTATATATAAAAATATATATATATATCTGAAATTCACCTAAATCTGCTTTATTAAAATACTGCTCACTTAGTGCTTAGAAACTGGACCTGGCTCTACAGTCTTCGTGTATTTTTCTTTTCCCACACCCCCCCCTTTTCCCCTTGGTTTTTTTTTTGTTTGTTTTGGTTTGTTTTTTTCCTTTCCCCTCCCCTCAAGGTATGATCTTACTCTCTTGGAACTGAATCCTCTTTTACTACTTAAATCATTTATGTATATCTGGGAAATTATGACCAAATTTGTTGTTAGACTGCATACAGTAAATTGAAATATACACTTGGTACACTACAGAATTGTTGTGCTTTTGTTCTGGTTATATTTGGAAAAGCAAGCTTTAATAGAAATTAGTGTTATTTATAAATACTCAGTTATTAGTCATTGGCCTTAATATTCTTTAACATTTGCATTGTGACAATCATTGTTTCCTTGGTAATACTTAACTCCTTGCTTTTAGAAGTCACATGTAATTGCCCTTGGGATTGGAGGGCAAGGGATGGCTGTGGAAATGTGATACTAGCTCTTAGCCAATGGTGTGAAACAGTTTAACAGACATCCATTGCTCTTGTGCTGGAGAACCAAAAGAATTTGTTTGGATGCTACGTGCAGTCTGGATTTTCTGAGCTGCTTATTCAGAAGTATAAGTTACTTTGATTGGGGAGCTCTAAATCAATAAAAGTAAAATTCTGAAGAATTACCTTAAAAGGGACAACTTGAGTTTCTTTGCTGTTGTAAAAAGCAAGACATTTCTGTTTGCACTAGAAATTGTCTTCCCCTTAAGATACGCTGGAGCTATGCTGTAGTAACGTGGCAGTGAATTTTAGTTTGGCTAGTTTGGGGGTTTTTTTGGACGTTTTTTCCCGTTTAAAAAGGGAGAGTAATGCCTTTAAAGTGTCTTCCTTATCAAATTAAGATACCCAGGCTTTCATTTGTCTTCTGATGAACTACTGCTCACACCAAATGTCTGAGATTTGCATATTTGGGGCAATGCCACATGAGAGTAGTTTTATGAAGAGAATCATGGAAGTTATAAAAACACATACAGTTCTGATGTTGAGTTCTCCCTTTCTGTGAGTTGGTTTGCTTTTTGGTCTCTTCAAGCAGTGGTGGTTACCTTTTACAAATAAACTGAGCACTTTCTGGCAGAACAAAACTGTGATAGAGGATGAAATCAAATCAATAAGTTCACTTTGAGTAGAAGTGGATGAATTAGTCCATATCAAGGTACATGTCATGTAAGAAAGACAGACAATGTAAAATGCATTTGCCAGTGTTACTATCAATCGCAAGCACTTCTCATTTGGTGTGTCAAAGGTATCTTGTATTTTCTGAAGTGAGACCAGTTCTGAAAACCAGAAATGGTACTTGGTTGTCAACACAATAATGCACCCACAGAAGTAAGAGTTGAAATTACTGGTCCCCATAGTATACACTGTCAACTTTGAGATGCATGTACTTCTGCAGTTGCACAGTCTTCAGTCATTAATACGTGCCCCACTTCCCTCTGAAAAGAGTAAGCATTATCAGGTGAAGAAAAGTTTGGGGCCAGGACACTGGGCATGTGGTACACTTCTAGTAGTGGGTCACAGCAGTAATGCTGTTAGGAGAAGATGCTTTCTTTGCCTAGCTTTAAGTTGATAAGGCTTTTAATAGGATTTTCTTTAATGAGGCCAATCTCTGTGGTTTGCTTGCTTTGAATTTTGTTTCACTTGACTTTTCCTGTTCTCACCGCTCAGCAACACAAGTCTTCACCTGTACTAGAATATTTCTGTGCTCTGCTGACTCCACACAGATGCAGAATTCACTTTGCAAGAACTGTACCTTATTGTCTGTTAACTTTGTACTTTGTATTTAAATTGCTTTGCGAAGTAATAAGAGGAATTAATGCAAGATAATTGACACCACAACCAGCCTGGGAAAAATCCCCAAAACTTGTTGTGCCAGAAGAAAGTGACAAAGGAGACAAATGTTGAATGCAATGTGATAAGAAAAAGGCTTTGAATTAGAGTTGTTACAATTCCTTTGGTTTGCTACTTGAATGTTTTGGACAATTCACTGTATTTCTCTCTAGCATAATTTTGTGACAAACTTCTGATGAAGAAGCTATGCAAGAAGCCCACTTGAGTTTATTCGGTGTCCCCAGGTTTATTTGGTGTCCCCAAAATGTGTTTCACGCTCTGCAGAGGTACTACCACTGAGCAGTTCTCTGTAGTTATTTTACCATGTCCCTTTTCACCATGTAATTTGTTACCCATTTTTTATTTGATAAATGTTTGCTTCTTAGAACTGAGATTTGTCTTTTATATGTTTTAATAGCACATTACTGTGTTTCACTGAACAGTATGCTAAAGGTTAAATATTGATATAATTGAGAAAAAGAAGTAAGTTGGGTTTAATATCCTTCAACAAACCTGTAATAAAATACATATTTGAAATCCAGGGGCAGGGGCATTGCTGAGCTCAACCCTTTGAGGTATTGAAAATTCCACCTATAGTTACTTTACTATGGAGTTTTAAAATGCTTTTAATGTGAAAAAAAGGTAAAAAAATATCTCAGAAGGATCCTATGGTTTAGGCTGGAAAATAAAATTGGCTTTAACGAGTACATTGTATTTAATATTACTGCAATTTGAGGTGAATGTTTAAAACAAGCTACATATATAATGTTTTCGTTACCTGAATTTATTTGGATTAGGCACTTCACGATATAGACATGGGTAATTTCTCATTAACATATTTATATGTAAACACAATTTGAAGAGTTCTAATAGTCTGTGCACCAGTCTCTAAGTTATCATGCTGCAAATAAATTTTAACACTAACTATTTCATTCTATCTATTTTTATCTGTGCCCTGCCTCCTCACCCTCTACAAGTAGGAGCAGAGAGATTTCTGTGGATGGATAAGTGTTGATGCACAATCGTTTTCTGCAAATGAGTAATTTCTGCTTCTGACATAAAACAGAATTTATAGAAAATACAATCTCTTTTAAGGTTGTATTTTAAACTTCTCTCATAAGGCAGATCAGCTGGAGGGATACTTCAGACACACTCTGAATACCAGAAGGATTGCATCCCCTTGGAAATGCAGTTGTACCATGTGTGCCCTAAACTTTTGCTTTGGTGTTTAGTAATCCCACCAACCTGAGATGCTGGGGGAAAATGCTTTCACCTGCATTTCTCAAAGCTGCTTGACTGAATAAGGCTGGATGTGAGTGTGAACTGATCCTTTGACTCCTGTTATCTTCCTAAACAAGTGGGGGTTTTGGTAGGTTACACACAACTGGGTTCCTTCAGTTAGAAAACTATCAACTCCTTGGGTTAGTTCTTTCATATCCAAAACTTTTCTGTTTGCCCTGAAGAGAAAATTTTCAGTTCTATGACCTGAACAGGCAGGTCTGTTTGTCTTGACCTGATACCAGCGGGTTCTGAACAGTAAGGTCTCTGTCTTGTCAGCTTTCCCTGTTAGTTGGCTCTGCACAACTTTTTATCTCCTATATAAGTGCGTAAGAATCTTGTCTTGTGGGGGACAATAGCTCTGATTTTGGAAGAGCCTGGAAGATAACTTGTCTATTGAACAGACTTCTGCATTTCTTCTAAAATGATCTGAATGGTGTTTCTCAGAGGATCGTTTCAATACTTGAATATGTTTTTAGCCTGTTGAAATGCTGTATAGTAATGTGATGTGTTTGTGTAAAATTTATGTAAGCTATTCTGTTGTATCTAAGTACGTTAAGAAATAAGTGTCAGATTCCATATAATAGGGTCAACTTTGTAGCTAGAAAGAGCAGCAGAAAAATAAACATGTTTGTTGATACGTTAGTTTATTAAAATTCAGCAAAATGAGTTTAATTAGGTAAGAATTGACAGTGGGACAGTAAACACATGTAGAAGAGGAGCTGCAAAGTTTGTAGGAGGATCATGAAAAAAACCAGTGCAGAACTGAAATGGTCTTTAGCAGCTTTCTTTATGGACCTGAAGTCTAGCTGCCTACATCTAGGACAGGAAAAGATGCTTATCTCTGCAGCAGACTGGAGTTGATGTTGCTGTAAACCCTTAACTCTTGAAATGCTGGCCTTTAAAGGATAGACCCAACATCACTTTTAAGCAGTCAGCTTTTTTCTAGCCGTTTAACTTGAAAATGACTGTAGGGTTAATTGCTAAGAGATGACAAACTTATGCTGAGAAACAGCCCAAATTATTTTAAAAACAAATGAAGAGGGGTTTTTCAGTATATAAGCAATTATACTGCCTCAGTGCATTTATTTCCCAGATTTGTCCAGTGAAGACACATCACCGGTTCACTTCATTCAAAGATCTTATTGGTACTGAATGTGAAAACTGTCAACTCGATAGGAAATGGTAACTGCATCCTGCTGTGATTAACTCCTAAAATGCCTCTGACTTGGAAGGGCTCCTTTTATCAGTCGGTGTGTGCCACATTTCCAAAGATGTGGCCTGCCTAGGTTACATCTTGTTCAAACAGGCCTCAAGTTCCTCCTCCTGGATATAGATTGTGAAATCTTCACTGTGAAAAATAGGCATGAAATAAATCTATCTGGGGTTTTTTTTCTCTTGTGTTTCTCACTGCTAAAATGTAGGAAGTACCTTTCTGAAGGGCTCTTTAACTGAAAGATCCTTTGACTTCAACTAACTCTTTTTCTTAAGCAACACTGGTTTGGTGAGTGACCTGCATGTGCTCTTCAAGTGTTGTCATACCATCTTTCTGCAAGTTATTCTCTACATACACTTGAAAAATCAGATTACTGAGGTCATTGGGTATAATATTCTCTATGCATTTTTGTCATCTTTCTCAGAGATCGAGGTAATTGGAAAAGAGGGGGGAGTGGGAAGGTTTAACTTCTGAGTAACTGCAGTTTAGAAAGTGAGCTGCTTTTAAACCTTGCTGAGACTTGATATGCCAAGGTGTTTGTAAACTGCACGGGATGGATAACATTCCTGTGGCTAAGTTGGCAAAAACTGCCATTGCCATGTTTAATTACTGGGTGTTTTTTTTGAAACTTTTGGAGTTGTAATCTCAAAATTACTTTTTATACCTGTAATATAATTCACAGCTTTAGAAGATCTGCTCACTCTGTAGAAACAGCAAGATATGAAAATACAATGTTCACAACAAAGTTGTCAGCGGCTCTTTCTGTTGAAAGGTATTATTCTGCTCTGGGTTCCTCTTCGAATGATAGCTTTTACTGTCTGGAAGATGTGTAAAGGCACAGTGCTCAGGAGAGGGACGACAATGTTGATCTACAAAAAGGGCATATATTTGTCTGTGGAGAAGCAGAATTTTCCCATGGAATTTCTTGCACTTTCCTCTGAAGTATTTTAATTTTGAAGCCTGACAAGTATAAAGAGAGCAGTAGTCAGTATGAACTGTTATTGTAATTCTGGTGCTTACACACCATTTATGTTGTTAAAAATGTAATCTTGTTATAGTGCTGCATAGGTCTTAACTGCAGCTGTTACTCTTTGCACTGCTTTAATAACGGTGGCCATCAAAGTGGTGTGGCCTGATGGCAGTGTTTGACAGCCCTTTTGTTGTCCATTTGTGCCGAGGCCTCTCGGGTGATCTCGGTGGGGGGGAGGTGGTATTTTGCCCCATATGTGTCTTTCCGCAGTTGCGTGGTTTCTTTTTTTTTCCTTCTGCTGAGATACTTCCCAAGGCTTTCTTGGAGTACTGAGAAAAATACCATTCAAGGGCCTAAGTACTGGAATACCTGTGTAAGTCTGTGGTGGCTAATTGGAATTATTGGAAGTTCCTCCTCTTTGATGTAGGTTTAGAAAAGAATCTAAAGCTGAATGTGGTTTTAAGTTACCACATCAAATGATTTAACTTTAGAGTATATTCATTGTGATGGATGATGACTCATTTCTTTATTGCCGCAGGCTAAAATCTCAAACAGCTGTTCTCCAAGAAACACTTCTACCTGTTTGTCTTGCACCACATACTTGTCTTATTTATTTATTTTCTCTTTACAGGCTGGAATGCTTCAATTTTGCTTATAGTTATCTTTTCTCTGCTTCTGTTAGCTGGCTCTGAAGTGATTGTTCTAGATCCATGGACTTCCTTCCTTGCTGGAGATACAAAAACTCTGGAAAGGAGCTGCGCAGGAAGAAAGCCAGTGGAGTCAGGGAGAACTGGGTCTGCCTGACATGAGCAGATAGTTGCACACTTGCTGCTCCTCAATGAGATTGTAAGAAGTAAACAATGAAAAAAGAATAACAAAATTATTTAGCACAAGGATCTTCTGCTGGGCTAGGCAGGGGTTTTCATGATGCTGCTTTGGTTTTACTGCTCTTGAAGGTGATTGGCTTCCCCACACCTATTGAAGGTAAAATAGTTTAAATAATGTGAATGCATCATTGACACTGGCAAAAAAATTGCCCGCAAATCTGGTGTATCCTGAAGATTGCTAGCATACCTAAGAAATTACTGGTAAGGAAGCAAACAGTAGCTTTTAATTGTGGATTTGTTGGCACTCTTAAAACATTTTAGGTGAAATATCTTGAAATGTAGTGTGTGGGGTTTCATGTAACAGTATTTTGAACTACATCACACTAATTACATTACTGCAAGTCATTTGTATTTCTATAACTTGATTCCAGGCTTTCAAAGTAACATGTTCGATATCAACAAGTAACAACCTGATTGCTGGAGCAGACCCAGAGCCTGAAGGTCAGTTCTCATGAAGAATGGCAGGGAACAACTTGAAAATATCTCAGGACAGGGAATCTTCTGCTTCAGCACAGCAGGGGAGAGGACTTCTGCTTTTAAGAATTCCTTTCACAGTAAAACTGCATGGAATTAGATTTATGTACTTTGGAAGGCAGAAGGACTGAGTCAGCCCTGTTGGAATTTGAACTTTTGTGCTAGGGCGCTCAGATATTTCAAGTCTGAGCTTACACCGCAACTCTTTTAACAGTACATGAGTTTTCTTAGTATAATGTAGCATGAAGCCTGCAACCTGTTGTTGCCATGTGAAGGTCAGATTCTCTTTTTAAATTGATTTGCAACTTAACATTTATTTTTTTTAAAGCTGCTTCTGTGAGAGCATTTGAGAATCCACTCTTTCACACCCTGTGTGCAGTCAGTATTTAATGCAACTGATACAGAAAATAAAGAACTTACGGTACCTTCTCGCATGCAACAAGATTGCCTGCTTTGTGTTTCATCCTGCAGTTGTTGCTTCAGATAAGCAAGCTTGAGCTCAGGCTGCCTTCCTTTGTTTCTATAGGGAGGCTAGCTCTGAATTTTGCTTTGAAATGCAGCTGCTCCCCACCTCTCAGCTGCTTTTCCTGTACCAAATGAAACATCAAAGTCCTCATACTGTGTTTAGCTTATTTGGTAAGCACATCATTTGAAACTTGCTATTTTTTCACACTCTATGTGAGTTCTAAGAAAAAACCCTGCAAAGTTTTTTTTTTCTTTTTCAGGTGCTAAAATAAAGGTTATTCCTGAACATTTGGCCTATGTTCAGGATGTCCTAAGCAATATCTTATTAATGCATTTAATATTAATGTAAAACCAACTTTGCCTCAGAGCAGTCTCTGGTGGTTCCATGCTGAAGTGTGTGCCTTCAGGCACAACTACTTGTGAATAAAACATGGTACAGAATACAGCTGTATTAAGGAAATGCAGTAGATCTTTTGGTCAAGTGAAGTGGAAGAAATCAAGGTATTGCTGAAGCTTGAGGTACTAGGGCACAAACATTGCCAGCAGCTTTGTGTCACAGAAAGCTTTTCTGAAACCTTGGTCATGTCCTCCTTGCTTGCTTTCTGCTGTGAAGAGATGTTTATCCTCTGTAGCATGTGGTTTTTCTCCTTAGAATCCTCTCTGAGGAATAAAATGCAAGTGCATCAGTTGCCCACTTCCTCTCCAAGGAGAGGGTTATTCTTTTGAGCTCCCTGTAACTTAGTTTACACCTTCTTTTAAATAGTGTGGGAAGAGCATGACAGTTGTTGAGGCTTCAGGTGCTAGTGAACTGCCATGAGAGGTGGTGTATCTTTAGTTCTTCAAGTTTGATGCTGAGCTCTCTCTTACCTTTTAATAGAGATCACATGCAGGTGATGGGGATGACAGGCTCAATACTGACAGATTTTATGTCAAGTCTGTACTGCTCTTGCTTACTGTCAGTTTTAACAGAGCTGGCGACTGATGCAATAAGTTCTTTGGTATCCTTTATCTTCTGCTGTTAACCAGCTGAAAAGCAAGGGGCAGGGATTCAGTTTGGGATTTAAACCCTTTTTATGATGTTTGCTGGTTGAGCTGCCAGTGGCAGTAAGCTACTTTACTCGTAAGCTTTATCAGTTTGCTACTGCTGTTGTTAAATCTGAATATGGTACAAATCAGCCTTAGCACATCATTACAATTTAAAACAAATAACGCGGGAGTTGGAACAGATGCTATAAAAAGGACAAAAGGGACAACTCTGCTGTTACTTGGCTCTAGGTTGGTTAGAATTTACTGGACTTGGACATCTCTATTCGGAGTAATAAAAATGGCTTTCTGAAAGTTTATCCACACAGAGTTTTTCTCATACTTGTGACTTTGTTGTTGGTGTTGGCTTTTTTCCAGCGAACTATGAAATAAACCCACTTTTTCTAGTCCTCTTCTCCCATCTTTTCTTCCCCCCATTTAGGCTGAATGAACTTACTTTAATAAAGGACACTTTTGAGTTGCCTTCTGCCTTGTGGTACGCGGGACTGCAAAAGCCCAATTTCTGTTGTTAGGGGTCCACCATCATTTTGCCATATTGTTGCATAGACATTTTTCATTGTTGGAAGGTTCTTAGTTCTTTGAGCTGCTTTCTAGGGTTTTCTGCTTCCTTGCTATATAATATAAACTTAATTATAATGTATTGTTCTGAAATAGTGCATGAATCACACTCATTAAACTTCAAATTTCCAAACATAAAAAACTCCCCATAACTGGATGCAATTTTTTTCACCTTACAAAAGGGAAATGCAATTCCTTGCTCAGTTCAAAAAAAAAAAAACAACCAAACAAAACCCTACCATCACTGCCCCAGATTGAGCATTTTTGCTAGTATTCTTTAATATTTTGGGCACTATGTGCCTGTTAATAACACCCAAATGGCTCATGAGGCAAAGGCAATTTAGGATTCCTCTTAAAAACATTAGGGATAAAGCTGCTTATGAATGCTCTGTTTGCTGAGCATTGTGCTAGAAAGCTGTCTAGGCAATGGCTGTCACCATGATGGAAACACTTACTTTGCTTTTCCATTGCTGTATGTGCAGTCCTTGAAATTGTATTGATTGAACATGGGATCAAGTCATTCTACTTCCCTGCTCTCTTAACTTTGGTAAAGAGCACAGCTTTGATTTTACCTTCTGCCAGCAGTGCAAGCAGAAGCCCGGTGAGACACACACACACCAGAGGAGCTGTTTGTTGTGCTTTGGGTGCCTGCTTTGCTGTTCAGCACAGGCCAGGTTGGGGAAGGCTGCAAAATAAATTGTAGGCACAGAACTAAAGCTGTCTGAATTCAGCAGCTTTTTAAAATGATCATAAAAGAAACCCCTTTCCCATGAAGACAGCTAGGGCTGGATTCAGCTGCCCAATTTCAGATGCTTCAGGGTATCTCACTTGTTCTCCAGCTGCTGGTCAGAAAGTGTGGGGTTGACTTTAGATGCTGCCAGTCGCATGTGGAAGCTTTGAAGAACTGAAGTACTGAATCGATTCAGTAGGATGGAGTTTGGTTTGCTAACAAGACACCAATGCAGGTGTCTGCATCTGAGGTCCATTAGAGACAGTGGGGAGCTAGTTACTACACTTGACTGCACTGGAAGCTCAGCTCAGGTGCAGGTTAAAAGCCATTTAATGGACAAACTATCAAGAGTCTCTCTAGGGGTAAACAGAATCACTTTATAGACTCCACCGAGCCTACTTAGACAGGTGGGCACCTGAATTTAGGTGCCTTGACCTGGAGATAAACCTCACCTTGTATGTGGTCAGGAAAGAACTTCAGTTGATGCATCTATTCCTTTCTGAAACTTCATGAGGCAAAAAAAAGTAGAGCAGATGAAAGCTAAAAGAGAGTCCTCATGAAAAGCCAGAGCATTATTGGGTATGTGACCTTGGAAAAGACCTGGAAAAGGCTTGTTGTCAGCTAAATGCTGTTCTCTGCTGAGGGAAACAGGCTTTGTTAAGTACACGGGGCCGCAGAGGACTTTAGGTTTTTGTTAGCTCTTTGGGCCAAAGAGCAAGACTTATCTATCCTTTATTTTTCATTTCACAAAACAATGTAGTACATCAATTTTCACATGTGTATGAGTCAGCTGTGGCAAACAGCATCACAGAAAGTCAGGGAATGCCACATGTGCCAGGGAAATCCTCAGATTGGAATCCAATTCTTTAGATCAGAATTTCTTTAGAAGTGGCTGCTGCTTATGATTATATTCATAGAATCATAGAATGCTTTGGGTTGGAATGGACCTTAAAGACCATCTAGTTCCAAACCCCTTCCATGGGCAGGGACACCTTCCACTAGACCAAGTTGCTCAAAGACCCCATCCAGCCTGGCCTTGGCCATTGCCAGAGATGGAGCAGCCACGAATTCCTTGGGCAATATGTGCCAGTGTCTCACCACTCCCAACATTAAAGAATTTCTTCCTTATATCTGACCTAAACCTCCCCTACTTAAGTCTGAAACATTGTAATGTGTGGAAAATATCAGACTATCTATTGCAGGAGAAGCTGTATTATCCACTTTTGATAAATTCATGGAGTATAATAATTAAAGGGAGTCAGCAGTTAAGCAAAAGCTCAGCAAAACAAACTGGTGCTGACATACACAGATAATGTCAACTGATAGCTGGTTGGCATTATGAATTGTTTTATAATTAGGTAATTAAAGCAAGTCTGGACAAACTTTAACTTTCAGGAAACTAAAAATACATGTAGCTGTAAAATTATATTTAGCCATTAATTTCTTGTCAAGTCTGTCATACCTGCTCATAAAATGCTCAGTAAAGAAGCTTAAACATGCAGTCTCATGCGCATGCTGTGGTTCAGGCCTATGCAGCATCAAGGCTATTGATACCCTGCAGGAAAGAGTGAATCAGAGAAGCTGTGGCTACCCCATCCCTGGCAGTGTTCAAGGCCAGGCTGGATGGGGCTTGGAGCAATCTGATCTAGTGGAAAGTGTCCCTGCCCGTGGCAGGGTGTCGGGATGAGATGAGCTTTAAAGTCCATTCCAACCCAAACCATTCTGTGATTCTATAAATCAGCCACCCCGATTTTAGCCAGTGCTGCAGAATTGCACTGAGCCCCAACTGCACCACCAGCCTGACTCTTCCTGTGGTGAATTTACAGAACTCCTGAGCACCATCACTTCCTCCCCATGAGCCATTTCTAGCACATTCTCTGACCTGACTGCAAGGTTAGGTATGGTTTGTTGCTTGTGGGTATTCATTTGGACGAAGATTTTTGTATTGTGGCTGAAAGGCTCAAGAAGGTTGGCCAAATCCAGGCTAGATTTAAGCAGTTTTGTAGTCAATGCTCAGTATTTTACTTTTGGTTTTTATGTTCCTGCATACAGACATGATTTACTTTCTTCAAGCACAGGGAATGACAGTCTTTCTTTAAATGCCAAGAAGCATAGGGGCTCATATGCCTAATGACATGGCTCTACAACATCAGCATATTAAGTGCAGACGGTTCTGTACAATTTGTTTTGTTTTTTTTTTTAAGGTGGCTTTATACAGGAGGAGGACAAATGATACCTGAAATTCTGTGGAATTAGATCAATGTAGGACATTGGAAACAATAACTGATTTAGCAATGACAGGTACAACTCTGAACTTTCACTTCTAATGGGTTTGTAGTGGTTTAATGCTTTGGGTTCTGCACCTGCAAATGTTTCATCTGTATCAGGTTCCTTAGTGGTGCTGTAGTCTGTAAGCTGTGAGGCACAGAGCTTTCTGTAACCTTTTGTTTGCTTCAGCTGTGCAGGCGGCAAATATAATATAGGCATCACCCCCTTCACCTGGTCTTGAGCTCTGCCTTCTTTAGAATCTCAGTGTCTGACACCAAATTAAAATATAGCCAATATATGAAACTGACAGTATCACAAAATGGAGTTGGGAGATAGAAAGCTCTATTTGGGACCATGGCAGAGCACTGTAAGCATTGAAACTGCTATGAGCACACTAGGGCATATTTAAAATAGAAAATAAATGTAACTGGGATGAGGCTGAGGGAAAATCTGTTTTCTCTAGCAATTTTCCTGAATGTGATAGATTGCAATGTATTTTTCCCATCTGCACCTCAAGAAAAGGAAAGGAATGAATTCTACTAGGCTATTTCATCCAAGGGAGTGGAAATTCACTGTGTGTGCTGGAGGAAAGCTCTTACTCTCAAATTCTTGACAGAATAATAGCTTTGTAGCCAGAACTGTAAGAGCAGTAACTGTAATAGTTCCTGAATAAATGAGGCCAGTCAGGCTGGAGGGACTGGCGGAGATTAGACTGCCTTGTCAAACTGGTTGGGGGAGAAGGCTGCAGCGCAGAAAAGAGCAGCCACAGGAGAATCCACACCTCCAGGGGAAAAAAGGCCCTCATGTATGAGGGAGCTGTGGGGTCATCTTCAGAGGTGTCATGCCATGAGGAGCTCTAAGTACTGAGAATTAGAGAACTCTGTGCACCTTCTGCCGGAGCTGATCCGCATAAATGGTGGGGTTTGGTTGGGTGCTGGTAGCCCTGTTGGCCTGACCTCATAAATTACTGTGCAGGAGTTGTTGGCTTGGGCACAGAGCAGCGCAGGCTTCATTTTTCCAAAGGTCACATGATAACTGGAATCACATAATAGCTGCGATTTTCTTACTTCAGGCTAGAACATAGTATTTTGGCACAACAATTAATACAGATACATACTCTTTTCACCTTGCAGCAAACAGACCACCACACTGCTCCTGAACCCCCCACCTTGTTCCAGTAATGAGCAATGGGGCAGTGCCAGCTTCTGTCAGCTTTGTTGCAGCTTATTTTATACTAGATTTTCCTCCTCAAGATTTGAGTTGTAGGAATAGAGTGATTGCAATAGAACAGAACTTTTCTAATGAGAAAATAAAATAAGCCCCAGAGCTTGCACAGCACTTGGAAAATGTGACTCAGGCCCACCCTCAAGCTCAGAAACACCAAAGCATATAAAAGGAGCTAACAATGTTGCCCAAAATAAATCAACCACAGAGTGGGGGCACCTGACTGGGGGGTGTGGGGGAGAAGTTCTTTGTGTTTGTTAATCCTCAGGCTTGGCACATCTGCCGCAAACTAAATAAACAGATTGTTATTGGAGTCAGGAAAGGACAAGCTAATGTGAAACAGGCTGAGACATAAATGAGTAGCCATAGTAATCTGTCACAGGTGAGCGCTCCTCAGAGGAATGACTTGAAATGCCAAACTAACCTTCCACCAAAACCCTGGGAAAGTGTTTATCCAACCACTTCATTTGAATCTAAGAATTAGTGACAGCTACTATGAAGAATGCCTGTAGAGAAACATAAACACTGCAAACTGCTGTAAAACATACAAGTAAATGTCCCTCCCTGGCTTCTCTGCCATCATAATGCCTGTGTGGCCACGTGCAGCACCCAGTAGTCACACTAAGTCAGGCCTCTTTAAATCATAAGGCATGAAATCTTTAAGCATGGCTCTTCCTTTCTAAATTCCAATATTTTGTGGAATACAGTTTCTTCCTTTTCTTTGTAACCATTAGAATTATCAGCAGCAAAGAAAATAAAAGGTGAAATTTCTGCATAATCTTAACTCCAGTAATGGAGTTTATGATTTTATGGAAAAAAAAACAACCCCATGATGCAAGATTAAGGATAAAACAGTAACAGCTGGTAGCAAGTAAATGTACTCATCTTCTTAAGGCTTTCATACTCACAGCAACTGTTTAAGCCAACTTTGCCAAAACTTGTCAGGAAATGCCATATTATTGCTTTCTATTTGTTCTTTGGGTTAGCCCTGGCTTGTGACATTTCAGTCTCAGGACGGAATGTTAAGCTAAGGATCAGACAAACACTGAGGAAACTGGTAAGTACATGTCAGAATTACTGACCTGAATGGACAAATAATTAACACTCTTCACTTTGCCCAAATGAGCAAACCTAATACAGGACACACACAAATACGTGCTCTGAAATTAACTGAACGGGAGCTGTTTCTGGAGTGTTTGAGGAGCATTACGGCAGTATGTTTGCTCTTGCAGTTCATCCAGCGTTAATCATCATCTCATGTTCCTCACTTCAGATTACAACTGTCTGAAAAGTTACTTGTGTCTGAAATGCTCTTAAATTTGAAAAACAATGTGATGAGTTGACTCTGGTTAGACACCAGGTGTCCACCAGAGCCACTTTATCCCTCCCCTCCTCAGCTGGACAGGGGAAACAAAACGTAATGAAAGGCTTGTGGGTTGAGATAAGGACAAGAAGAGATCACCCACCAATTACCATCATGGGAAAAACAGACTCGACTTGGGGAAATTAGTTAAATTTGTTACAAATCAAATCAGAGCAGGGTAATGAGAAATAAACCCAAATCCTAAACCACCTTCCCCCCACCCCTCCCATCTTCCTGGGCTCAACTTCACTTCCAAATTCTCTACCTCCTTCCCCTCAACTGGCACAGAGGGACAGGGAATGGGGGTTGTGGTCAGTTCCTCACACGTGGTCTCTGCTGCTCCTCCCTCCTCAGGGGTAGGACTCCTCACACTCTTTCCCTGCTCCAAGTGTGGGATCCTCACACAGGAGACAGTTCTCTGTGAACTTCTCTAATATGAATCCTTCCCACAGGCTGCAGTTCTTCATGAACTGCTCCAGTGTGGGTCCCCCACAGGGTCACAAGTCCTACCAGCAAACTCACTCCACGGACTGCAGGGGCACAGCCTGCCCATGGGGTGTAGGGGGAACCCATGCCCTGGTGCCTGGAGCACCTCCTGCCCTTCTCCTTCACTAGCCGTGGTGTCTATAGAATACATCTTCTCTCACATATTCTCACTCCCTTCTCTGGCTGTAATTGCACAGTTTTTTTTTCCTTCTTAAATATCTTGTCCCTGAGGTGCTAACACCATCACTGATGGGTTCAGCCTTGGCCAGCAGCATGTCCATCTTGGAACCAGATGGCATTGGTTCTATTGGTCATGGGGGAAGCTTCTGGCAGCTGCTCACAGAAGCCATCCTGTAGCTCCCCTGCTTCCAGCTCAGGCTCACATTGGTTTTATCAGAACTCAGTTTCTTTTTAATGTGTAAAGCTGCAACAATGGCCCTAGAGGCTTTACTGAATCTTTGTGATATGGGCTGTTAAGGTATAACAACAAAAAACAGGTTTATTTGATGTCTGAACAGTCTTAACAGAGTTAAATAGCTTAGATGGCAAATCTTTATTTAGATTTAATTGCAGCAGATTTTAATTAATAGCTGTATATTAAAAGACTTGAGAGTCTCTGATCTATTTGAAAATCACTAACACTGCCAAAACTGCAAACTCATAAAAAGTGATTTACACTGTGAGATTTCTGCACTGAAGTCATGTATGCAGTTTCTGTGGAAGGAAAGTAATAGCTGTCATTCAAACCCAACAAAAATACTAAAGGGATTTAAAGAGCCAAACCTAGGAGCAAGCGTGAACTATCAGAAGAACTGGTAATGAAGAGACTTGCCTAGTGAGAGCAGCAGGCAACTCCAGTATCAGCTAGATACTGCAAAGTTTCAGAGGTTTCTATGCTAGCATAAGGAGGAATCTAGGAAACATATTTCTATTTTAACTACAGAGTTGTAATGGCAAAACTGTGCCCCTGGCATGGGTGGGTGCAGCCCTGCTCTGCCTGGCTGCCAACTGCTGGGGTGGGCATAGGCCTCCAGGTAACATGAGGCTGCAGCTTATTTCTCAGGTTCCTCTGCAGCAGTGCAAACACTCTGGTCTACTTCATCTGACGTGCAGACAGGCAAAAAAAAGAAGCTACAATACTCCACTGAAAAGGAGGGAAGCAAGAGCTAAGATCACCTACAATAATGATTTAATGTCTCTTCTCCCTTCGAAATCCTTGCCTGCTACATTCCTTCCATTAGAAGAATGTTCAGAAGACAAAAAAAAAAAAAAAAAGCATGTGACTTTTATTGTCTTTTCCTTCCTATAGCTCCCCTGCAGCTGACTTAATTTCCCCTCCAGGCCTCGGAGGGACAGGCAGTACAGCACGGCCCTCAGCTACTTCAGAAATGGTTCTTCCTTTTGGCAGGAGAAATCTGCCCGGATGCAGAATGTGCAGCCCATGCAGTGTCCCTGCTGTGTCTTTCTTAGATGCAGCTACTGACCACATGTGCAATGTGGAAGTAAGGCCTACAGCTTCTTTTTGGAGGTAACACAGTACCAGAACAGGAGGAAGACTTTGTAACTTCTCCTCTTCTGTCTCATAAACTCTTCAGGTCTGGCAAGGACATCTGACTGCGACCGTTGGACTAGCAAGCAGCCTACTCCACTTACCTGTTTGACTTCCTTCTGCTCTTGAAAGTGATAGCATTTGCCCAGCTTCCACCACCTGACTCTTCAGGTGTGTAGGTCCCCTCCAAGGAATGCCACACAAGGAGAAAATGCAGTGCTCAAAAGAATACCACACAAATATTCAATGCAATGCAGGACAAGTCAAACAGTTGGTTTGTATTTGACAACAACTTTTTGGTGAGCAGTGAGCTGCAGCTGTACTCTGATACTGCAGAAACTGAGAGATCTGAAGTGCCTACAGGTTAATGAGACCATGAAAAATGCAAACTTAGGGGTCTTTCCTTCCGCATGGAATTCTGATGTGTTTTCTATGGCTTTTCTCTGAATCTTTTTTGAGTTTTTTGACACAGGGCAGCTGGGAATATTAGCCCTCTAGAAACAAGTTTTGCAGGGAAATCTAATTACATACACTGTATTTCAACCCAGAGCACATTTTACAGCCTACTTTGAAAGCAAAGCTACTAGTTATGGTGCTATAATGTTATTACCAATGTTATAAGAGGGATTTTGTGTCTGACCCGACTCCTATCTCAGCACTCTATCAGAGTGGCTGGCTTTTGCGAAGTCTCATTAAGCATTAACTCAAAACATAAATCCTAAGGAATTTTCCCAGTCACTTTGACATGTTCTAGTTTGCTGCCATGCATAAAACCCCCATTCTACCCTATGCTCTCGCTTTAGTGAATGAATGCAAACACTCTTGGAGCCATGGTAAATACAGACTTTTGCATGGAGACACTTAATTTATTCCAGCTGCATAATTTCTCCTCTATTGCCACATCCTGTATTTTCCTAATCAAACCACCTGTTGTTTCAAATGAACAGCTAAACCTACTATCTGCCTGGTTTGAATTTATAATTTGAAGAGGATGTAATAACAAGATGGTCATTCAATCTGTATTCTCCAAACTGATAACTAAACTCAATATTCAAATGAAAGACAAATGTTCAGCTGGACAAAGAAGCAGCTGGAGCAGCTTGGTAGACTGCATTCCTAGTGGGAGGAAAGTCCTCTGCCTTTAAAATCTGGGCTGTTCTCACAGTTAGGAACACACCCTTAGGAAACAGCAAACAGATTCTCCCAAATAGGGGGAACTGTGCACAGTTTCCAAATAAGGAATTCTCCATAGAGCCTTAAACAAAGGAAATAATCCTCTTTTCCTACTGTAAGTTAAATGAATAATTTTCTCCTAGAAGAGACTGAAGTATACTTTCCAAGATGAACACATTCACTTCAGCATTTGGAAGTTCCTATGCTTTCAGTTTTGTTTTTGCAAAACGATAGAGGAATGATGTCTGAAGTTCCAGAAGGCAAACTTGTTTCCCTAGCTTCTTTATATTCTCTGCTCCAATTGCACTTGGAGAGCCTGCCTGTCTCTAGAGACAAAATGAAAAGCATTTATTTTAAACACAAACTTTCTGAAGTCTGTAGAGAATATGTTCATATGACAAATATTTGTTACTGCTCTCAGAACAAAGGACCCAAACCCAGATGTGTGTAGCTCATTTAGGAAAGGAGGAAGTAAAAGAAGTCTCAACAACTGTCTAATCTGCTTTTCCTCCACTAGCCTTTTGCTGAGTGGCAGGCTGTAGGAACCTCTTGGAATCAAGGTCAAAGATTGCTATGCTTGCATGGATTTAAAACACCACCACTGAGCCCGTAGCTGATGTGCTCTTGCCTTCCAGATCCAGCAAAGCCACCTTTACCTCCCTGTTACTTGTGAGCTCTTGGACAGATCTGACAATGTCAGTTACACGCAGATCTACAGTTCCTGTGTGGATTTCAGATTTTTCTCCTACACTAGTGCTTTGTATCAAGTTCTTACTTGCAACTTTCTGAGAGCTGTTTTAGCCCACAGGCAGACCTCTCAATTACTGTTGTAGATCTCCCAATAAAATCAGTACATAATTATTAATGATTTCTTTCCCTCTGAGATGTTGGTAAGCAATCAAATTTAGTGAGGGCATGGCCTCTGACCAGCCTACACCCTAAATATCTCCCTCATACCCTTGTGGGCTGCTGGCTGCTCCAGCCAACTCAGTCCATGGAAGGTGCCAGAAGGCCTTCTAGTGATGCTCCCCCAGAACCGGCTTCAAGAACAAATTATAGCAGCATTAGATCCTATAAAGAAAGCAACACTGCTGGAATTTCCATGCATGTCATCTGACACTCACTTTCCATCTCTACGCTGAAGGCTGAGTTCTCAACAATGTTTTTCTGCTCCAGCAGAGACTGGAGTTCCTCAGACTTTTCTGCTAGTAACAACAGTACAGTCAATAAACACTGTGAAAGGAATACTGCGGAGTGAAAAGGTTGGTTTGGCTTCAAGGAAAAAATGCCCTCATTCCATAAAGTTTCCTTTTCTATTTGGAAGGAGGGGAAAGGTGGAGAGGAGTAAGAGGGGAGATTCACACATCTTCCCTTTCACTTCTCTGCGACACAATGGAGGGTGCTGGCATTCTACATGTGGCCTTGAGGGCCGGACAAACCCCACCCCAGGCACTGCTGCTCAGTTACCTTCTTTGCTGTCTCTCAGCAGTGCTCATCCCTGGGAAGGCTTGCCAGGCATGTTCTTGCCTTCTTCCACCCACCCAAGTTTCCCTGGCAGCTGTGTCTTAGCCTTGCTCCAGCCCTTAGGATGTCTCCACCTACCGCTTCCTGCTATGAAAACCCTTCAGATTTATACCACATCTGCTCATGTGGATAAAGAGGCACTGAGTGCTGAGCTGTATCACTTCTCAAAGGCACAGATGGAGGAAGGAATACAGAAGTGACTTAACATCACTTGGGAGCACTTTCTTCTGCTTAGATTCTAGGGGATCAGCACACTTCGAGAACTAAAGCTATTTTAGCAACCCTTGAATTCCTTGAATCCATTCCAGCAGAACCTATAGCATAGTCACCACAGTGAACACTCCCTGTGCAGCAACTACTGTGTGGGAGTATTTATGACTGTCCCATACAGCTCTCCAGCTATGCCAGTTCTCCTGCTACAGTTGTGATCATTCATAAACTCTTCAGCTGTAATAACCTGGCCTCGATGCGATGCCCAGTAACTGTTAGGGTCCTTATGCCATTCCTGTGAGTATAAATTTGCAGCTGTAGTCTAGCTAGGTGTGGAAGTGTGCGAAGGGTTTTAAGAGAGAAGGAAGTTGGGGGAAGGGGCAGGAAGGTGAGAGCTGCATAGCTGTGTGGAGATCGAGAACAGGAGGTGCGAAGAGCTATGCTGTTTTGGCAGATATTCCACAGGAAGCTCAGCAAGGAAGAGAAGTCTGCTTCAGACTCCCTCCGACTTCTTTTCTGCGGAAAAGGGAGTGAATTATTTCAATGCATCATTATTCAAGAGATGGCTTGTTCCATTTGCTCCATTCCAAGTTATTAAAAACACAAAAAAAAAGAAATAAATTTTCCAGGATTTCACTCCATCAGTGACTTAAAAGAAACAAACATTGTAATGTTTTATTTCTAGCAGGTATGTCATTTAATGTTGCAAAACTGCAATGTGGGGGCTGGAAATGCTTCTGGGAACTTGAAAGAAAACTGTCCCCACTGGATCTTAAAACACAGAAACATTTCTATTACTAGGAATTTCTCCCACTTATACAAAAATGAGCTTTGATGTTTTGAAATTTAGCTCTTCTTTATTTACCTCTTAACATTACAGCATTAAAGGGTTCATAAATACTGAGTATTATACTCCAAACAATGTCAAAACAATGACTGTCAAAGATTCCTAAAAACTGGAGCTTTATAACAGCAGGCAGCAGGGACAGAAGAGAGACAGAGAGACAAAGAGAGAAGCTCATTTGTTAAAAGCTGAACATTATATAGAAGCAAATATATGACTGTACTTCTAGTAATACAACTCTCAGAAAACGTATGCTATGAATCCTTTTGAAGCCCTCAAGACTTGTGTGTGGAATGCAATATGTGCTGGGGGCCCAAAACAAAGAACATACAAATTTTTCAAGGAATTAATTTATAATACTATAGGATCCCTGCATGTGGTGGAAATTACTCTGATTGCAAGTTCAAGGCTCTTTACCCTTGAGATGAATAAAAGCAAGTTTCTTCTATTCTCAGAATACAGGAATAGAGCTGTGAAATGAGTGATGTCCATCAAAATAAAGGTCATGTGAGAATTCGGAGATTCTGCTCCACTACATGATAAATCAGGCCTTTCTCTCCTCACATTTACTGGCTTTCTTATATTAGGAAAACCTCATTGCTGACCAAAAGCAAATTGTTGTGGGTTGGTTTTCATTTGTTTTGTTTTTGTTTTGTTCTTTTTTTCCCAAGAGACAAATAACATTTCCTATCCACTCCACATTTCTATCTCTTTTTTTCCTGGAGACTATCAGAGTCCCCACCACACCAGCCTAATTGCCATGATAATAAAACTATGCCCTGTTGAGTTTCTGAAAGACAAAACAGGATTCAAATACAGGAAAGGGTTCATGGCTGTGAATCAGTTAAAGAGACTTCCTCCTGTCCAGAGTTAGTTAAGTAAGATTCTGAGCCTCAAAGATTTAGATGTCTAACTTGTATTTAAACGTACCTAATTACCCTTAAGAATGTGAGCCTGAGTCCCTTGGGGTTAACTTGTGGCTCCCTCCTTAGCATTTCCTACAGTTATTTCAGAGAGAACCCTGTTCAGTTTGCTGACACTAGGCATCTCAGGAAGGAACCGGTGGATGCTATTAGGTATCAGGGTAGTTAAAAGGTAAGGTGCTTCAGAGGAACTGCAGGTACCTTTTGAATTACCAGCGTGAATTTAACTTCTTGTTCCCACTGACTTTGCACACACCCAAAACCTGCCTCCTGTCCCTTCTTATGCTTTCCACACTCTCCATGCTTAAAAGACAGCAGCTTCTTCCATGAGCCCTACATAACAAGCTGCCTTCCTTTAAGAAGCAGCAGGCTTTTTCTTTCCTCTCCTGCTTTGCAACATCCTTACTTTGGAACCCATCCAGTAAGCTCCTTAAGCACACAGAGTCACAAATACTTAGCACAGAAGGGTACTACATTAATAATAATAATAATTAATAGCCCATAAATGGAACCTCAAGAGGTTTCTAATCTTCACACGTGCTTTGAAAACAGCTTTCCAAAACTATTTCATTTGGGTGAGAGTTCTTAGCAGCAACATAATAAGCAAAATATCAAACAAGTTTGTACAATTACACAGCCAAGTGGGCTCCAGCACAAGGCAATATGTGTATATAGTTCAGCTGTGGCAGAACATTGCCCATCCCCACATTTCTGAAGCTGATTTTTAAACAAAGTTTGCAGGGAACGTGTAGGATGTGTTACTCTTCTGCATTACACACTTGAAACTGGGTGCCAGGTTGGACGAATGAATCATTTTGGAAGAAGTGGGCTCCTTTACATTTCCTGGAATAAGAAATGACATAATGTATGCAGTTACACACACTAGCAATACACTGTTGATGCTTATTTTAAAAGGTCTTGACTTTTTTACGTTAAGTGATGTCATGGATCATTTCAACAATGCTGGTGTTTGTGAGGACATTTTGTTTTGTTTTCATGGAAGATTTTAGTATCAAAGTTGTGAGCACAATGCACAGAATCAACAGTGCTGCTGGAGTTTCTGGTCTTGTGACTGAAATGCTGCTTATGTATAAAAAATAGATATCCTTGAATAGTGATTTTTGCTTCAGGCCAATCTGACTGTTATCCCCCTGCTGATCAGCGGTGGGACCTTTGAAGAGATAATAATCACTGACTTCTCCATGAAATACATGTATTTTAGTAAATACCTGGATGGTTGGGATTGGAGTATTGGCCTGTGCTCAGTAAAGAGCTCTCCTGGAAACCTTACATCCCAAAAGTGGCTAAGACACAGGGCACAAACCCTGCCCCTGACACAGCAGTAGTTGGCTACTACTTCCCAGTTCCAGCACCTCACTCTGCAGCCAGTACTGGGAAGCCACTGGCATGTTTTCCCCAGGGACATGGAAATTTGGGGAAAACCAGCCTCCCTTTGGGAAAAATAAGCTACCATTGGGAGGAATGGGGAAAACTGCTGGCTTGGAAACAGAAGCACTGAGGTATCCCTCGGGGCTGCCCCCCTCTCAAAGCCCATCCCCAGATCTTGTGTGTGGGATAACAAAGGATCCTCTGGGATGAAAACCAAAAGATTTGCCCTTATCAGCCCTTCGTTTCCCTCACGTTTTCCCTCCTGGCTCCTCCGAAAGGTCCCCGGGTGGGATGAAAAGGCCGGGCCGGCAGCGTTCCCCCCACTTCTCCCCCCAGCAGCGGGAAGGAAGGCGGCCATTGCCGCCATAGGCACGCCACTCTCCGCAGCGGAACATGGGGGCGGTGGGCGCGGCGGGGTCGGCGGTGGGGACCGAAAGCGGCCGAAACCCGCGGACCCCCCCGCCCACCGCCCCCTTCGTCCCGTCCCGCTGAGGGCCGGAGAGAAGGCAGCCCACAATGCACCGTCATGGGGTCTCTTTCGCACCGCCCTGCGCTGGTTGTGTGTGTATGTGGACGGAAATTTGTCCAAATTTAGTCAGAGCAGCACTTGTTGTATTTATTTATTTTGAACAGGCTAGGAAAGCGGCAGCGGGCCGAGCTGCTGGGGCGGTTTTCCTGGCTGAAAGAGGAGGGTTTGTACTTGAGGAAGGAGAAGAGGCGCTGAGGGGAGGCTGGCGGGGCGGGAGCTGACGGAGGATGCAGGGGTCGGTGGCACAGAAAAGGAGAGATCGGGCGGGATCTGGTGTGGTGGGGAGGCAGATAAAAATAGCCAGAGCGTAAAACAAGCAAAGGCAAAGAGAAAGAAACACATTGGCTTGAAGCTGAGGAATGTGAGGTTTGCTGGGAAGGGCAAAAGCAGCAAGGCTGCTACTCTTCATCAGCTGCCATTCCCCTCGCAAATGTAGAGTGTCCGTTGCCCCTCAGGGTGCCGGCTAGCACAGCTGCACAGCTTTCCACCTCCACCTCTATCCATCGCCTCATTCCTTCCTTGTGATGCTCTCTCTCATCCTGCCCAAAAATCAGGGCAAGGAAGCAGAATGGTGGACGGGCTGGTCACTATGGCAGAGTTGAGGCGAATGGGATGTCCCTTGCTGATAGACCAGCTGGGCTGGAAATGTGGAGCTACACCCACCATTTGTTGTTCCTGTTCTGTCAGCAAATAACAGCAGGAAACCATCAAGTCTCTGCACCACTCATCTGTACACAAGATGGCAGTTTGCCACTGACAGAGGTTAATCCTCCAGCTCAAATGGCAGAAGGACATGTGGAGTTCACCAAGGCTGCTAATGATCATGCAGTAACTTACATGAATTCACATGATGGCATGAGTGTCCTCACTTAGCTTTTAATACAACCTACACAATTATGATGCTTGAATTAACCTCTTCCTGCATATATTCATAGAATGATAAAATATTTTGAGTTGGAAAGGACCTTAAGATCATCTAGTTCCAACCCCCCTGCCATGGGCAGGGACACCTCACACTAAACCATGTCACCCAAGGCTCTGTCCAACCTGGCCTTGAACACTGCCAGGGATGGAGCATTCACAACCTCCCTCGGCAACCCATTCCAGTACCTCACCACCCTAACAGTAAAGAATTTCTTCCTTATATCCAATCTAAACTCCCCCTGTTTAAGTTTTAACCCCTTACCTCTTGTCCTGTCACTACAGTCCCTAATGAAGAGTCCCTCCCCAGCATCCCTTTAGGTCCCCCTTCAGATACTAGAAGGCTGCTATGAGGTCTCCACGCAGCCTTCTCTTCTCCAGGCTGAACAGCCCCAACTTTCTCAGCCTGTCTTCATATGAGAGGTGCTCCAGTCCCCTGATCATCCTCGTGGCCTCCTCTGGACTTGTTCCAACAGTTCTGTCCTTTCTATGCTGAGGACACCAGAACTGCACACAATACTCCAACTGAGGTCTCACAAGAGCAGAGTGGAGGGGCAGGATCACCTCCTTCGACCTGCTGGTCACACTTCTTTTGATGCAGCCCAGGATGCATTTGGCTTTCTAGGCTGCGAGCACATGCTACCCACTCATGTTAAGTTTCTTATCAGATTCATCACACTGTAGATTTAAATGGCATGATTGTGTGGGGTTTTTTTCCCCAGGATGCCTTTCTTCCCAAGCACATGAGGTGGATAATGCTCGAGGGATGAATTGTAGCTGGGCAGTTGAAGGGGGATGTTACACAGTTGGCTCCTGCTTCAGTTTCGCAGAAACTTTAACACATATAGGGAGGAACATGAGGGAAGTCCAAGGGATGGCCTTGGGGGCAAGGTAATTAAACACCACTTAGCAGACTCTGCCTGCACAGCAGAGCTACTACAGAATGCTGGGCAACAACTTAACTTAAACTTCAGCACACTTGCCACTGCAGGTGTGTGCTCCATTGCTCATATAGCCAGTCTGCACTGTCACAGCTACAGGTGAGATCACCAGACTTCTAGTCCCAATAAAGTGAGCACAGCAAAATCCTAAATACTCTGTAAAAGTAAGTGAAATGAGAGTTAGAGGTGCCTTAAACTGACAATCCAAAGTACCCTGTCTATTGTTCATATTCTTTACCAGACTTAAGGTTTATTTAGAGGAACATTTTCTATGATATCAAAGCTAGACTCTCTTTCCTCATGTCACATCTGCTCATATGCTGCTCCCTGCTTCTATGCAGCAGCTACTGGCTCCCCAGAGGCACTAATGAAACTGTTTGTGGGCCTGCAGTGCAGATGATATACAGGCCAATCTCATAAGTGATTGCATCTGCGCTGCTATGGAGGCAGTGAGCTGTGCCGCCAGAGTGGGACTGGGCAGCTGAAGATGGCGCCACTGGATTGTCTTCAACTGTCTTTGCCATGGTAGGAAACCTTCCTATAACTAGACTCTGAGTCCCTCATCGCTCCAGTAGTAATGATGGCATGGAAACTTGCCCCTCACCTTCAAATGGCTTATAACAACATCTGCATTAATTCTGGGGAGTAACTTTGCCATCTGAGCCCCTGAACAACATCAGTGAGTAATTGTCTGCACATAGAGTTGGGGCAGCATCTTGCAGACACGGATGCACAAGCACAGGCAGAAAAAGGAAGAAATCGAAATATTGATCAGACTCTCCCCAGGTGCTCACTGGTTGTTCTGCTCATCAAGTGATGCCAGAATCCCACAGGAAAAAGCCCACCCTGAATATCACATGTGATTAAAGACGCAGCCTCACCTAGTTGTGCAAGGGACTAAGTGAAGGGTAGAACTCTTAACCCAGTATTTGACTAAAATACAAATTTGTTTCGAAATACTCTGTTTACCAAAAGAAAAATACCAGTCTCTTCCCATTTATATCTGTTCAGTACAGCTGTTTATCCATTTCAACCTGTCTGTGACGCCTGCAAGGGTGCTGCTGGTGGTGAGCAGTATCCTGGTGCCTGAGGAGCAGCAATGAACTGACAGGGGTGTGCTGCCAGGGCAGCCCAGTGTAGTCCTTACCCTGACAGGGGCTGTTGCATTCATTCCCTCCCCCTGAAAGCAGCATGTGAGCCAAGAGCTGTGAGGGTGGAGAAAGGCAGCCTGCATTCCTCAGGGAAAGGCAGGCTTTGGGGTATGTTACTGGCTTGCTGGAGGAGACTCTTTCCAGAGGGCAGAGAGAACAGGTCAGCTGGGCCATGTGAGAGGATGGTCTGCCCCACCAAACATCAATACACTTAAGCAAACTGGGGAGCGGGCACTGGTCCCAGAAGTTAGAAGGGCAGAAGTTTCCTTTGTTCTGTTTGTCTTACAGGAAAAAGACAGGAGGAAATAGGTTTAAGGATTCTGGATATAGAGAAGGGAATAACCTTTTTATTTCCACAGTAGTGCAGCCCATTCAGCAGTGACAGTTTTTAAAGACAGTTTTAAGCTTGTCTGTAGCTGAGGAAATAGTGACTGGTAGGGGTGGGGAATCTAGAGAGTTTAGTGCATGTTTGTCGGGTGACTTTTGGTTTGGAATAAGGGCAGCTTCAAGGACAAGTGACCAAGTTCCCAAGCCAGTATTTTGTGGTTTTACAATCACACTTTCAAAAATGTTTTCTCCTTCCTGTTGCTGTGTGGAAGATCCACCAAAATAGCCCTGAAGATTGCCAGCACACCAGGCAAAAGAAGAAAATATTTCTAATAGCATCTGTTTTGCAGTTTGTGTGACATACAACACCGGGAGACAAATAAGTTTGAAATGCAAGTGTGTTTTCTATTGGTTTTAATTTGACGGTGACTCTTTAAGAACATAACATTGCCTCCAGAGTTTATTTTGCAGTCCCTAGTAAGTAAGAGTTAGGCTGCCAGGCATGGCTACTTTGGGGTTTTTTTTTAGTTGTTCCTAAAATCATGGTCTAAAACCTCCTAAAATGCAGATTGAGATGTTGCATGTTTTTGGAAGGACTTGTTAATTGCGTCCCCTCAGTACTCCATACTCTGCTTTCCATGTCTGTATTCAAAGAAATAATTTTCATAACTTTATTCTCTTTAATTAGAAAATATGAAGAACACTTCTTTTTTTTGGAATAACTATGATAGAAAAGTAATGAGCTAAAGAGGGCACAAGTGGTGACTGATTAGTGACTGTTCATGCTGATAGCATGCTGCTTCGGATGACTTTGGTCCATGCAGCTGGTGCTCTTCAGGCAATGCCCAGGCACAAGCTAGAAACCATTCCCAGTAGGGAGCATGGAGACTTGTTTCAGGAGAGAAGGAGGGTGCTGTCACATTGATACAAGTGGGGCAGCATCACTGGCCCTTTGAGTCAGAGGACAGGCACTGAACCTGTTGAGGCTGCTAACAGAGCCATAACTGAATGATTTATGAAGGAGGCAATTCTCCGTTTTCAAGTGGAAGGCTGAGGAGCAGTGAGGTGAAGCAGCTAGGGCAAGCAATAGAAGAGCTTGAGATACAGCACAAATCTTTTTATTAAGTGTCAGGGCCATAAATTCACAATGCTTCAGGTTTCTATAATCAGGTAACTAGTATGAAGCACTGCCACAAATCTCAGCTTCATTAAGTGCTTAGCTGTCCTACCCTTTTCCTGTATAATGGTCCTGGTCCTCTGCACATTGTGTTAAGAGGGTCTCAAGCTGGTGGAACATGTGGGAAGCATGGAGGCTCTTGCCTGGTTTCTTTTAAGAGTGGATTTAAGTAGCAAAATGCAGACTTCAGCTGTACCAGATATATCTGAGTAGTGTTCTTTTCATCAGGAAAATGCATGTTTCCTGTAGGATGTGAAATATGAACTACAAGGTAAAGGGAGGAAGAAGCTGGATGAAATTTGTTTTTTTTTCTCCTACCAGAAGTCTGTAACCTCTGGCAGTAAGTGTCGTGTCACCTGGGTGTGTTTATGCCTAGGACATTACTGCTAAGCATTTGTCTGTGAGAGACCAGCATGAGTTTGAAGAAGAGAGGATGCCAGGAACCTGTCTCCTTCAGCAGGCTGCTTCAGCTTTCCAACCACTAAACTTAGTGATACAGCAGCAGTAAAACAACAAAATAGATTCCAGCCTTGCCTCTCCTCCCTCCCCAAACCCCCAGGGTTCTCCCTAAATAATGTCTGTGGTCACCTATTTAGGTTACTTACAAAATTTCCACTTACCACAGTAATTTTGTAGGAATGAGTGCGTTCCTTCAGTGCTAGAGAATATGGCTTTGTGATAATAAAGGAAGAAATAGGGAATGGAAAAAAGACCAAAGGAAAGTAGAGGGTTTGCCTAGTACTGTCCTTTTACCAAATAGCCTGAGTCGGGACCAGGGAAAGGCCAAGTAGTACTTCATCCTGAGTTCTTGTGTCAGTGAAGACTGAAAGCAAGTTGTGACAGTTTCACAGGGTTAGGACCGTGTTTTGGGTTGGTTGATTTTTGTTCAGGCAGAAAGGCTGCCTATGCAGGTAACTCTAAACATTTTTATTTTGTCTGATTCATAGGTTGCCACACCTGAAAAAAGGGAAGTCCATTTAAGCTTGGAAACAGAACAAGGGGACCCATGTGTACCTAAAAACTGCCTTTGTTAAAAACAAAACAACACATGTAAGTCCTTGCTTCTCAAGCAGCGCTGCTTTAAAATCCCTGAGATTTTCCTCCTCTCCTCCTGTTACACTGTATGAGGAGTTTACAACACAAAGACTTTCACCGGAGTGCCTTGCTGACTTGGAGCTTTATCAGAGCAGGACCCTTATACCCTGAAATAGCAGTCTCTAGAAGAGCAAGTGGGTTATGAAGCTGATGAGCCTTTAAAATCAGGTAACAAGCTCACTTGCTACATACTTTAAGACAGGTCTTTTCAATGTAGGACAGGCACAGATGTTAAGGAAACGTTTATACACATGCATACAATAGAGGAGGAGAGCTATTTCCAGCAGAAAGATGGATGTGTGTGGGATCAGGATGTGCTCATCCAGACTTCTGCTGGTAACACGCTGAATTCATACAATCTTCTGGTTTATGAGTTTGAAATTTCCAAAGGTGCCTTTGGGATTTAGGCATTCAATTTGTAGTGGTACCAGGGTGCTTAAATGCAGTAATCCGAAGTACAAACTTACTGTGAAGACACAAAGAGAAGAGCAAAGTGACTGAGTAATCAGCTTTTCCCCCAAAGTGATGCCAGTGTATACTCCCAGCTCCCATGAAGCAGCTATAGGTGTGCACCATTTCAGTGTCATCCTTGAACAGCTTCAGCCATTCCACTTTTGTAAATTAGCTTCCAAAGGTTCTGGATTTTCCTGATCAGTATGGAGGAGGACAAGCCTCTTTTGAAATGCCTGTTGATCCTACTTCTTACCTTCCAGGAGGGGCATCCTGGCTTGACCTGAAAAGTCTGCAGTGTTTCTGAAATGACCTGTCACTGCTTTTGCATCACTCTTAAGTGGAAGGCTTTCTGTGCGTGATGTTTTAAGTGTTGAAAGTCTCTGACCTACACAGGTCTACAGCTACACAACTGTGTATTTCCTTTTTTATTTCCATCTTTCCCCAAAACTGTGGAGTACAGAAAAAAAAAGGGTTACATTTCCCCAAACAATTCCACTACTTGAATAGTAGAACAGTATAAAAATCTGTATGTAAACTTAAATAAAATCTTACAGAAAATTCAAGTGGATTTTCATGTAGCATATTTGTAAAGCCAATAAGTAGCTAAAAATGCACTTCACCCATGGAATTTCACATGAAAACCACTTCTAAAAGGAAACATCCCTATTTTTTCCTTAGTTCCTGGGGTACTTGCCACTGCTTGTATTTTGTGTGGTGAAATTAGTGTACTAGGCACTGAACTGAACAAAGCAAAATGATAGAACTTGTCCTTCATTTATCTTGTTTATTTGCTTGCTTCTTGCCTTCCAGACCTGAGTTGATGCCTTCTGTCCTTTACAGAAATAACACTCCTTAACATTACATGCACATGCCACCAGCCCCTTGGAACAGCCCACACTTTAGACACTATAACCTCCCCCATCCCACTTTTAAAAGGCAATCTGAACTTGTCAGACTCTTTCTGTGGGCTTCTATGACATTTAAAGGGAAAAGCAAGAAGAGAAGACATGAACATGGTAAAGGGATGAACTGCAGTGTGTAGCAGTGTAGATAATAGGCAATGGCTAAGGGAATACAGAAAGGCTTAAAAGTTTCTTGAAAGAAAATTTTAAGATACTTTTGGCAAAACACTTGTGTGTTTATTACGGTGCTGTGCTTTGTGGCAGTGCTTTACAGATTTATAAGCCAGACCTTTAAAAAGTCTTGGCCTCCACCCCACTCATTTGTTGCCAACTAAGCCAAACATTTCACTGGCTTTCCCTCCTTCCTGCCCCCCTCCTTGGGAAGTTCGTCCTCTCCCTCCCTTTTCTCCACACAAAGTTCTCATTAGCTGCCACTACTTTTTAGCCCTTTTCCCTTCCATGCTACAGACTGTCTGATCACATCTGTCAGATAACTTTAAGGTACTTTAGAAAATACCACATTAATATTCCTCCAGTTTTGAAGCCTCTCTTGTTACAGTTCCCTCAATTGTACATTGGTAGATCAAAGAAGCAGAAATCATTGCCAGCTTGAGATAAAACTGTCTCCACTCAGGGTAAGCACAGCTCTGTGATGACACTTGTCTTTTTATGTTTTGTCTGTTCTTTTCCAGTGGGTACTGTCCCTACTACCCCATTTTTCAGTTTCCTACCTCAGCTTGTATCAAAAGTAGGATCCAACTGTCAAGGTATAATGAAGTGCACTTAAAAGGGCTCAGAAGTTCATCTTTATAGCAGGCCAACAAGCACCAGCCCTTCAAAAAGTAGGATCAACAGAAGGATGCCTCCTGTTTTGCCTCCCTAAAGCAAACAGAGAATTGCACAAAGTTGTAAGTTATAATCACATGGATGGCACAAATAATGGAATAGAAGTGTTCTCAGAGTAATAACAACAAACAAGATATGTACCTTGGACACCTAACCCAAATCCTGTCCAAGTCACTGATCAAATACTTTGTTTTTCTAGGAAAAAATCATTAACTTGTTGATAGTTGCATTTTCTTTAAAAAGTGTTTTAGATCAAGTTTTAAAGCAACTCTAAAGCAGTATATTTGACAATCATCCTCTTATTTACAGACCTCAGTACAGACACTGTCCCCCACAACATCCTTGTCTCTAAATTGGAGAGACATCAGTTTGATAGGTGGACCACTTGGTGGATAAAGAACTGGCTGGATGGCCACACAGAGAGTTGTGGTCAATGGCTCAATGTCCGGCTGGAGACCAGTAACAAGTGATGTCCCTCAGGGATTGGTGTTGGGACCGCTCTTGTTTAATATCTTTGCCAGTGACATGGACAATGGAATTGAGTGCGCCCTCAGCAGATTTGCTGATGACACCAAGCTGTGTGCCTCGGTTGGTACACTGGAGGGAAGGAATGCCATCCAGAGGGACCTTGACATGCTTGTGAGATGGGCTGATGCCAACCTCAGGAAGTTTAACCATGTGTCCTGGGTTCAGCAGCAGCAGTCATTTTTTCTCCTTCTTGGTAGCTGGTGCAGTGCTGTGTTTTGACTTTCGGGCTGGGAATGGTTGCTGATAGCAAGTATGTTTTGAGTTACTGCTCAAATGTTTGGTTTGTCCAAGGACTTTCTGAGCTCATGCTCTGCCAGTGAAGGAAGGGAGGCCGGGAGGAAGGAGAGACAGGACACCTGACCCAGGCTAGCCAAAGAGGTATTCCATACCACAGCACATCATGCCCAGGATGTAACTGGGAGTTGCCCAGAAGGGCTGGAGCTCTGGGGGGATGGAGTAGGTATTGGTCGGTGCTCGGTCGGGCAGGGTGGGGTGAGTTATGGCTCGGTGGCTGGTGAGTTGTTGTATTCTCTTCACTTTTTATTTCCTTTATCAGTATTAGTAGTAGTAGTAGCAGTAGTGATTTGTGTTATACCTTAGTTATTAAACTGTTCTTATCTGAACTCGTGGGAGCTACATTCTTTGGATTCTCCTCCCTACCTCTCTGGGAGTTGGGGGAGCAAGGGGGGGGGGGGGCTGAGTCAACGAGCTGTGCGATTTGGTTTTAAACCACGACACCATGACAAGTGCAAGGTCCTACACCTGGGTCGGAGCAATCCCAGGCACAGCTACAGGTTGGGCAGAGAAGAGATTCAGGCCAGCCGTGAGAAGAAGGACTTGAGGGTGTTGGTTGATGAGAAAATGAACATGAGCTGGCAGTGTGTGCTTGCAGCCCAGAAAGCCAACTGTATCCTGGGCTGCATCAAAATGAGCATGACCAGCAGGTCAAAGGAGGTGATCCTGCCCCTCTACTCTGCTCTCATGAGACCTCACTTGGAGTATTGTGTGCAGTTCTGGTGTCCTCAACATAAAAAGGACATGGAACTGTTAGAACAAGTCCAGAGGAGGGCCACAAGGATGATCAGGGGACTGGAGCACCTCCCATATGAAGACAGTCTGAGAAAGTTGGGGCTGTTCAGCCTGGAGAAGAGAAGGCTGCGTGGAGACCTCATAGCAGCCTTCCAGTATCTGAAGGGGGCTATAGGGATGCTGGGATAGGGACTCTTCATTAGGGACTGTAGTGATAGGACAAGGGGTAATGGGTTAAAACTTAAACAGGGGAAGTTTAGATTGGATATAAGGAAAAAATTCTTTCCTGTTAGGATTGGTGAGGCACTGTGATGGGCTGCCCAGGCAGTGTTCAAGGCCAGGTTGGAGGAAGCCTTGTGTGGCATGCTTTAGTGTGAGGTGTCCCTGCCCATGGCAGGGGGTTGGAACTAGATGATCTTAAGGTCCTTTCCAACCCAAACTATTCTATGATTCTAATATAAACTCAGTATTTTCAATTTCTGTCACAAGTCATTAGGAATTTCAGTTCATGTTCAGGCAGCCTCACTGTGGACTCTACCTCAGTTGGATGTACTGCTTTTCTAGTTTACTGTCTTTGTGTATGCTTTAAGGCTGCTGCACCAAATTTCCTGGTGACACCTGCAGTTATGACCCCTGCAATGAGAATTCAGTAACTCTTCCAGTCTGTGTGGATGAAGAGCTATGGCAACCAAGTGTTTTCTCTGAAGTCCTTGTGCACCCTTCTCCCCAGTAGCCTTTGTATCTGTGCTCTTCTGTTTGAAGTCAGCAGGTGAACAATACACACTGCAGTCTCCTTTCTAAACTGAGGAACTGCAGTTGCCAGTCCACTCTTCCCTTCCCTCAGAAGTAACATGGAGTAAAAGGGAGGGGTTACGGCTCTATGCTCTGGCCAGCTTCCACTTGGGATAATTACATCCTGCTTGTGTCTATCCCCTTTGCAGATTAAATGAGGCACAGGGCACAGTTCACGTCCCACCAGAGCTTGCCATGTGGTTTGCTGGGTGGTTAGATTCAGTTCAGCGAGAAGATGGTGAACAGCCTTCCTGTACCTGAAGTGTTCTGTAGTCATTCTGGATGAAAAACAGGCTGTGGGCCTCTGACAGAAAACAGCATCTGAACAGGCTGAGCATAGCCTCGAGTCTTGAGGCTATGAAAAAAAAAAAGCCCTTACATATGCTACTGAAACCTGATTCCGGATGAAACATGCATCACACAGACTCAATATCACACCTTAAGATCAGAAGAAAAAACATCAAAACCTGAGGCAGACCTCAGTATCTAGTGATTGATTTTCCTCCCCTTATAATGGGGGACACCTCACTCAGGGCATTGGACTGCAGCTTAGTCTAGGAGACAGGCCACTAAAGGATATTGTTGCACACCACAGCTCTGGGCTTCTGACAGCAGAAGGCTCTGTTCTGCAGAGTTCTGACACCTCAAGGAATCTGAGCTGCCAGAATAGCCAGTGAGAACCCTTCTGCTTTGCACTGCTAACATGGGAAAGGCTGAATGGAGAACCCAGAGCTCACCTCTCATGGGAGCAACATCAAAAGTTACCCCTAGTTCCCCTCTGTCAATGTCAGACACATCACCACACCAGACAATACATTTACACACATATTTCATCGATGATCTACATATTCTAGCTCCAGCCCCACAATTGTGTGTTGTGAACTACCAGGTTGATCATGCATCGTACCTCTTACCAGCCTACTAAAAGAACTGCTATCACTTTTAAATCAGCAGCAATACATACATTTTTTTTGTCTCCTAAAGCCTAGGAAATGAGAACACTGCAACCCAGCAAAACTAAACCAATGGACTCCAGTATTTGCTTATTTTCTTTCATCAAGTCCATCATAAGAAACTTGAATCACCAAGGCAAACAATCTTTGAAGTCTCTGAGCTGGGCATCCAGCCCTGTGAGTCAATTCATGTCAGCTGTGCCCATCCACACTCCCTAGGGGGGCAGCTGCCCTTTGGAAGTCTTAAAGGGCCTCCACAGTCTTATATATCCCTTGCATGTAATACTCTCCAACACTTGGTAGCCGTTTGTTGGCTTGTTGATGGTAATGTTCTGTGAACTCTTATCAGATATATTTATTACCATGGTTGTTCATGTTCTGGGAAGGCATAGGCTGGCTGGAGTTCAAAGGAGGACCACAAGAATGGAAAACAAGCCCTGAAGGTGCTTATTTCAGGAGCCTGACTAATGCACCTTACTGAAGAGAAGGTTGAAAAAGGCAACGTGATGAGTGGGTGTTGATGCTCACAGCTGCAAAAGGTGTTTTGGCACAGGGCTTTTCAGTTCAGCTAGCCAGATCCAGTTTCTTACTCCTGATCTATCAAGCAAAGTATTTTTCTGAGAGGGGAATGTAATTAATCACCAGGGCATGGGGCATGAATAAACTCAGCATTGTTTGAGATTTTAAAAGGAGAAATAGAAGGCAGTACTGCGTCATCTGATAGAGTACAGCATGTGAAGGATGTGAGTAGCAAAATCTTAAGGACTTTTTTTAACTCAATAACATATGCAAATCCTTTGTGTTTCTGCAGTCCTGTCTATGAAGGTGGCAGTGGAAAGATGATCAAGGTCATGTTGTGATCTGAGAATGAGGTGCTAGAAAATGAGGTGCTGCATCTTGCTTTATTACTAGTGAATTTATTTGAATGCAGAGCAGCATAAGAAACAGCCATGCTCCCATTTAATTCAGATAGATAAAGCTGCATGTGCAAGAGCTTAAGGCAAAAACATCTAAATATTTTTGCCATTCGTACCTCTGCTGATCCTTTGTTCAGCTCTTATTAGTTCCAAACTCATGTGAGGGAAAACAAAATGAAAGCACTTGTTTCTCTTTAAAAATCTCAGCTAGCTCTCATCTTCACAAGGAAGGTGGCAGGGAAGACAGCATGGTGGTGATGATGGATAGGAGGTTGTGACTGGATGTGGAAGTCAAGGAATGACGGTAAATGAATCTGGAGGGGGAGCTGATACTCTGGAGGACATGAAGAGCAGATCATCTTTATAGCCAAAGAGAATAAAAACTTGATTTTTCTGGAAGATGTGTTGTTTTGTGAAAGATTTGTGTAGGCCAGGATAGAAGTTACAGCTCAGGTGCTCCCCTTCCTCCTTTCTATGGCTCCTTTCAATGGCTCTTTTTCCTGAGCTATCAGGTGCTTATTGTAGCTGTTTGGTGGGAATTCAGCCTGTATGAGCAATGTAAGGAAGAAATTTTCCGTTATGTTCTATGATTCTGTGTTCCTTATAAAAGCATAAGGTTTAATTAACAATATTCATGGTACAAACTGCTTAAATATTATGTGGGATTTGGTGGTTTTTTTGGCACTCCTTATAGCATTCACAAATACAGTTGACTACCTCATACCATCCAAACACTGTTCCTTCAGTGTTCCCTTTGAAGAAGAATGAAGATGAGACTTTCTGGCCAGCCCGGTCAGCGTATTTCATACACTCAAAAGGGTGTAGCTCAGCTAAAAAAGTGTGACAGCCCTAAAACCAGTGAGGAGGAGAGGAAACAGAATAGGACTTTACCTGGTCTCACCTGGTGTCAGCCCTGTGTGAGAATGGCTGTCAGTGAGCAGGGAGCTGCCCTCCGCAGAGGGATGAATAGATCCAGGCTGTGCTGGGCAGCTCTTCTTTGCCTCCTGTTTCCCACCAGAGAAGGAAGCACTGGCTTTTCCTTTGGAGAAGGAGTGTCTTCCCTATGGACTTCCTGACAGACTCTGCCCTGTTCCTTGTTGTCTCTGAGCTCTTCTCTGGGACCTCAGCTCCCAGCCTTCTTCAGCCCTGCCAGTCCTGGCATCAAACCTGGTTTGCAGTGACATGGGATAGGGCAAGCTGTAGTCTCAGGTCAGGCTGGTAGGAGGAAGGGAGAAGAAGGAGAAGGTGCTTGTTTTGGGTTTTTAATTTCAATAAATAGAAGAGAAAGGATCAATGGTCTGCCAGTAATAGGTTTGTCTCTTCTAGCTGAACTCAGCTTAGCCTCTCAGTGAAGGGCATAATTAGGTGTCCCTTTCAGTAGTTGCTCTTTTATCATATACAATTATAACTGTAACTTACGTGCAAAAATAAAACAAAGATGCTAGAAGGAGCTTTTCATTTGCAACATTTTTACCGGGAGCTGAAGCTACCCTAACTGAGGTAAGCAGAAAAGTTTTTGTGAAGGACACAAGACTTTGCCTAGACTATACTGGGAACACAATGGCAAAAGCAGGTTGAAAAAAAAAAAAGAAGTATGCTTTTACATATATATGCAGCAGTCATGCAGTCATACAGTCATATGGCAAGGAGGCGTGTACTGCACTGGATCAAAGGGGAAGAGCCTAGCATGAGATTAAAGGGGGGATAATTGCAAGCAACCAGAAAGTTTTATAATAGAGGTGATAATAATATACAGCAGAGGAAGGAAACTGCAAGGAATAGAAATGAGGATAAAATGCAAATAAAAAGATCCTTTGATCCTTCTGGGTTTCTGTCTATATAACAGAACTATTTTATCACCCACTTACCTAATTTCCCTTCCACTTTCATCTTGCTTTCCTCTGACAGCTTTCTAGTTCCCCTGCCCTGACACTATATTGTGTCTGCCTCCCTCCACATGTCTTGGAGCAGTGCAGGATGCATCTTTATCAAGTGCCAATTCTAAATATGAAACATCTTCAATGAGAGACTGTACTTCTCATTTTGCTGCTGACTCTGGGAAGCAGCAGAGCTGGCACAGGGAGGAGCTTTGAGAACCACCCCCATAGTGAGCCACATGGTGTAAATTCAGCTTGAAATGCCAGAACTCCTGAGCATTTCTGGGAGGAAACGTAAACATTTAAAGGAAAGAGAACCCAAGGAAGCAGCAGCCTGGGAATGGAATTTTGCAGATAGTTTTGGAAATCCCTTAATTTATCGAAGCTGCAGAAGTAAAAAAAAAAAATTTCCTTCCTCCTTCCTTCCTTCCCTTACTCTGTATCCTGTTTGGTTTCACAGGTCAAGAGGTCTGTGACCAGAAGGAAGGAAACAGCCCTTTCTAAAGAGGACATTATGTGAGTCCCCTAACAGAAACCTCTGCACCACAGCACTTCAGAGAGCCTGGCAAATCCTAGCTAAAAGCTCAGGCTGAACTTGCTTATGTGAGTCACCACTTCACTAACTCCATACCTCAGGCATGATGGGAAGTAACGGTGGTGATACTAGTATGCATGAGAGCAGGGAACCTGCAAGGAACATAAAAGGGGGTAAATAGAGCCAATTTCTGCTCTAAGATGGCTAGAAGGTGTGTTCATGGCCTAAAAAGGACTGAAAAGCATGCCTGGCAGTGATTTCTGGGGGTGGCTGCTCTCAGCTCACCCTGAGGGGGTGAGATTTCAAAGCCCAGGAGCTTCAGCTAGAAGGACGCTGGTGTTTGTGTTTGAGTAGCAGTTCCAGCTGTGTGGGAAGATGAAGGCATCCTCACTGTGCTCCCATTTCTGAGGGTGCACAAGGAAGGCCTGCTTTGTGAATAGTGCTTTTTCTGATGACACTAAAAGGGCAAGGCTGCAGGAACGAAATTGTTCCTTCTTCTGAGGTAAGACTCAAAGTGTCCTTTATATTGAACGCTTGTACATGAATGTTAGTGAAAGCCTTGCTCCTTTCAGGGTAGGGGGATAGCTCGTGTCGGCTGGAGAGCGATGACCAAATCTAGTGGGACGGGTGTTAAACACAGCAGTACAAAAGAGTGCCTCCTGTAGGCAGCTGGCCTTCAGAGTGCTTTAAGAAAGTGATTAATTGATTAATTCTGATCCTCAGGTCAGATTTGAAGGGAGTGTGTGTGTGTGTGTGTGTGTCTGTGTGTCTGTGTGTCTGTGTCTGTGTTCGTGTTCTCTGGGTTCCCAGCCTGGGTCTGATGGGAATACCAGTTTATCGGTATTTCTCCTACCTCATCTTGGTGTTGACCTATGCCAGCGATTTTTAGCCACTGCAGATTCATTGCGTACCACAAGAGGTCGGCACTGGATAAGTTAGCGCCTCCAGTGACTGGTTTGAATTTTTTTTTCAGATCCCGAGAATGTGCAGTTCCTGTTTCAGTAAAACCGGTGAGCACCGAGTTCCTTTCAGTAACACTTTTATGTAATACAGTTTTATTTTGCACCCATTTTTTATCTTGTCTGTCCCAACAAGGATGTTTTCTAGTTATTTTCCCTTTTGCTGCATGTTCTTATTTTGAAAATTAGCTGTGTGAAAAGGGTCTCTAAACCACGTACACACACATTATTATACCTGTACTATATATATTTTATAAATATATATGTATATGAAATGCTGCTTTAGTATTATGAAGGAAAGCTAACAAGCCTGCAAAGCTAACAGTCTGGGCAGGGGGGGTAAGTCATCTGCTTCTAGCCAAAAGGATATGTTCATGTATTACTGAAAAATACTGAAGTTACTGTTTGGTGGGCTTGAACCATTACAACCAGTGATCTGTAGAGCCAGGTTAAGACACTTGAAGCTCTGCCATAAGACTGGGTAAAAACAAGCTTCCTTGTTTAAGCCCGTCCTTGGTAATGGTGCCTCCCTTTCTCCCCATCCATGACTTTTGTTTTGTTTTTACAAGTTGGCAAAAAATTGTAAGAATCATAGAATGGTTTGGGTTGAAAAGGACCTTAAGATCATCTACTTCCAACCCCGGTGCCATGGGCAGGGACACCTCACACTACACGATGTCCCCCAAGGCAATGAAGTCTTGTTGCAGAGCAAGTTGCTGTGCTAAGGTGACCACGAAGACCACAAAGATGAGAAAAAAATTAAGGAGAAATTTGCTTGTCGGTTGCCTTGCTGGGCTTAAGCCATGACACTTGCATTGAAACAGCAGTGTTTGAAAACTCTGCTCCTTCCCTTGAAATTGTAGAGAAAAAAACCCTGCATCTGTTCATGGTGTTGTCATCTGTGGATAAAGCAGGAAAATATAATTCAGGAAGGTACAAGTTCTTTCTCTCTCTTCTCCAAAGCTAAATTTAGAACACAGATCTTAGCAAAATGTTTGCTTTGTGTTTTGTTAGCCAAAAAAGAGAACCGTAGCACAGTCTTCAAACCAGCATGGCAATTTTTATAACCTAAATATTTGTCTTGGCACAATAAAGAGTGGATGGGAGAGTGAGAAAAAAGCTGGCAGTTTAAGCAAATAAACTAGAAAATAATGCGTTCAATTGAAGGCACCAATATAATGCTATTGTTCTCTAAGTGGTATTTTCATTACTAAAAAGTTGCTTTTGGTGTCCCAGGTTTCCACTAGGACCTCACAGAAGAAGTAAGATTGTAACAAAATGATTTTTTAACCCCACACTTGGAGACAGATTTCGAAGGTGGTGGCATAAAACAAGACAATGGCAGCATCTGAAGTAAAAAATGCACAAGACATTTCAACAAAATGTTTTCTTGCACCTAAGAGTATTTGAAACCCAAAGTTTAATTTAGTGAATTATTTTAGATAAAAGAAATGAAGTAGTTATTGATGCAGGCAGGGAAGGAATCATTCTGTCCCAACATTTTCTAATGGAAGGACGTGAAGGTGACAAATGTTTCTAAACCAGATGTGCCTAAGGTAGTCACTCTTAAAACTGTTCAGAACTGGCTCAAGAAGACAAACTCTGGAGAGCGGAGTGTAAGGGTTGAATGTTGAGGTAAAATGAAATCTCTTTTCTGTAATGTACGAAAGTAGAAAACATGTTTGCATAAAGGGAACTTTAATGGCCTGTCTGCCTGTCTTCAGAAAGATCAACTACAACAGAGATTATCATCTCTGTAAGTGGCATTTCAGTAGTAGAATTTAATCTGAAATACCACAAAACACTTCCCTGCTAATTATATGAGTTCAGATTGCTTCCTTTTTAGATCTGGAGGAACCGGCCCTAAGATTACCTAATCTAATGATGCAGGTCATCAGCCATTGGAATAATCTCCCCAGGGAAGTGGTGGGTTCCCCAGCACTGGACACTTTTAAGACTTGCTGGATAGGGAGCTGGGACATCTAGTCTAGGCCATGCTTTGCCTAGAATGGTTTGACCAGATGATTCTTGAGGTCCCTTTTAACCTTGTACTCTATCATTCTATGAAGCCGGACAGCTGTGGGTACCTGCCAGGCAGGAGTGGGGCTATGAAGACAACAGACTTCTCTAAGAGAAGCTACAAGGAGTGTTGCCCACTCAAGCAGCACCTGGGATCTGCTGCATCCAATGCATGTTCAGGAAGGGGCTGTTTGGACAAGCCCAGCTGCTGGTGACAATGCATGTTGTGGGCAGCAGGGTAGGGTCTTTGCCTGAGCCGTTTTGCCTCTGGCTTAGAGAACAGATTAGTTTAGAGATCTTTCTTACCAGAGAAGGATGACAGAGTATGCGTGTGGTGAGGAGGTGTTGCCTGAAGGGAGGAAAATGCAAACAGAAGAGTGATTAAACCACTCATTAAATTTAATAGCCTTGCTATTTATATTGGAGTTGGCTTTGCAGCAGGGGGTAGGAGCACATTAACCAAAGGAGAATCTAAATATGACCTAACAAAGCTAGAAGGGGAGTTGAGAACTTGGACAGAAATGGTAGTAGTTTATACTTTTTATTCTTTTTTAAGAAACTACTCCCTCTTTCAGGAATGTCTCTCCAACTTGCAAGTTTTAAGCAGTAGCTTCATTAGCTACTCATACCATGAGAAAGGTATATGCAGTTCAAATGAAGCTTTGCTTATCAGGAGTGTTCCTTGTTGTGCACAGGAAGGTGGCTGTTCCTCCACTGCCAGGCAGGAGCAGGACAGGAAAAGGGTTGTAAGCTTGATGCATCAGAAGATGCAGTTCTATAGCATGAACCTCGGAGTGGGAAACCACAGGCACTAGCTAAAGGCTGCACTTCACGTTCACAGGGCCAAAACTTAAAAATCAAGGGCCATGTTCTTGTCTTGTGTCTCTCATCTCATGCTATGGTGTCTAAATATATGCCTTAGGAAAGGAGCTCAGTGTTGTTTGTAATGCAGTCGATGCAAAGCCTAACACTGACTGGAGCTGGTCCTTGGTTGATGCACTGACATTTGTGGTTATAGAAGAACTAAAGTTCACATAAACAAGTAGAAAAAGCTCTACACAAGGGTTTTATTAGAGGAATAATTTGACATACTCTGTGGTAGTCAGAAACAAGTGTATTTAATGAATGTTTTGTGGACATCATAACAGTCGGAGTATTTCAGCTGAACAGTCAGTATTTGGCTAAATTCAAGCCAGTGCAAATTATGACATAACCATAAACAGGAAGTTACAGATCTACAATGAGGTTAGACTAGATAGCAACAGCATATTTATTGTCACATCAAAGCATTACAAAGTATGAAAGCCCAAATATTTCAACTATCATCTCTAAAATGGTATTTGTACAAACCTTTCGTAGATATCTAAATGTAAGGATTCATCGCATCAGTAATGGATCATGACTTTATTTTGTGGAGTTATTTCAATAACCAAAACTATCTGGGGTAACAAGAAGAAATGTAAACATCTCGTGGTCCTTTGAAATTCCCTTCTGAGAAAATACAACATGTGCCACAGGAAAAGTGCATTCTAACTGGTGTGTCTGCTATGGCCAGTTTGACTCAAATTCACATAGCACCAGGTATTTACTAATTTCTGCAGTAAAAAGTTAGAAAATCTTTGTATTAACTCAGAAAAGAGGAAACAAAGTCAAAAGGTTTTCTTCTTCTTTCTTTAGAGGAACAAGAATTAAATTAAAAAACCCTCACCCAACATTTAAACAGTTATCTCTTATGTACAAAGGAACCAACAGCTAGCAAAGCGCATAGCCACTGAACAGTCTTTATCTTTTTTCTTCAGGTTCATGTATCTGAATATGTGAGTTTATTTACAGGTGGACAGGTATCCACAGAAGTAATAATCAGAATACTTCTATTTGGCTAAAAGTTGTATAAAAAAAGACAAAATGCTTTTTTCAAATACTTTCCAAATATATATATATATATATTAAAAGTATTCAGTATTTCCATCAGTGCCAGAGTTGGAAGCTCCTTTTTATTTTAGAAAGTTAACTTTGTGATAGGAAGGGACAGCAGAGGACTGGCAGTTGCAGTCCAAGCTTTGATTTGAGGGACTGCAGCTGGAGCTACACTGGACAGTTGCAGAGAAATGCAAAGTGTCTTTCTGTTGCTGTTGTTATATTGTTTCTGGTTCATCCTGGTACCAGAGATGTGTGAGCTCTGGAGAGCCTCCTGGACCAGTCTGAGCATCCCTACAGCCACCTCTGCCCAACCCTCCTGGGCAGGTCCCCCACTGACAGAAGTGGTCATGTTTATGGGAGATACAGAAGCTGACAACCCCAAAGCCCTGCCCTCAAGCATTGTTTTCAAGTCAGTTCTTGACCACACCATCCAGCTCTTGGATGGTGTGGTCAGGGCCCTGCAAGGAGTGTGTTTTTCTATTGAGCAACATACAAAAAGCACTGCATTCTTTGAAAAGGACAGTGCTTAAAAAAAAACAACCCAAACCCCTCTGAAGTAATAGAAACATTCTTCACACAAATGAACATCTAGCATGGGCAGGTAGCTCAACAAAGGGGAAAACATGATTTCCACACTAATTCCTGTAAAGAATATAAAGTGGAAGCCTTAGCCTATCAAATACAGATACATACTGCAAAAATATTTTCAATTAAACATAACCTAGAAGAGTGCATGCCTCTGGATAGATAATAATATTAGTGCCTTCAGACTGGTATCAAATGTTTAAACAGTTTGCATATTAACATAATCTTTCTTTGTTGTTCTCTCCAGGTTTGCTTTACTCTAAAGCAAGGATATTCTTAACACTTCTATAAGAATAAGCTGTAAGCATAGGATAAGCTGTAAGAAACACAATTAACTGACCAGGCTGGGTTGATGTGCAGTACAGCAGCAACCCAAAGTTTAAGTAAGAATGTCACATGCAATACCTTTTTCATTAATTTAATTGCGCAGATTACAAGAACAAGATACCCATTTTCCATCTTTCCTACTCCCTTCCAACAGATGTTACACTAAAACCAAGGTCTGATCCTTTGTCTCTTACACATTCCGGCCCTGGAGTCCAGTCAATGATTAGGATGAAGGATTGGGTGTTTTGATCATCTGGGGCAGCAGGTCTCAGCCGTGAGTCCACAACCCCTAAGGAGTCATCCACACATCCTAAATGGTGTGCTGCAGAGCACTGTGGAGGAGTGGTGGCAAGAACAAACCTGGGCTGGTAGCGTGGCTGAAAAGGCTCTTTTGAGGGAGAGGATCACGGTTGCAAGCCCTATTTGCAGTGGCCACTTCCTTGGCATAGCTTGTTCTAGTGTTGCTGCAGACTCTTACTGACCCTGTGTGAGAGAGCAGCTCCTGGTCCTGCACTTCTGCCCAAGCATGCGAGACGCTGAGCAGAAGTGCAAGAGGTGCTGGGGCTGAATTAGCACAGGTACCCCAACCCTCTACTTGGATATGCTGGGCCTGGGATTCCAGACTGGTCCCCCAGAGCATGCCAGACTCCTGCTTGGCCACAAGCCCCCAGTCACTCTGCTCCTGATGAGCTGTAGCTCAGCACACCTCTGTCCTGCACCTCAGGCCTCTGGAGAGCAGAAACAAGACAGGAGACAAACTTTGCTAAAAGAGATAGGAGCACCTTCAGCTCCTGAAGTTCTGTGATTGCTAACCTAGGGGAAGAGGTTGGAGTTGAACTGATTCAAGGTACAGTATGCACCTGGATGAAAATGCATAGTTCACATGTATACATTCATTTACAAAGATCAAAGGAAGGTTCTTTGCTATGTAGTCTTATCAGCATTTGCTTTCAACAAAAATGCAACCTGAAAAAGCTACAGGAGACCAGTTAAGCACACAGCCTAGGAGTTAATGGTAGCTGAATGGCATTTCCTAAATAAAGCATTAGCTTCTTTTTTTTCTTGCCTTTTTGAGATAATTTGAAGTAGTTTTTCATTCAAAGACTGTCATTTCTGTAATAACGTGTAATAGATTTGTGGATTTTGAGATTCCAATTTAACTGTGGTCATCTGAGGTATTGGCATACCCTGTTCTGAGGTTTATTATCAAGCACAAGGCCTGTAAGACAAACAAGCAAACCAACAGAAATCTGCTTTTAACTGTGGTGTTTGAGCTACATTAAAGCATGATTCCTCTAAAATGCTGAATTCTAGTTCAGAGGCAAGGAGTGATTTTTGGCATTTTTTTTGGCAATTGCTCTGCTACAAAATCCTATGAGTTTGCTCACTTTTATTTCAGTTAACACTTTGGAACCTAGCTTCTTCCCTTGAGGAATGTCTATTGTCCTGAGCATCCCTGAATGTACAACAGTAACATACCAGGCAGGATGGGCTTAAAGACAAGGAGAAAACCTTGGTTTAAATTATCTACCTTAATCTTGTTTTCCATTTGTGTTTTTTTCTGAAGAAGCCTGCTTTCTCACTTGCTATACTTACTAAAACACAGTGGTTTGCTCCTAAAGGTAACTTCCATAAAGATCACTGGTTTTATTAATCAAGATGTTCTTTAATTCAGCATGAATCGACTTTGTTCATGATACTTCATGTTTTTTTCATGTTCTCAACTTTTACTTAGGGAAAAAAGCAGTTAAAACACTTACTAGATTACTTAAGATTCTTCATTGCAATTGTTATTCAACCTTATCTATGAAAATTGCACAAAAGCATTTTTGAAGCTAGAAAAAATAATCAGATAATCAGGAATTGCATGGAAGAGTAAATTCATCAAAGCCTATTTTGCAATCCACGTGAAGAAACATTGCCTGTAGCTAGTGACTTGATCATTCACTGGGAAATGAAACAGCAGAAAAGATTCTGTCCATACAAGCAACGGAGATTAGAAGTGCAAGAGGACAAGATCTGCTCATTCTAAAACCCAGTAACCAGAAACAATTTATTACCTAAGTGAATGAGCTTGGGCGACATGGTCTAGTGTGATGTGTCCCTGCCTGTGCCAGGGGGCTGGACCTAGCTAAACTTAAGGTCCTTTCCAGCCCTAACTATGCTATGAGTCTATGAATAACTTGAGTAACTTGAGGAAAAAATATTCCTTCTAGGTTCTTATAAGTAACTCTGTCCAAAGCTGGTTTAGTGCATTAATCAAACTCAGGAGCAAGTGCTTAGCAAATTAGTAATTCAGTAGTCTTTCTTTAACATCTCAAATGCAAGCACATTCTTCTCAGTATTTTCACTCAATTTTTTTCATAGACTTTTAGGCATTAACATTCACATTGCTAATTTCACAAACGTTTTTAAGAAAAACATTCAGAATGTTTGGAGCATCTTGACTTGTACTGAGAATGACTCTCTACATGGCGGAAGTCTGTTGGAAGTGCTGTTGGTTCAGCAGGCAAAATTGACTTGGATGTAGACACAAAGATTTTAACACCATTTTCATATAAAGGAACAGCAACAGGGAATTTTGGAGAGCCCAAGTCTCTATCTTCTTGATCTAGCACAAGAACATTTTCAGTAGTAATAGATTGCAGAGGTTTTTTGATGAGTTATGGCCACGGTTCTCTGAACTTTAGAGTTCTCCCCAGCTGCAGGTGCTACAGGGAGACAGTGAGAGTTTAACAGAAGGCTGCAGAATGGCATTTTTTTGTGGTTTGTTGTCTTAAGAAAAAGAAAAGAAAAAGCACCTGCTTCTAAGAAACAGGTTTTTTTTGCTATGTGCAAGTCACTGGCAGTGGAAGTACCTTACCTAAATCTGCTGCGCTGACCCACAGATGCCCCCAGAGGGCAGAATCAAATCAGATTGTGATCATGTAGAAGTCTTTTAAGCTTTCCTTCAAACATACATGAAAATAGGGAAACTAGTTGGGCAACAGATCTGTTATTTGTGCTCCCTGATGGGTCACCACCTTGGAGTAGGCCTGTCACTACTCTTGCTCCTCAGCCAAACTTAAACTGAGTATTCAGAGACACTCTGTGCTTAGGGCAAAGCTTTTGAGCTTAGTTTCTCCATGCTTACAAGACCTGAGCAGTGTTGTGCAGTACTCATCTCTGTTGTAGGTTGCATAGGTGACATTAACCTACAATTTCTCTTCAGCACAGGTATCCCAGTGCCCACTAATGCCAAGCACAAAGCTTGCTTGATGCTGGCGGTGCACTTGCCATGTTCCAGACTCTCCTGTTACTCCCTAAAAGGACACCATGGCTTTACAGCATGCAGAAATACCCGGATCTTGCCCATTTTTGTAGGCAAACCTGTAGCTTGATTAAAACCAGCAGGATTATATACTTGCAGCTCAAGGTGAGACAGTAATCATGCTACTGGAACAGAGGTTAGCTTTTAGTTTTACCCAGAAATGTAAAAAGCAGGATGTCTGAAAGCCTCTTTAAAAGGCTGTGGGAGGTGGCTGACAAAGCACTTTTGAAGGGGTTTCACATCATGGTGTCAAGGACTTCAGAGCTGTGTGTGGTCTGTGCACACACACGTACCAGCCTGGGAGAGGGGAGCCCAGGAAGAAAGTGAGTCTCACCATCTCTCTCTCTCCTCTTTCACTACCTTATGCTTTGTTTTCCAGTCACTGCAGACTTCCATCTTCCCAGGTATGATTTGGAATAAAGAGTTTGGACAAAGTAAAAGTAAGAAAGGTCTTTATTTTTCAGTATACTCCACAAGATTTGAAGGGATTCTGTGCGGGGGTAGAGTAGCTGTTCTTTGTTTAAACACTTTTAACTGGCATCTAAGAATTCTTAAGCAAAACTATGTGCAGTTGTATTAGGGCTGCAAGTCTAATACCAAAACCAGAGGGAAGGTAAGTAAGCTCTTCATTAGCTCATTTAGGAACAAGAAGATTGTCTTTAGGACACTGGCTCCCATAATTAGAGGGGATGAAGGCAGGAAAAAAACAAATGGAAGTACTATTGTCACCCTGAAAATGCATCTTTAATCACAAGAGTTTGAAGCGCTACTGCTGATAGCAAGGAAATACATACTCCCATTTGACTTCAGGTAGTGTCTTGTACTTGTGTGAATTCAGCCACTCCAGGGACAAGGGGCTTATCAGACTGCCCACTAGACAGCTCTGCATTAGCCTGGTGGAAAATACTATTTTTTCAGCAATTAGGTTAAACCAATTTCAACTTTTTTGTAACCTCTTTTCATTTGAACCTGGCTTATTAAATAGTTTTATAATTCTTTAACCTAGATTAGACTAATTTTGTTAAGACCCGTATCAGTTAGCTAATACACATAAGCAGTTCCAATGTCTAGAACCTTGTCTTTTGCTTACTTATATTCCATTTTAAACCATACTATCCATTAATGTATTAAATTTACCAAATGGTAAATAATTACAGAAGCTATAGTATTTCAACATATCATTAGAAACATCTCTGACCTAAATAGTTTATTTGCTGTATTTTATGAAACTTGCATGTTTATAAAAATATCTTAGTTTCATGGTTAATTTGTAGTTAAAACTAGAGTAACAAAAGCCCAACAAGTGAAAAAAAATACATAAAGTGCAATGCAGAGCAAATAAAAGTACAGTAATTTTATACTGAGTGAAAGAAAAATGCTCTGGTTCCAAAAATAATAATTCAGAAAAAATACTTTTTAAAAAAAGAACCTACATTTACTTTATCTTCTTCAAAATCGTATCTGATAGGAAACAAAGGAAGAACAATGTATGTGGGAAGTTATTTCCCTTTTGTGACTGAAGTGAGATGGAAGGGTGCACGGCTCTAAGTACTGCAGTCTCAGTCTGTAGTGCTTAGTCTTACTTGCACTTTGCAAGCAGAGTGGATTAGAAATCCCATATTCATAAAAACTGGGCAATTGGCTTTTTCCTGCAGCTGCTTAACTGGTGCTAAATTCACCCCCTTCTGTGGTGGAAATACTTTTCTTATATGAAATAGTATGACTAGCAGAGGAGAAGAAAACGTAATTACTTTCTTCACAGAGTTTAACAAAACATAATGCAACTGATGATGGCAGTTATCTTCCTTCAGTTAGCTGAGGAGCCTTTACCTTTTCCCAGCAGTCCCATCACTATTACACTGATCCTGTAATAAAGAGGGACTGGAAAACGGCACTAACAAAGCAGCTGAGGATCTTTCCTACTTGCTATCATGTCTGGGTAAGAAGTACACCCTGGTTTTCTGTGGCCCAGAGATCTTGCACAGTGATCACATTCCCCAGTAAACCGTGCATGGCCTGAGACTACCCTGAATAACATCAGGTTGGCTCCAGGACACCCTTGGACCAGGGAGGAACATGGCCCAGTAAGGTTGCTTTTCATGTCCCTTAACTCTTCCAGAATCTGCTTAGCAAAACCATGGCACAGATAATGGTCCTAAGACTCATTGCACATAGTATTATTGATCTAACTCTCCCCTCCACCCCAAGACTCCATATCAAAATAAATGCTGTTTTTATGGTATTCTATTAGTGCTAAGCAACCATGTGTTAGTGGAGCTCTCCTGAGCTATAGCTACTGGAGGAGTATGCTCAAGTCCAGGCCCTTAATGAGACTCCAACCAAGACAGAGTGGGATAAAGGCAGTATTATCATGCCTGCCACATGAAGAGCAGAGGTACCAACCCAGCAAACCATATCCTGATGTAGCCTTTAAGCATTTTATACAGACCTACACTTTTAGGAGTGGTTCAAGCTAGCATATCCCACGATATTTTAGAATGTCTCTGCCAGGGGTAGAACAGCTCTTTCAACAGTAGCACGAGCTTATGCCAACTTAATCTGCTGTGGAACTACAGTGTTAGGTGAAATGTAGAGATAAAATCTAAAATAATATGGCCCAAACTCCATGACTAACAAAGATGATGTCTGGTTCCTTGCAAATGCAGGGGTTGCTGGTGCAGTGTTAGCAATGCCATTGGGAAGTCATGAGGCAATGTCCCCTTTACAAAACTCTACTAATAAAACACTTGTTTAGGAAGTGGAAGAGTTGGGAAAGAGCTGGAAAAGTGCTAGAAACTCGACCAACATCTTCCAGCCACCACACCATGTGCCTGGGTGCCTATCCATCCCTCTCACAAAGCCTAACAGCAAAATCCTCTTCTCAAGCACTCGCACTCTCAATTACAGTAGAAATAGTCACACAGAGGAAACCCCAAGTGCTTTTGTTCTACACCCCCTACCTGTATGAGCAGTCCTAGCCGGTGTAGTTATTTATGGAAGTAATTGCAACACTCCTGAGAAAATCTGCAATGCTTCGAGGGCCCAGCTAGTTGTACCACTATCTGCATTTTGCTCTTAACTGTGTAACAAGACTTCTCATCAGGCTTGTAATTAAAAAAAACACCTCAAAACACCAAACCAAAAAAACTTCTGCAATTGACTGCTTAAGACTAGTTTCCTCCTACTGGGATCTGATTCTGAGCAGTTCTGTTTCAAGTCTTAACTGACTGGCTCAAGCCTCTTTCAACTAATGTTCGTGAACTTGAGCCTGTCCTTTCAGCCTTTGCTATTAAGTCAGTCAAACAGGGAAACACCCAAAGAACTTTTGTCCAACAGATGAGGTTATTTCTGCCTCTTAATTAATTCTGGACTTTAAGACAGAACAATAAGAGCAATGGAATAATGGCATGTCTGTCATTATTTAACAGCAAAAAAAAAAAGGTGTATGATAGCAAGACACACAATACTTGGCAGCCTGTATTCTGCTGATCCCATGGTGCAGACGGAGAGAAAAAACATAAGTGGAGCTTTTAGTCTGATTGTTGAAACCCTTTTTTTCATAACTGAACCACAAACCTTTAATGTAAGCTTTTCCTGTATAACCTCCTTGATGTTACATACTTCTATGTAGGTATATAAGCTATATAAACTTACATGAACTCTCTACATAAGATGGAGCCAATTATGTTGTATGATCCCATTCAGACTGTATACTGTGATGAAGGAATCTCTCAATTTTAAAAGTTATTTTCAAAAGAATACAATTTCAAGCCAAGCAATCCCAAATCCTGTTTCATAGTGTATAAAATGGATATAAAATTATACCAACATTATAATTTCAGAGAGGTAATAAGATCCCAGTGCTATAAAAGTCAGTTTTAAAAGAGTGCACATTTTCAATGTTGTACGAATACACACGACTTGTTTCCATAATTTAGCCCTTTGTAAGTATTGCACCTTGTTAATAAGGCTACCATCTATTTGCTTTTAACACTACAAATTACACAGACAACATCATCTGTGGCTTAAAAGCACGGCATTCCTAAAGCTTTTAGGGAAACTTAATTATGTATTTCCTTGCACACTCAGAGCTCCGATGACTCCAGTTGCCTGAAGGAGTGTTGAGCGTACAGGGAATACAGATGGAACTACATACATTTATGTAATGTGACCTGCTTGTCATGTGCTGTTTTTTCTGACATGCTCAAATTAGTTCCTTTGAACTTGATGGCAAATGGACACCATTTACAAACCTAGGCAATGCTTTCACATGCTCAAGTGTATGGTTAAACCTGTTTTCATTCTCACTTTCCCTCTGCAATGCAAGAAATAATTAAAAAACAAAATTCTCTAAATTTGTCTGGTCTCTAAATACAAGATAAATTGCATAAAAGCAGAGAAAGATAGATTGTCTTACAAAGTGAGTATTTCAAACAAAGCTATAAGAGTATGTGCTCTTGCCAAAAGTCTGGTTTCAGAAAAGCATACAAATGTGTGCCGAACTTTAGAAACACAGGTAGTCTCATCAACAAAGAACTCACACACTTAAACCCCTACTTGAGTGCTCTGATCTATGTGAGCCTACATTTTACTGCTGGAATACCAGCAGCTCTGCCTCTGCACAGCCAAACCTGCTGGTCTATAGGTTAGGTGCTCCCCTTCCCTGAAAGAATTGTTGGCTTCACTGCAAAAATTATTTACTACAGCTAAATACTGATACTACAAATTCTGATGCCAGGTGCTATTTGCACTTTTAGGTCCTAATATTGAAGATTCTCATTTTCATTCACTTCAGTATAAATATCTGGGAATTTGCAGAATGGAGTCCCTGGATACAGGAAAAAGAATTGACAGGAAAAATTATTATGGACCCAAAGTAATTTCTTTGAATACAAATAAAGAAAAAAAATGAGAATTTGCATATGTATTCCTTCAAAGTACCAGTTAACAGGGTTCAATAAAATCTTGGGTTTCCTGAAGCTGATACCTTTGCAGATATGATAAAAACCTACCAAACCCATGGTGCCACATTTTTTTTCAATTCCATGTAGAATGAGCACATTGCAAAGTGGGTACTCAGCACCTCCAGGATATCATGCTAAAGTATTTCTTTTTTGCTTGCTGAAGTAATTTGGTAAGAAGTATACAATTATATAGACACAATTATAGACAAAGTATTCTTTGACCAAGCAGCTATATAAACAAGAAGCCTTCATATTTACAGTAGATTTCCTAAAAGATGTATACAAATGTATAGATTTATACTATAATTAGGTTATGGTTCAAGCTCATTTTCTGTATTTTTATACTATCAAACATGGGGTTTTTTTCCTATTTGGAACATCATAAGCTGTAGCATTAAGACCTTGTTCAGTAATTAGTGCTTCCTTCTAATTTCAGTAAGTCAAGTAGTGACATATTGCTCTTTAATTTTGCCTAGGAAAAAATTAATTTCTTAGCCATCTTCCATTTAAATAAAGCTACACCCTGCCTTTACATCTCTCATACATTCCCTGAGGTAATCTGCATTGACTCTTTCTTTTCCTGTCTTCCAAAGGCAGTTTTTATAAGCATCTTAGTAACATCTTTTATCTGAGCATTACACATCATACACTAATTGCTGAGATAAAGACTCCAAAGTAAAACCTGATTTCTTCAAGAGGACTGGCAAATGGCAGACACTTTCTGGTGTCACTGGAAAGAGACTAATTTTCAAGGTTGTTCTGGATTCTCCTCACAGATGCAGACAAGGACTGCTCACATCTAGCGGATGCAGTATGTATTTAAACCCTCAGCCTGATTAATCCTTCTTGTGGCTTACTTTTTAGCTATTATTTTGCTAAAGGTGCCATAAAACTCTCCTGAACTTATACTAATCTAAGCTATGATGCTTTGCTACAGCCCACAGTTATCATTGAGAAAACCCCTGACGAATGCAGATTAAATCCCATAATCCATACAGGCCTCAGTTCCAGTGCTGCAACTGAGTGCTACCACCTTACAGGAAGACTGAATAAAGTGTAAATATAAAACCAAGATGACACTTTACAAATGTTTCCTTATCAAAGTATTTCTATGAAAAGGCACAGCACAACTTTCTCCAACAGATGACCAGCGTTTGAACCAACAGAAACAAGCGTCACTTGTAACCTCTGAAGTATCTGTACATAGCTAGCAAGATTCTGAGTTCAGGTCTTATTTCTGAGGTGGTGTTTCAACATACTTACAGGCAGGGGAAGAATAAACTACCTTGTATTGCCACAGTTAAAGTGATTGTCCTGAATTCCTGGCAGGGTCATTCTCACTGGTCCCAGACCATAGCAAGAGAGAGAAAACCATCCTGCCTCACTAGGTCAGAATGACTCAAAAATAAAAAGTGAGTGACAAGAACATCTGGGATATGGCATGAAGCTGGAATTGTTCTTACATGCAGTTCTGCAAGAACTTCTGGCCAAAGCTTTGCCTCCTGTAGTGTTGCCCACTTGGTCATTACCTTAAAAAAGTGAAGGGGAGAAGGAATGAACAAAGTGATGGCAGGGATAGTGAATGAGTGCAAGGAATCTGGGATCATTTGACAGCTGACACTCATACCAGGCTAGTGATTTGGAAAAAGCAGTTCAACAGGCATTCTGCTCAGCTTATTCACACCGGCAGGGCATACAGGTTTGGTTTACACAACAACAGATAGCCACAAGGTGACAAGTGGCATTGCTTAAAAGTCAGTGTAAACCTGCTAATTGGAATAGAAGAGCTCTTACTCCCTTTGCATCATGTTATATTTGTGCAAGGCACTAGAGAATCAGGCACATTGTTTTGGTTGGAAACCGTTTTATGACTGCAATGATGTGAGTTTGTAACGTCCAATAGATTCATACAGGCGCAGTTGGAGCACAGTGACATTTTAAAAATTGCCATTAAAAGTTCTCACTTCTAAAATTATATTTTTTTCTATATCTTTTGGGGGATGGGGTAGAGGGGGAAGTGGGAAACAGCTTTGTTAAGCAAAACAATGCCTGAAGAAAAGTATTAGGGATCTATACAGCTGATCTCCACTGATACTGATGTTGGTGATTTCTATTACCAGCATCAATACTAGTAAGTGGTTAAAGCCAATAAAATAGATCCTTCCATTTTTTTGTATTTCAGGGGGAAGCTCTGGCTCTTGACATGAACAAACCCACATCCAAATCCCTGCAGCACACAGAGGCTGTGTGATGCATTTGGGTCACTTCTCTGGGAGTTCAGAGACAATTACCTACCTCCTGCAGATAAACCACAATAGGGGAAATGGCATGTACTGATGATGATAGATGCCCACAGCATTCAGGCTAGCCCTTTCTTGGGAAAACAGAAAAGTCTGACTCTTCCAGAGAGGCTGGTGCAGAAGTGTGAGATGAATGGACATTAGAAGGACAGCGACGCAGCTTAGAGCAACACAGAAGCAACAGACTGAAAAGAACTTATTCCAGATAATGCTGGTACTGCCAGCACAGGAAAGGCTTTGCTGATATTTCTGCTCCTGCTGGGTGTGTCAGGAGGGTGAAGGGGATCCTGATGGGAGCTGCAGTGCTCGTGTGACATGAAGTAATCTGAGTTCAAGGCACGAAGCGACTGGTGAGCGCTTCACGTGGGTCCAGGTGGCCACGCTGCCTCTCTACCGTTATCCATGGTAACTGGAGAAGTGCCTGCTTTTGAATCAAAATGCCAAAGCCATAAGATGCAAAACTGATTTAATATAAACTGCTGATTAAACGTTGTGTAAAAACACTGGTAACTGAGCTTTGTGCTGGCAGGATTTACCAAGTATCTTCTGTCCTCTGTTTCGTTAACACCAACTTTCTATTGCGCTTTGACAATTTGTGGCTTTTTTGCCTCTATGTAATCTGTATCAAATATGTACCAGAGGGCAATCTGGTCTGGCAACAAAACCATTCTTCCGTGCTGAAATTCATAAAGAATAATCTTATTACAATAATTCGTAAAGTGCCCTCGGGAAGGTGCTCACGATGCCATGACATTACAGAAACAATATGCAATTTGATGCATTATTTTCCAATAAAATCCTCCAAAGCAAAAAGGGAAAATATAAAAGGAGGGGAACAACAAATATAGAGGCAAACACTGTCAGTCTAACAATAGTAAAATTAATTATGGAACACTTCATAATTAGTCTCAGAGTGCTTGTAAAAATTGGGGGGGAGGGGGAACTGGCAGGAGTATCTTGGAAAGATCCCACATTTTCTAAGTTCTACCAAAGTAGAACCATCAGCACGCTCAGTGTTTGAAGATGAAATGACTATGAATGACTATGAGGTATTTTACTAAGGAAATTGAAAAAAAATACAACATCCAAAGAAATACCATGACCAACATTTTACTAAGAGTAAAGAAGATAATACAGTGGCTGTACATACCCACTGACCTTTAGTGTCTTGGGTTTTATATTTATAAAGAAAACAACCTTTCTCCTCCCTGCTGATCCCAGATTTATATATATATATATATATATGTAACTACATAACATATAGTTTCATATAGATATATATTCATACACACACGTGTGTACATATATCAAGGTCTTACTAGATTCCAGAGTCTTATTTTTCTTTCTTTAATGACTTAGAGAACACATTGGGCAAAAAATCAAGTAATTGGGTGTATGCAAGTGTGTCTTGCCACTTGTGCATGTAAATCACACAATTTGTGAACAACTGCAGCAATAGCCTGCTCAAATGAGGCATTTGATTGCCCAATTAACTTGTTCAAAGAAAATCAGATGATAACCTTCAGTAGCTCCTATTATAGATTTTACTTCTCAGTACTGCTTTACTGAATTCATAGTGTATATTCTAAACAACTGCATTGCTGTTCTGTGCTTTTACATAGGCATAAGCAGCAATGCACACTTCATAAAGCTATCAAGTCAACTCTGGACTAGATTTTAGAGAGCTGTTAGATACTTCGAGTCCCCTTACAGACATCTTAGACAATTGTCTGTCTTCACGGACAAAGAAACTGAAGTACCCAAATCTATCCAAGCCCTGCAAGTACAGAAACTTGTTAATTAGTGTATCAAGATTAGTTAAGAAATGGACTTTTACCATAAATACGGCATTCCTTTGCTGCTGAACTTCTATTTCTGAGATGATGTTGTGGAAAGGGAGCATTTTCTTTTCTCTACCCACTTTTTGTGTCAAATAAATCTTAGAAACTATATAGTAAGGTGAAAAAAAAAAGCTGAGCAAACCTTATCTTAACAACAATCTCTCAAATAAGAGAAAAGGAAGCAAACAGCAGAATGGCTGGGCTGGATCATGTCCCTGAATAGGTATTACATACAATCTTAGTGGCTGCATTTACCAGTTCTTTATAGGCCTCCTGCAGCAACAGGCGCGCTGGTCCAACTCTTCATCCTCCCTCAGGAATGGGGGAGCAGCAAGACAAGCTCCTGAACCGCCATTTTATTTTTACAGGTTTCAAGCAAGCATCCCTGGATTTCTTCCCTCAACTTCTTGTTGTGACAGTATCTGCTGGTGACTTTCCATTGCTGCTTTTCTTCCTCTAGAGTATCAAAATCCAATTTGGTACTTAAATTACTTCGTTCCACTCCACTGATCTGTGCCTGGTTTAAGAATCTTCCAGGAGCACTGCTTGTCCTTCTTGCGAATTCAGACTTTGCTTGGCTTCCATGAACAAACAAATGAAAATCCCAACTCCTCCCCACATGCCCTTTCCAAAAATAGAATATAATCATGATCATTTGTATCAGGAGAATTATTTAGCAGTCTCCAGTCTTAGTACAGCTTTTGCTAAGAAAACTGTAGCTTATAGGACTCTGAAGTGTTTATTAGAAAGCTTTCAAAAAGAGATCTTTGTTTCAGGAAAAGAAAAAGCGTTCAGTTTAGCAAATACAGACGTTCACGGCACAGAGACTGAAATGGTTAAAAATGATCTTAGGGAGCAAATAGCTCACAGAGTTAGCAAAAAATTAACTTTTTCCTTTCTTTTACAGAAAAACACTAATAGCTGCTCTGGTTTCCATACTTAGACAGATTTCTGCTGTATGCTCTTGGGTTTTTTTCTCTATTGCTCCACACAGGTTTTGCTTAGTGCTCTTCCTTGGCTACAAGTGCTTCACTTTGAAATACAAAGCTCTTTTTAAAAAAAACACCCCGAGAAAACAAAACCTCCAATACCACATCACTGGAGGGAAAACCGGGAAGTGATACAGTGCAGCTGAGCAATCTGGTTCTGCGGTTGTCCTCCCCATCCCAAAATCCTCTGCACAATTTCAATCTTTAGTCAATGAACCTTTGGCAGGCCTTCTTCCATCGGCAGGCAGTACACCACATATCTCTGTTCTCCATCCCATAGACCTTCCGACACTTCTTCCCCTCCCCTCTAGGTTTCCTGTCAGAAAGAAAGGGAAGCTTGTTAATGACATGCTTTTGTAGCTTTGCTTTATCACAGTAAGATCAGGACAACAATCTCAAAGGAGTGCAGTAGGCAGAGAACCTCCCAGCTTTTCAAAGTGATGTGGGTTTGAGTCAACTGGGAGCTCACAAGCAGACATACAGCTGTGACTTCACAGCTCTGAGGGAGCAGTCCTTCTCCTCACCTGGCTTCTACAGCCTCTGAGCCTGCTCCTCTGCACCAGGGACGACCCCAGGAATGTATAGCCCTGACTTCAGCCAGGGACTAAACCCAGTCTGCATAAATGGTACCTTATCCAGGCTAAGTGCCCAGCTGTAATGGGCAGCCACAGCTATTCTACAGCACATCTTGGCCACGTCAGGCAGTCACCTTTGCTGTAGAGCTGTGGTATCAGTCTTCTGCATAGTTCTGAGCAGCAGAACTTGACTACTAGCAGGCAACAGCTATGCAGAAGAGGGGGAAAAGGTACCAGCTCCTAAGCTTGCCTGTCCTTCCTGCATTGTTTGCTCTGATCTCACTGACCAAAACCCAACAAAGCGATCAAGAAGTAGTTTTAACCCTTGCCCTCATTAGCAGCACATTCACATGTGCTCCTTCTCTGTTGTCCCCAGTGTCAACAAGGCAGACAGTATGCACTTTTAGAGCTGTAATAACCGTCATGTTTTCCATCTTAAAACTGCACTCAAAAGTTCACAGGTTTAGACAATGATCAAAGTAACTGTTAAAATGGAACCTCTTTTTACTCAGCACTTAGGAAGACAGCAAACCTGAGGAGTGATGCTACAGCAAGTAACTCAATGCTCACACCAGCAGTGCCACTGGTCATGGTGTCTTAAAAAAGTAGCTGCACAGACAGAATTGTTTTACACCCCTATCACATGCTGCATGGCACACATGGGAATTGCCTGGTGATTCCTCTCTTGCATACCTACACATTTTTTTAATACTGAACATTCGTTAACAGCACAATCCATGAATCAGGAAGATCCGAAGTTTGGTTTGTAGTATATGCAATGATCTGAGAGTGATGAAGAAAACAGAAAGCAAGAAATCTTCCTTTTATTTTGTTTTAGAGTACGGTCACCTTCAAAACTGTGAGAAATAGTTTCTTTACTGTGAGAAATTTAGTGTCACGGTTTGATTTTCTTAACATGACTTTCTGAATGCTTTTAAAGCAGACTCCACTCATCAGTTAGCTTTAATGGAAGTGAATGTAGCTTATGTTTCAGAAGACAAGGTATAAGAAGCTCTGCTTTGATCTGATTTATTGTAAGATACGGTTTATTATAATTCAACTGATCCAAATACCAGACTGACTGGTGATGAATACATGACAGCCCAGCCTTTCAGGGGAAAAAAGCAAAGCCACGTAATGCAGCCCAGAATGCTTCAGTTGGAGCAGTGAATCTGGGCAGCGTTTCTTTGCAGGGCAATTTAGATCTGCAACTGAACTCCAGACATGCTGGCATAAGGCCTGCAGTTGTGCTCCACAGTCTGCATTTTTCATTTCACAACAACTCACTCTTCCCCTGGACTTTACTTCTGATGGTAATGAAAAGCAAAACAGGTCCAGAATGCTTAACTCTGAAGTGTTCTAGTAATGAACTGCCCACCAATTGCAATAGCAGTTGGTGGTGAGGTTTTGTTTCTCTGGCCATTGATACCTTATTTACTAAATGCCTTCTGGGTTCTGAGGCTGCTGGTCTGTCAGCAGGAGCTAATGGTGCCATACCTCAAGCCAAATGCTACCCTAGGCGGCGATGAAAGAACTGTGTGGGACTGCTTCTGCTCTCCACTCCCTGCAGGACGATTATGAGTTGGTGAGACCTGTCAACACAGACAAAAAAGCTGCTTACGAAGAATGTACACATATGAATGCAGTATCAACAATTTTCCCAGAAAAGGCAATTCATGATGCATTGTGGCAAGGATACCCAGGAGAGGTCATTATATAATATGCACACATAACTTGTTGTAGGTCTATTGAGAAAGATGTTCATTTAGCACTAGGTACATTGTATTAGCTACATTTTGGTTTCCTGTTCTATCAGTCATCCTAGCAGACCAAACCAGAATACAAATCAGCATCACTGCGGGTTTTGTCAATATGGAAAATAATATATTAATTCTTATTGAAGAACTCCAAATAGCTCTTAAACAGAGAAAATAAATGGAAGAATAAAATCCATCCTGTGCTGAGATCAATACCAGTAACCCCTTGTGACATAAAGGGATTTCACGTGTTGCTCCCGTCTGTGAGTTGTTGCTCTTTGTGGAGACAGCTCTGGGGAAGAGGATTTGCTGAAGGGCAGTTACGATGTGGCCCTCAAGGTTTTAATGGGAGCACAAGGCAGCCCTTCTGATCAAGACTGCTAGTAACACGCACTGCATTATTTCTTTCATTGTGCACCGTTAACCTCCTCAGCAGGTGTCTGTTCTTCTTTGTCAATGCTCCCAAGCAGAGGGCGTAGTTTGGTCCTCTGAGATTTCCCAAATAAGCCTCCTGCATGAGCCTGGGGGTTGGCAGCATTATTCGAGTAATCACATGGCATAAAACTTGGCCTTAAGTAATTCCTAAGTTATTTACTGCGAGGGTCTTATTTTGCTCCTGGGTAAAGGCCACATCTAAAGCACCAGAAAAATTTATGAACACTCATTTTTTGTTGTGTACAGAACAAGAAGCTTCATTTGGGCAACTGGTGTGTGGAGTCACTGCCTCCTGCAGCCACAGCTGCAGATATTGTCAAGAGTTCCCTGCATTGCTGTGCCTTCACTCCTGCCCTTTTGAAGTCTCACAGTATCTGGAAGAATGAGAACTGACCTGACTTGAAGAGAGTTACTGAATGTGCTTTGATCCTTGATATAAAGCCTATTTTATAGCTACTCCACAGCAGCAAAAAGCTAGTACTCCTAACGGAGTGCAGACACTCTTTCAACTTTTACTCTTGGCTGGTAACTACAGAAATTTCTGCTGTAACTCCATGTGCAGCTCACACTGAACTAGTTTAGACCATTACTGATATATGAAATACATCTCCAAAACTTGAAAGAAATTTACTTTCTGCCTCTGCCTGCTTACCATCAGTCACGTTTTGCATATGCAGAGACCACACCAGCTCCTTCTGTCCTATCACTCCAGAATGTCGAGGGCTGACTGTTGTCTACTGCTTTTTCCTCTACCTTTTATCAACTAGTTCTCGTTTTACTGAAGAATGACTGAAATACTGAAGACAAAATGCAAAGCAGTTACACTTTTCTAGTATTTGGCATTTACCACACACTGCAGTTTTCTAGTCATTACCAGCAACCAGAGACCTCCAGTCAATTCTTCCAGTTTTTTTTTATATCTACCACTACTAACTGATACTCAATGTATTCCTTGGTTATCACTGAACAAAAAAGTACTCTCATGGCCTCCTATGTTATAACAAATTACCCTGAAAGCTTCCAAACACAGAACAGGATTGAGCAGTAATTGCAGCGTGCACACTGTGCCCCCCTCTCTCATGCCCCAGAGAGGGTTTCTGCACAATGGTTTGCACAGATTGGCATGCAAAGGCAGCTAAACTGCACTGAAGTTGAGCTGTAGTGCATTCTGATATGCTCTGCAGCAGGTCTAAACAATACCAGGCAGTTGTACTCCTTTGTAGGCGACAGCTCAGCAGATTAAGAGAAGGGTGTGAGAAGGCAATCTTTGCCCTCGGAGACTTTTCACGTTTGAAGTGTTGTCTAACACAGAGAATGAATGTGGAACAAAAGTGTCTGTTTGAAGCAAGGACCTGGAGTTTCCAGTTACATCTCCTGGGGAAAACTGTATTTACAGAGAAGATCTGTGATCTGTAAACATCAGATTATCAAACTTAAAGATCTCTCCTGTTCAACATTTTTGGGTCTTATGGGCAGGTAAAACAGTATCACAGAGCAGAGATCACACTGGCATTCAAGATGACTTTCATCCTACATGACATAAAAGTGGAACTATATGGTGGTTAACTCCTCCAGTACCAAGAGATACAGACTCCACTGCTGCTCATCCCACTCGTATCATTTAATTCACCCTCCTTGTATATCTCCATGCTGTGCTGTATTTTTTCTTCTAGTTCGGTCTCAAGTGGTGTAGCAAACATGAACTTGTCCTTATTGCTTCAGAGAACTACACCCAACAACAACTCATAGCTGTGCCAACATTCAACCTTCTCTTGCACCTTTAATGTTATCTTGGAAAAATGGTAAGAAAAAGGGTATTTTCCATTTGCCTTGGGAATCTAACCTATGCATGACTCAGAGCACAAAGCATAAAGACTCTGGAGGCTTCCCTTATTCTCCTCCTTTATGACTATAAGACTTCTAGATAAATGCCTATGGTGAGAGTGGTCAGTGTCATTGAAATGAATGGGAAGACACCTACGGTAGGTGTCAAAAAACCCCACCCACAAAAGAAGACTATTGAAATTTTGTCTCTCTTGTGGACTCAGCTGCTGACACAGAGGTCTAGAAAGAAACCTGTTCAAAACCAGGATGCAACAGCTTTCTCAGGAATCAAGGACAGAATGGCCCCATTCCCATATCATCAGTAACATCAAGAGATGTGTAGACTTTTGCAAATCTGTAACTAATCCTTTACTCCTCAGTGATTTGTCCAGACCAAAAAAGGGTCCCAAAGCCACTGTAGGAAACTGCTTGAATAAATATTAAGGGTCAGGCAAAAAGTAACAGTTTAGACTTAACTCTCTGAAGTTCCTTTGGGTGCTACAGATGTGCACCTAATCTCAGGGACAACATACATATATAACTGTGTGAGTTTATAGTATGCTGGCTCTTTTACATGGTAGACCTCGTAAGAGAAGGAAGTCCCCTGAACTATAGCTTTCCTAAAGTAGTTACATCCAGTGTAAGGGTGGGAATTGAGAGAGCCCTTTTTTATAAATCAATATCAAATTTAGTCTGAAACAAGAAAACTTTCATTTAATGTACAGTTATTTAACATCACCTTGCATTTGTACCCTCACCTACTGCACGTGACTCTTCACTGCAGGCAAGTCTTAGTAATTCATAAATAATCTCACTGATGACAGAAGAGTCAAGTGTGTGCCAACCTAGGCGGCTTTTCCCTTCTTCTTTTTTTTTTTTGCTAAACAGCCTATAAATGTTGTTACACAAGAGATATAAAGGCAGTTCATGGGTTCCTTGAGCGGTTTATAATGCTGCCATCATCACTGCTTCCCCAGGCTTTTGTATTGGGATTATTTTGAAATTGTACTTTAATCATTGGCATCTCCATACAGCTCTCAGAGAGTGATTTGGCATTTCTTAAATTCTTTTGAGCACTCTCAACTCTACAGCCACAGATCAAAGTTGTTGCTTGAACAAGTAAACTGAGCGCATAAGTGTCTAATCCTGTCCTCTTAAGAGTCTGATTTACAATGTGGCTAATTGCGTTTTTAGATTCTCAGCACTCCTGGTACCAATTTCTGCTACTTCACAGAAGGAGCCAGCTTCATAATTGCTCTGTATCAACCCCACTGTTGTGAAATCAAATTCTCAAGGAACTTTATGGATAGCACGCTCTGTCAAGGCACCCTTGCTGAAATTGCTGCCAGCGTGATGTCTTTCAGTGTTAGTTGCTCCTTGATGGAATTGAATAAATATTCATTGGCAGAGTGCAATGTAATTGATTCAGCCACTGTCATTTTTTATCAGCCCTGCAGGGTGCCACAGCCTCTGCAGAAAATCTCCAAGGTTTGCCAAAAGTTGACAGTAAGAAGCTTTGGAGATTTACTTGGTGAAGAGAAGGGAGGGAAATAGCATCTCTTATTGCCATGTCTAATAGTCGCTGTCAGGATTAAGAAAGTTATGTGCTTTATATATCACACTTTAAAAATTCATAAATTCATGAAGTGTAATAGTAAATGAGATGTTATGATAGCAAAAAGGTTTTTGATTACAGAGTATCAATTTATACTGAAAAATGCTTTCCAATAAGAATTAGGATACATTACATTAATATTTATTTCTACTCATTATACAGACAATCTTCCACTACTCATAGTGATTTACATTTACTTTCAGTATTCACATGCTAGGCACTGGAAACCTTTGAACTCTCCATAAAGGTTTCTAACTCCCCCTACAGTATACACACCTATATTGCATTACGTTTGCGACAAGCAAACATTGTGTTTCTGCAGTCCCGGTTATGAAATGAAGCTTTGTACACCAACTTTTTTGAATTTAAAAAACAGTCAGCGCTGACTTTACCTCTAATACATGCATCGAATACATCTTCATTAGAAAGCTGTCAAACTGCAATACATATTAATATAAAAATGCAGTATGAAATGAACCTATATTCTGTATAAAACAGTATTTTTCTGCTATCAATAGGGTCTATATATATGTAGGCTCCTAGAATCAGACTTTGCATTTCCTCTTATTCTTTCAGTTGCCTTTCAAACATGCTTCATCTTCAAGAGTTCATTGAGGTAATAGCTCTACTGTTTGAATTCAGTTGGCCTGGTAACATAACCATCACTTTGCTGACTTTACATCTAGCTTTGTAAGGAACCTTAGTGGCACAAAAAGAAACATATAGGGCCAGGCTCTGCATATTGTTAAAAGAATAGATACCATATATTGTAGATAGCATACCAATTCTCTGCTTGTAGACACCCAAATATATTTAATTGGTTTCTTTTTGGTATCTGCTATGTCAAATTTACCTTTATAATGAGGCACTGCAAAACAAAACAAAAAGTTTTAAAAACTTATTCTTTTTAATTGCTTTCTTTTTCTGTCATTCACTTACTGGAATGCCGGTGAAGGTAACTGGAGGCGACTGCCAAGAGATGCTAAAGCTACTGCCATTGGGAGTGAATTTTGCTGACCCTGGAATGTTCACTGGAGGAGTGGCCTGTGTGGGAAGAAAATATTATTCCAGTAAGAAGAACCGTTCCTCTCCCAAAGCATTTCAAGGAGTCTTTCGCTCCTTGAAACTGTAAAACTACAAGAGACTTTCCAAGGCAGAAAAAACCTGCATGGCAACAAGCATTTTACCCTTCTGAGAGGTAAAGTCATGGACAAGCCAGTAAGGAAAGGACATAATTACATTTTAAAACTCTTTGCACAGAAACATGACAGCTCTCTGAAGAATCCACACACAACCCTTTGAAGCCTGATCTGAGGAAAACCCACCCAAAATCAAACATCATATACAAATAACTTAAAATAATGCCAGGCAGCAGTGATAAACAAGGAAGGGCTTAAACTGATGGCAGCTGTTTTAAACAGAAGACTGGATAGTGAGGCTTCCTGGACAACAGGGGTAATGATCACCAGTAAGGGCTTGTTTATCACATAAATGCTATTAAGAATCATCTCAATTAAAACAGTCTTTCCTATCAAAAACATGGAGCTGAAGATCACCCTTGGGATTCAGAAAACAGCTCTTACAAAACTAAGCTAAAATAAATACTTGACAGACCCCTGGGCCCCTTGAACAATTACATTCTTCCCATGTGGGGAGCTCAGGCTGCTGAGCATCTTTCATCTTGGTCCTTCCCTCTGGTTTTCTCACTGGGCTGTGAGCCCTCAGGAATTCTTCCCTGCCTATTTTTGAATCCCATTTAATCTACAGAGTCAGAAAATTCATACCTTTGCAGTTACCCTGGGTAGCAGTAGCATGAGCAGCCACCATAAACACAGCCTCCCTTTGAATCTTGAAGTTCAAGCTGTCACCATAGAAAAGGTTCCCTGCTTTACACTTAGAAAGAGCCTGCCATTAAAAATTAGTTTTACTTCTACCTTTGGGTTGCCTGTGCTTGACAATAATGCAATACACTTACAAAGCGCTTGTGTTTGGGGCTGCTGAAGTTATCTCACCACTTCAGGGAAGAGTGCTTCCCTGAGCAACCACCAGGCAGAGAGGATTGATAACAAACTACAACGTCACAGTCCCCATAAAAGATAATCTTCAGAGTAAACAAGTGCTGATGCAATCCCTGGAGTCTCCCCAAGGAAGAGAATCCAAGACCACCGGATGCCTCTACCTATGGCAGCGATGCTCTGCAGGCTGCTGAGCCTGCTGACATCTCCAAGAGAATCCACACAGACATGCAGAACAAACATCCACTGAGCTCCATAATACATAAAAACCTTGCTGAAAGGCATCAAGAAAAATCTGTCAACTCCAGATGGTACCCGTAGTGCTGCATCACAACCTTGATCAAATGGGAAGGAGTAAGAACTGGAGGCTGCTTGGTGGACAGTGAGGTGACACTGCCTTTGCTCAGCATCCCATGGGATGTCAGCTCAAAGCTGCGATCAGCAAAGTGACTTCCTCGGCTATTCAAACAAGACCTGCAAGGGAAACCCTAGATGCTGGAAGAGCCCAGCTGTAGTTCCTCTGTAGCAAAATTCAACAGGTACAGGCACTAGTTTCATAATGACATGTCAAGAAGTTAAAAACTGCTGTAATTTGTTTCCTAAAATGCCATGGTGCTCAAACCTTTTTCTCTGTGCCTAAATATCTACCTCAGACATGATCAGATTTGGACAGTCAGTCACCCTCTTCATTTGTTTCTCAGATGTACTTCTTTGGTCACTAAGCAGTCACCTTTTTCAGGCTAACATCTTTGGACAATCTCTTTCAAAAGGTAAGCAGCCATAACATTACAATGGCCTGAAGAGCTTCTACATCACGATCTCTCTTTGCTTACAGACCTCAATTGGATTTCCAATCAAAATTTATTAATGGCTAACTTATAATTATTTAGTTGTGCCAACACTGCCCTTATATCTGAAATAGCACATGCTCCTCTTCTTCCCTCTTATGCTTAACCTCCCATTTTCTTCCCAGCAGCAATCCCATCCTGTTCTTCTGGCTTCTTCTGTTCCTGAACTGTCAGTTCCAGGGCTCTGTGTCCTCCCTGACCCCATCTTCACTCTGATCACCTTTCTTCTACCTCTTGTAATAGGAACCTATCAGCCTTGAGCTTGATTGACAAGCACTCTACTCAGGATCTCAGCTGAAATTATCTCAGGGGTCTTGTATAACAACATTAAAATTCCCTGTCTCTCCCACTTATTTCTAACCCAAGAAAGCTGACAACTTTTTTTCCCTGACACAGCTGTACTGTTGTTGGCTCATGGTCATTCTGTGCTTGATTAATGAGCATCAGTTTCCTCCTCACATCATTTTCTAACCACCACAGTTTATAGCAGAAAAATCTCATTATCATAGAGTCATAGAACAGCTTAGGTTGGAAGGGACCTTAAAAATCATCTAGTTCCAACCCTCCCGCCATGGGGCAGTGACACCTTCCACCACAGCCAGTTGCTCAAAACTTCATCCAACTTGGCCAACAACTTTCAGGGAGACGGGGCAGCCACAACTCCAGTGCCTCACCACCCTCACGGTAAAGAATTTCTTCCTTATATCTGGTCTAGACCTACACTCTTCCAGTTTAAAGCTATTCCCCCTTGTCCTATCACTACACACCCTTGTAAAAAGTCCCCCTCCAGATTTTTTGTAGACACCATTCAGGTACTGGAAAGAGGCTATAAAGTCTCTTCAGAGCCTTCTCCAGGCTGAACAAGCACAACTCTCAGCCAGTGCCCATAGCAGAGGTGCTCCAGCTCTCTGATCATCTTCATGGCCTCCTGCGGACCCTCTTTGACAGGTCCACATCCTTCCTATACTGGGGGCCCCAGAGCTGAAAGCAGTACTCCAGGTGCGGTTTCATGTTCTGCCATTAAATTTCATCAAAACCCTATTGTTAAGACCACCCAGTCATGTAAGCATAATATATATATCTTTGTACGGCTGATGTCTCCCAAGTTTATTACAGTATTTGTGTGGTACCCAAATGATTTAATGAAAATGAGATCAGGCACCAAAACAGCTTTTTATTCAGCCCCACTAATAACATTCAATAGCTCTTTCACAATAACTCACTGCTGTTCTCCCTGACTCCCCAGCTCTCTCCCCTACACTACATTTAATCTCTACCCTAAAAAATACTGCTTAGATCTTGTAAAATAAAATGCTCTCCTCAAATCCACAGGGATTTGCTCTTCTGTACTGCCTCTTTGTTGCTTACAAAGCTATCTCGTCCAAGGAAGATGTTAGACTGTTCTAGCATTATCTTTCGTTGGGGTTCCTCCTTTGCAGTTCACCTCATTTGCTGTACTTTCCACATTTTCTTCATTTATTCTAAATCCTTCCTCCTCCATAGAAGTGGGTCAGAGAAGAGAGTCAGAATGTGCCTGCTCGCTTTCCCTTTGTACTTTTCCTTACTACAGATAGTACATTCTCATGTCGTACAGAAAATAGCAACTAACAGGTCTGGTTTGGATTCTTCTGACCCAGCTTTGGATTTTGCATTTTTTTCCCTTTTTTAACAGGAATACTGGGATTCCTGTTAACGTTATTCAGCCTCCTTTCTCTGAGTTCATTGAGCTGTGAATTTTGCCTTTTCACTCCCAATGAAGTAATTGCCACTTTCATGCTCTCATTCCCATGAGATACAACCTTCATCACTACATTCCCATTCGATATTTTCAGGTTTGATATGGATAATACAAGAAGTAAAAAAAGTTTTGAAATTCTGCACATGGCTCACCCCAGCAAGCAAACTGCAGGAAATATGGTGGTATGAAAGACACTGTTATCACCTTCTCTTCTAGTCCATTAAGTTCTATTTGAACTACGATTTCCTTAGACACGTGCTTTACTCAAAGGCTGCTTATAAAAAGGATCGAGTGAGCCTCCAAGTTGCAGGGGAGACTGTCACCACTGCACATCCCAAATGAAGTAAGATTCTTCTCAGCAGCTTAGACTTGCAGGGCTTAAGCTACACTTGAGAGAAAGTCTTTTCTCCTAGCCGGCTTGATCAGTCCCCCAGTTGGTGTGCTACCTGATGTAGCTCCCACCTGAGATGCCAAACTTCCACCCATGCTTTCTGCCATGCAAGAGAGCCTGAAACAACCCTGTGAGTTCTGTGTGCTTCCCTCTCTGCGGTGCCTTTTTTAGTGGGTCTGCTTCAGACACAACAAAAAGATTTCAACTGTACAATGCTGTATATAAAGAACTAGTCCTAACAGAGTCCAGTTCTCCAAGTACATACGCAGGTCACAGACCACACTACTTCAAAGCCTTTATTCGTCTTTTCTCATATGGTATCCAGACGAAAACATGTCAAGTTTTAGTGCACTTTTAAAATTAATGTTTTCTGTCTGAACTTGAAAGTTTTGGGAACAACAGGTTTTGAATCTGATTGGATTTTTGCCATTTGCAAAGCATTACCTCTAAGAGTAGGATGATACCACATATGCCTTTTCATTCATCCTGCCCTGCTTCACATACGAAAACTGACATCTCACACTGTACAAATAAAGGAAATTAATTTCCCAGCATCCCTTGGTTACTTGCCAACAGTACATGAAGAGCTGAAATGAAGACTCGGGGAGGGATTCAGCTGACTGAGAGTTTTTACAATGCAGGACACCACATCTGAGCATGTCATCTTGGGCTCTCCTTATGGTCAGTGAAGAATTAACTGAGGTAGGCAATGATATACACACAATGACATACACAGAGCAGCTCTTCTCAGCCTTAAGTACGCCTCTGAGTGTGGCTGGATAAAGAGCACCCCAGTACCCACTGGTTATGGTAGGAGCACAAACAACTAGCTCAGAAGCAGACATTTAAATTTAAATAAGACAAACCTCTTGAACTGCCCTGAAAACCTTTCAACCTTTCAAATTTTTGAGCTAAAACTAGACTTGGCTTTTTAAATTCCAAACACTGTCATCTGACATTTCTTTATGCATTAATGACATTAGTGTAATCAGTTGAGTTCGCTCTCACTGGCATTACCTGGTAAGCATGGTCCGTGTGTACGAGGTAGAGGTTGGTAGGAGCTGAGCGGCTCAGAGGTGTCATCAATTTAGTCTCGGTTTTGGCACAGGAAGTTTCGGGATGGATTGCATCTTGGGTGGGAAAGGCAGGAGGAGATGCTAAAGATGGAGAGACTGGGGAAAGACTGCTTAAGCCATCAGCTACTGAGTCCGTATTGAGCCTGATTTCTGTGTAGTAAAAATCCTCCTCTCCATCACTGTAGTCAGACTCTCCTACACGTCTGTACCAAGACAAAGAATGAAAGACTGATTAAATGAAAGCACAAACCCCAAGGTAAATTTTAAGATCTAGATACATGAGCAAATATATTCATACTGGCAATAAATTACTATTCCCAGTTTCAACACTACCTACTTTATCAGCAATCTGACTGCACGAAAGGGGAAGAGGAAGAGAAAATCATCTCGTCTGAAGGGAAAGGAGAATTAGATTTTTTTTTCCCTCTGTGTTCTTCATGACATCTTTTTTGACCTTGAAATAGATGTTTAACTTCCATGCTTCAGCTTGAATATCAGCTTCTCATTCCTAACTATTGAAGTTAACAAGAATCTCAGTGTACTTTGACTTCGGAAAGACATAGCAGTCACAGAAGGACAGGAAAAAAAACATGGACAAGATATACTTCACTAATGTTATAGCAAACAGTATGCAATCTTATCATAGGTTACTTAATGAAACAACATATAGTCATGCCTGTGGTCCACCAAAACCTTCCTGGTGTAACAGAAGAAGCTGCTAGCAGTCTCACCATGCAACTCCTTCAGAGACAGGTAGAAAAGGGACATGTATCAGTTTGCTTGCTATTGCAAGACTTTCTGGTCCTGCTCTCCAGGAGCAGAATTACTGAAGGAGGAAATGTAAAAGATTTAATTGCCCCTGCGTCCCTGGCACTATCTGCTGTGTATTTGAGTGCAAGTGCTAGAAACAATACCTCCCAGTAAGCTATGTATCTGTTTTGAAGTTCAAAACAAATCATTCTCTTAGCACATTAATAATCCACATGCTATACAGAGGTAACTCACAGCTCATACATCTGTATTTTCTCCTGAATCTTCCATATGGGAAATCTGGGAGCCCTAAACATCCTCCAGGCTGCACGTCCATATCAGGGGTGAACAATGGGCCTCTTCCAGGCACACACCACAAAACCAGCTCCTAACCAGTTATTCAGTCCGCTTACTCCGATACCTCTCTCTATGGTCCTCTCACCACCTTACCCAGCAGAACTTGTTGAGAGAGCATGTGTTCCCCAGTTTGAAAGACTCTACCAGAAGTACCACACATCAAACTGCAGCCACATTCACCAAAACTCCTCTTTCAGGCAAAGTTACAAACTCTAAATTTCAGAGAAGTTCTGCTGTTTACTTCTCCATCTTCTGTGACCAAAAAAGGATCTCCCCATAATACACAGGACAAAGCAACACCCATAACGCCATTTTGAGAGACATTTTGTGTTTCTGATTACTTCACTCTTCAGATCACAACAGCAATTACTATGCCCTTTGCAAGACTCTCCTGAGCTCTGCACCAGACTACTTCCTCATGATCACTTTAATTTTTAAGCCCTGGGTAACAGACTACACAACAGGGATGCATTCCCACATACCTAGCAGCTGAAGACCATGAGTCCCCACTGTAAATACAGATGAGACAGCTAGGTCACTCAGCAAACTGCACTGGGGATTTCAGCTGCAAACTAAAGCTCTGAAACAAGCTTGTGTCATACAAGATTCATCTGCTTTTGCTTCTAGTGCAAGTAACATAAACAAAGAATTGCAATTCAGTTTCTCTTCCTTGTGTTTCTTAGGTGGTTTGTTTGGAGGTTTTTTCACTATTAATTTGACTCAGAACTAGCACAAGCACCTGATCTGATGTGAAACAAGACTGGAAAGTATTAGTGCAAGATCCTGAAACTTGCTGTCTTTCACACCACATCAGCCTGGACATGACGTGCAGAGAGTTGCACTTGATACGCAGTAAATGCCACTGAGTTGTGTGGCCATTATCAGGGCAGTGCAGTGACCTAGAGCTGTATGTGATCTCCTAGCAAAGGTCATGAAATTCAGGAAAGAAAGTGCCTCACTGTAGAGTAAGTTCTTGTTCACCTTGACGCACTACTCCACAATTTCCTCAGGAACCCAGGGATCTGACACAGAATAGCCAAGGGCAATCTAGATCAACTCCCCAGCCAAGTGCGACTGCTCTCCTTCTATACCAAATCTTTCTGAAGAGACTGCTTTCTTACCCAAGGTGAATGGTCCGTATGTGTTTCTGAATCCCTGCAGCTGTGCTCAGTACCTTCCCACAGTTTTTCCACAGGCATTTGAACATCACCTTCATGGAGTTCTGAAAATTACGAATAAAGCAACGTTAGTTGTATGGAAGACAGAACAAAACCCAAACCGCCCCAAACAGACACAGTTACAAAACACTGCGAAGGTTCAGAGTCCCTAATTCCAAATCTGTAATGATGTAAGAGTCTCTGTCAATAGGCTCATCCTACTGAACTCAGCAGAATCCCAGTGAAAAGCTGCATGAGCAGCTTGTGAGAAAACTTCAGCTCTCTCTACAATTTGGCACAGCATTTTCATTTGCAAGTTCCAGTTTCTGTCTACCCTCTAAAGGAGGCAGATGATATAAAAGCTTCCAACACTTCTTTGGAGCCTTTCAAAGAACAGCTGATGAGGACTTCTCACTTCATGCAAAGCATCTTCTTAAATTAAGATCTTCCTAAAGCAAACTCTTATGAATATTTCTGCTTGTGAATTTTACAACACATAAAAAATACTGTGCCAGGAAACTGTAGCTTCTGCTGTGACAATATTCACTCATGAGTTGGTAAAACCTGCTCTGATTTCATTCAGAAGCTGCTGTGACCCTTACTTGGACAAGAGAACGAAAAGCCATCTGTCAGTGTTCAACATTTTAAACAGAATACATGTATAATGTAATTTTAATATTCTTCTTATATTATTTAATATAACTTAATTGGCCTAAACTGTGTTATCACTGATTTAGAGCACAGCCAACAAGGCTGCAAGCAGCCTCATATTCAATATTTTGAGGACTCTACAGAAAACCAGTCTTAATTTAAAGCCCAGTATGTGGTAACAAACAACAAAGATGTTGCAGAACTGTGTATTTTTTTAAAGCTACTTCTACCACAAAATCAAGCTTTATGAATTTTAAGAAAATAGATAATAATTTTTACTTCTCAAAAATAATTTTCTCTATAACACATTATTAAAGAAAAAAGAGGAAGAGCTTCAAAATATTGTATTGCTGTCTTATAATTTTAGTTACATGTAAGATCAGATGAACATTTTCACATAATGCTCAATTGAGAAAAACAAGGAGGGAACAAGCACATCCTGAAGAGTTAAATACATGGCTTCACTGTGTCTTAAACAAAAGTTTTCCAGTTTGGACACTCTGGACCATTGGAACCGCATGGTAGTTTCAGTATCTGTTAGAGAGATGATGATAAGAAAATAATTTCAACAAACCTCAGCTGATGGACATTTAAAAATCTAAGTTGACTGTAGCAGCATGTTCTCATTGTTCCTTGGCAGTCTAACATCTCTTTGGAAGTACGGACGCTAAGGGCTTTAAGTTTTGAGTCACCTGATCATACTGTTTGTATTAAAACCTTCTACTCTGGAGTAAGTTGCACACAAATCCCCTCTGTAATTTTTTAATACAACAATACAAGTGCCATTCAAATAGACACAGAACTCCTTTTTTTCCCTAAATATAATCTGTCTAGCAATCCTCATACATATGTTTCTTACTTTTATAATATAATACTAAACACTATCATCATCTCAAAACCTTACAAACAACCACCAGCCACAGTGACAAGATGAAGACTATGCTTATAATTTACATCTTGGGAATTCCCATATCACTTTGTGAACATCATGTGCATTTTTATGAACACAAAGCATGTGGCTTAACATCCATCTCCAGTGTGAAGGCAAAACCTGTCTCCCAGCTGCACTGTGTTTCTGGTTTTCCTGTTAGTGCTATGAGTCTGCAAAACCCCATGGATTTTAATGTAACCGAATGAAATCTCACTTGGTAGAAATACAGAACATAAACCATGCTTCCATTTCTGACTAGTCCAAAAATTGCCTAATCCGGCTTAAGGTTTTATTTAAGAAAACAATGGAACACAAATGTTTTGGTGAGGAACAACTACATTAGTGGAAACTCCTAAGCAAACAAATTTCTTCAGGGGAAGTGCTTGCTAACATGCACGACATTTTCCAAACATGAAATGGAAGAAACTGTAACGAGGAAAAGTGAAGCTATCAATTGCTCTATTTCCAGGTTTATTCATGATGATTTTTGCAGCCCTGAAGAAGAAATAACCTGAACATTTTTATTTCAGCTTCTAAAGGTGCAAAGCTGTACTCAGATAAAGCACCATGCTAGGGCCAGAATAAAAAAACCTGCAGGAAATGCAGTTCATTTATAAGACAAAGTTTAGCAGGTAATGTCATTATTTATCTAATTCAAACACTTGCAATACAGAGCAAAATCCCTGCCAACCAGAACAGATAGTGTAATAGATCTGTGGTGGGTACATAAATAGAAATATTATAAGACAACTTAGAAAACAATGAAGATGGCAGCTGCAAACCCATCTGTCTCATCACAGCCGAGCAGTAAGTGATGCTAGCAAGCTGAACTTTAACTGAGAAGTATGAGGCAAACCGGCACACTTCTGCATTCCTACTCCTCCTGTCTCACACCCCCCAGAATCATCTCTTAACAGTCAGCTCTAACTTGTAATTAATTATAACAAAATGTCCTCCAAAATAGTATTTTTTTTGTTCTCTTTAGCAAGAAACACAAATATTTCCCACTCCTCTCCCACAGACAAGGGCAGAACACTGTGGGTCAGCAAACAAGCAACTTCTGGAGCAGAAGGATAAATGTGAACAGGTTTAAACAATCACTAAAACTTCTTCCTGCTGGTGATGAAGCAATCAACTGCCTCAGACTGAGCCAGAAACAGTCACTGAGGAGAATAAATTCTCTGCTTTATCTCCTTACAAAAAGCCCTTTTTCATCTTGCTATGTAAAATCTGTCCTGTTGTGTTGGGAGGGAAGGAAACTTGGACTAGTGCCATCTCTTTGTTTTCTTTTTCTTTGAGAGGAGCTTGCTTGCTAGCAGAACAGTTCTGTTTGGGGGTTAGTTTTGGACTTTTTTTATGCTGTGGTTTACTTAGTCTGCTTTTGCACTCCTACCAAGGATAAACTTCACCAGTATCAAAAGCCATCAGGTTTGACCTCTCTCCTTTTTTCACTCTGTATGTTTGTGCAGAGAAAGCTTCACAGAGTTAAGGTATCTGACATGCTATCAAGCAGCACTTCCAGCGAACAAGAAATATTAAGGCCATATCCCGTTTTTGTGATAACATTAACATGTAAAGGCTGCCTGTTGCATCCTGCATACAAAGGATTTGCCAAAACAAGACAGAAATCCCTTGGATGGCCAGAGGCAACACCTTCTGGAAATCACTCTAGTGTTTTCTGAGCAGGAGGATCTGTACAACCTCACCATCTGCCAGCAAGTATGCAGTACTGATGGCACCATGTGTGTGCAGAAGGTTACAAGGTTGAACAAGACAGAGTGACTAAACCAAGTATCTACACTAACTGGATGCTATAAGATACACAAATACAGAGCTTTTAGGGTGACTGGTTCCTTTCTCACAGCAAAATAAGTCTACCAACATCCTATCTGCCCATGGGTATGGAATTTAATATGAGGCTAACCTTTCTCTTCCTAGGAATGGGTTCATCAAAGAGAAGGTTGCTTGTTTCGGCTTCGTCAATACCATCATCTGCCTGGGAAGGTGTCCGAAAAGCTTTGAAGCTATCAGCTGACAGAGGTGGAGATGGGGTGGATGGGTTGGACTGGTCACTGGGAGCATTCCAGCTCCAGTATCCACTGCTGCTGGTACTAGAAGGCACAAATCCTCCTTCCTTCCAAGATCCATTTATGGATTCTGTCAAGGACAACAACAGCCATCATTACAACAGTATGTGTTAAGGCTAAGGAACTCTTAACTTATGCTTAGAAGCCATATTGGTAATTAACTGTATGTTCAATAAAGAAAAGCAAAAGTGTTGGAAGTAGAGAGGAGAACTACATCTATCCTACTGCATATAAATTATATATTCCACACTTAATCTTTCATAAAATAATGAAACAACAAAACTAAAACCAAGCAACACTTTCTCAAAAAGAAATTCTGTGTTTGAAAAAATAACCTGTTCTGGAGCATAAACTGCACTAAGCAGTCTGACACTGCATGCACCATCAAGGGAAAACATTCAAATACATCCTCAACTTTCAACAGGAACACGAGATGCTGGTGGGGCATCAGAGCAATCTCTAAGCCACTAGGTGGCCAACAGGAGATCCCCTGGGAAGGGGACATAACACTCTGAGCCCCAAGGCACTAAGTAGATCTGCAAGAACAGTAGACACCAAAGAAAACCATAATTAACACTGTTATCTCACAATCCCCCACTGCACATACCTTTGCATAACTTGAATGCCTAAATGAGGTGGAAAGTATCCTTGGATGTGTATCCCTTTGTCTTCATACAGGTGTATCATTAAGCATCTGCTTTCAGAAGTAGGAGGCACAGATGCTGGATCACCTCCACACCTACTTGCTGGAGGAACCCCTCCTCCATGCAGCAGTTCCCCTGACATTAGGTGGCAGGCAGACACTCCAACTAACATGCTATTCTATAACTTAGTGGATGATAGTAACATTTGCATGTCACTCTTCTCAGTCCCTGAAGGGGTTTTGCCAGGAGAGGAGTATGTAGATCATCACTTTAGCAAAGGTATGGCTCGAGTGTGTCCAGAGGTGCAACCACAGGTGGCTCTGCCTGAAGTCTCAGGTTCTTACAGGGCTTGGGCACATGTGCAAGGGTGGTTTAGGTGCAGCTTCTCCCTAACTCAGGCACTGGAAACTTTTCCCAATGACAACATATTGTGCAATACCCGACTTTGGAGTTGGCAAGCAAATAACATCTTATCTCTTTGTGAAACATTATTTAAGTGTGAGATAGGAGTCTTTTCAAGCCAGCACCTGCCTTGAAGAGCTCTGCAGAAGTCACTCCTTCATTCCTTCTCAGTTTCTTACAGACAAATTTAACTCATGACATCAGCAAGAAAATAATTTCTACCACCTGCTACCAAAAGCTTAACCCAAAACCAACGATTTTTTTTTCCTATCTCCTAATTCAGTTGAGTTTGGATTAAACCCTTAATCATTAACATCAGCTGCTCACAAAACAGAGCACAGTGCTCCATCATCTGAACACATGCATAAAAATGACCCCGTACTTACTTACGTACACAGAGCATAAATACAGTCTCCTCCTGACCTCCCAAATTCCACTTTGGAAAAGGACATAACTATTTCTGGTACCTACTGAGTTAACACATGAAAATGTCATGCTTTGTTTCATGATTACAGCCTTAGTGTGACTGTGATGGAGGTGGGTTTTGTTTTTGTATTTGTACTTGAGCCTTGTGCCAAAGCCAAGCAGTACATCTGGTATCAACTTGTGACCTTAGCCTAGCTTAAAATGTCCATTTCTTCAGAAAAGCAAAGACAACAGCACTACTTCAACTACTGCTTTCTGACATATTTATGGTGATATTTCATATTCTCAGGGTTTACGGCTTCTCCTCACTTTGCTGAGAAAGAGATGTGAATCAAGAATATGTTTAAAGTAGTACAGAAAAGACTGAATAAGGCTGACAACAGGAAAAAACAAACACTGGTTCTCATTAATACTAACAAATCTGTCAATGTAAATAAATTTAAAATATAAATAAATGTAACTTACTCTTATTTGGGGGCTCTTTTCACATTGCTGGAGTTGCGTGAAAGAGAACCAGACCAAATATTACTCAGCTGCAGGGAAACAAGGGCCAAACTCTGATACAGTTTACATGGGTGATCATCCCCAGTAATTCCAGCACAGATCAGACTTTAATACTATACGCTAATGTTATCTCTTTATACTTTCAGGCAAAATTCCGTTTGTTTAAACAAATATTCCTTTAATTTCACTGCTACTTACTGCCCCTTTTTAGAAAAGGACATAGACAGAATTAATCATTAGTGAATTTGTAGCTCATATTACTAAAGTCAGAGCCTAGCCTTGCAACACCACACGAGCTTTAAATTATCAAATCTTTACACTTTAAGTCTTTTATTAAGACATCACTCAGGATATTCAGGGAGAAGGTGCCCAGAAACAGCTTCAAAATCTTGCCTGTGATTACCGAAAACACATGCATTACTTTCTCAGGCTAGTCTTCCCAGATTCACAGCAACAGACAAGCTATGTGAAGACATATCAAAGAGCACTCAGACTGCACCACGAAGTATCAAAGGCAGTTAACAGCTACCATTTACCTATTAGCAATTCAAAAGGACTTGTTTGGAACATCTTTCCAACGACAGCTGCTAGCTAATGTGCACTGCTGCTCCTGACAAGCGTCGTCTGCTCAAACTGTCTACAGTGGCAGATATTGCCTTGCCCCACAGCAGAGCAGCTCCCTCTGAACAAAGATACAACATGGGACATGTGTGTGCCTCTGCCACTCCAAATCCCTGCCTAGCACATCAGCACAGATCCACCTTTATCTGTGGTTCTGGCTGTGGACAGAGCAGCTGGAGAACAGGTTTGTTTTACCCTTCCACAGGCCCTCCCTCCAGACTGGCAACCTCCAGCCCTGAGGCAGGATGGTCACTGGGGATGTCACTGCTGGAAGCTTCCCAGGGCTTCTCTGGGCAGTGGCACTCCTTAAATACTTCTTGTTTTCAGCACTGGAAAGCACACTAACAGGAGCCATGGGTGCTCATGGCTATAATTCAAGCTAAACGTTTTGTGGAAAGAAATGGAAAAACCACACAATTTGCTTAAAAATCTTTAAAACTGGGATATTTGGTGTGAATACCTTTGAAGAACACTACTCACTGAATTGCCCTTGCTTCCATGAAGAACTGTAAAGACTACTTCCCTATTAGTTTGTATCTGTAAGTATTCCTTAAAGTCCTCTGATTATTTACAGTTGGAGGGCATATAGTATCTATTTAAGAGTTACATGTAAGAAGAGCAAGAGTCACACAATGCTGAGACATCCTAACAAGGGTGTCCTAATTCAAACTATTCCTTAAAATATGACACTTCTAAACATTTTTGGTAACTCCAGCCAGGCTTGCACAGATTCATTATATTTTATTACCAATCCCATTATTACCATTAATGTTTCAGATTTATTTTTACTTGTGTGTCTTCTGCTATATCGTGAGTAGTCTTTTAAGAAATTATGGATGTGATCCATAATTGACCTTCTGCTCACCAACAGGGAAGGGCTGGTTGGAAATGTGACACTCCAGGGCAGCCTTGGTTGTAACAATCACAAGATGGTTGAATATGAGATCCTCAGGACAGTGAGAAGAGCGTGCAGCAAGCTCACTGCCCTGGACTTCAAGAGAGCAGACTTTGGCCTCTTCAGGAACCTGCTTAGTAAGGTTCCATGTGATATAGCCCTAGAGGGCAGGGGGCCCAAGACTGTTGGTTGGTATTCAAGGATCACCTGCTACAAGCTCAGAAGTGTTGCATCCCGACTAGAAGGAAGTGCAGCAGGAGGACCAGAAGACCTCCTTGGATGGATAAAGAGCTGCTGAGGAAAATTCAAAGGAAAAAAGAGGCTTATAAAAGGTGGAAACAAGGACAGGTGGCCAGGGATGAATAGAGGGATGTTGTTCAGGAAGCTAGGGACCAGATTAGGAAAGCTAAGGCACAGTTAGAATTAAACTTGGCTAGGGATGTGAAAGATAACAGGAAGGGATTCTATAGGTATGTAGTGAATAAAAGACAGGCTGGGCCCCCTCCGGAAGCTATCAGAAGAACTGGTAGACTGGACTTGGAGAAGGCTGAGGTTCTGAATGACTTCTTTGCCTCAGTCTTCACTGGCAAAGGCTCTGACCGCACCACCCAAGTCTTGGAAGGTGGACACAGGGACTGTGAGAATGAAGACCTTGGGCCCACTGTACGAGAGGATCTGGTTCGAGACCATCTTAAGAACCTGAACATGCACAAGTCTGTGGGACCTGATGAAATCCATCCGCAGGTCCTGAAGGAGCTGGCGAATGAAGTTGCTAAGCCACTGGCCATCATATTTGAAAAATCATGGCAGTCAGTTGAAGTTCCCAATGACTGGAAAAAGGGAAATATAACCCCCATTTTCAAGAAGGGGAAAATGGATGACCCGGGGAATTACAGACCAGTCAGTCTCACCTCTGTGCCTGGCAAAATCTTGGAGCAGATTCTCCTGGAAGGCATGCTAGGGCACATGAAAAACAACAAGGTGCTTGGTGACAGCCAGCATGGCTTCACTAGGGGGAAATCCTGCCTGACCAATTTGGTGGCCTTCTATGAGGGGGCTACAGAACTGAGGGACAGGGGTGGAGCAGTTGATGTCATCTACCTGGACTTGTGGAAAGTGTTTGACACTGTCCCGCACGACATCCTTGCCTCTAAATTGGAGAGACATCAATTTGATAGGTGGACCACTCGGTGGATAAAGAACTGGCTGGATGGTCGCACTCAAAGAGTTGTGGTCAATGGCTCAATGTCCACCTGGAGACCAGTAACAAGTGGTGTCCCTCATGGACTGGTGTTGGGACCGCTCTTGTTCAACATCTTTGTCTGTAGCATGGACAGTGGGATCGAGTGCGCCCTCAGCAAGTTTGACGATGACACCAAGCTGTGTGGTTCGGTTGGTATGCTAGAGGGAAGGAATGTCATCCAGAGGGACCTTGACACACTTGTGAGGTGGGCTGATGCCAACCTCATGAAGTTTTAACCATGGCAAGTGCAAGGTCCTACACCTGGGTCAGAGAAATCCCAGGCACAGCTACAGGTTGGGCAGAGAAGAGATTCAGAGCAGCCCTGCGGAGACGGACTTGGGGGTGTTAGTCAATGAGAAAATGAACATGAGCCGGCTTCAGTGTGTGCTCACAGCCCAGAAAGCCAACTGTATCCTGGGCTGCATCAAAACGAGCATGACCAGCAGGTCAAAGGAGGTGATTCTGCCCCTCTACTCTGCTCTTGTGAGACCTCACTTGGAGTATTGTGTGCAGTTCTGGTGTCCTCAACATAAAAAGGACATGGAAGTGTTGGAACAAGTCCAGAGGAGGCCACGAGGATGATCAGGGGACTGGACCACCTCCCATATGAAGACAGGCTGAGAAAGTTGGGGCTGTTCAGCCTGGAGAAGAGAAGCCTCATAGCAGCTTTCCAGTGTCTGAAGGGGAGCTATAGGGATGCTGGGGAGGGACTATTCATTAGGGACTGTAGTAATAGAACAAGGGGCAATGGGTTGAAACTTAACCAGGGGAAGTTTAGACTGCATATAAGGAAGGAGTTCTTCCCTGTGAGGGTGGCGAGGCACTAGAACAGGTTGCTCAGAGAAGGTGTGGATGACCCACCCCTGGCAGTGTTCAAGACCAGGCTGGATGGGGCCTTGATCAGCCTGATCTAGTGGAAGGTGTCCCTGGCCATGACATGAGGTTGGAACTGGATGATCTTTAAGGTCCCTTCCAACCGTTCTATGATTCTATGATTTTTCCATGCGCAATTACAAATAAACTGTTAGAAAAATTAGCACTTCAGATTGCTCAGGAGACCTTCTGCAGCACTCACCTCCCACTTACGAAATGGGGCATCTCCCATTTTATAAACTGGAGCTGCTCTACAGTTACAGAAAAGGCTTCATCTTATTTCTGCTAATGCTGCATCAAGACCTTGACTAGGTTAGAGCACAGCTCAGTATGGCCCCCAGCATGCACGGGGATTGCCAGAAGACAGCCACTCATCCTCTGTCCTCCACCATGGCTAAAGCTGCTGGGAACAAGCCCCCACATACAAAGCCCTGGCACCCTCCCTGCAGCCCCAGCTCTGTAAGCTTACCATTGGGTCGGACAGGAGGGCTGCGGACCAAGGGGCTGGTGGATAAACTGGTGAGTACCATGGCTGCTGTTACTTTATCCATGTCCAGTTCTTCAGGTGATTTTCTGAAACACAGTGAATGAGGCGCAGGAAACACATTAGCAAGTATTTAACTTTTTCTAAGTGGTGATTTTTGTTTTTTCTTTTTAACACCAGCCCAAACCCTAAGCCAGAACAGTGCAGCAGCAAAGGAAAGCCACCAAGCAGAGTTCTCATAGCTTTTGTCTTCTGCCAACCTGAGCATAGCAACTGGCTACTTTAAGCAAACCAGCTCAAGGTAAATAGGAAAAGCAGCGGCTAAAGAGAATACATCTTCCTGTAAGGGCAACTCTGTTCCCCCCCCCTTTTTTTTTGTACTTCAGAATTCCAGCTATTCACATCCTTAAGAGTTAAGTGTGCACTTGAGGGTTGTTTTTTAATTATTGGATGAAGACATAAAGATACAAAACCAGGTAAGATTAGTAGTAAAATTAACAACATACACTACACTGTGAGGATGAGCTGGAACTAAGGGATGCAATTTCTTTGTTGCTTCTGCTTAACCCTAATAACCTTCTCGTACTCTCTGAAAGACTGATCCCAATTTTCCCTGGTCAGATTATAAACCAATTATTTGAAATAACTATCAAACTGGCAGAAAACCCACGCAGGGGAATTAAAATAAACAGAGACAGAGAGAAGGGGTTTTTTGCAGGTGTAATGGGCACCTCAGCAAGCAGGATGGTGGAAAGAGAGGGACCCACTGATGCCTTAGGTTGGTCTTGTTGGGAACCAGCTCTAAGTCAGAGAAGGCATAGGGAATGTACAATCTCTGAAGAGGGAACATACCAAAATAAAACTACTAAATCCACTAGTTTTAGCAAACTTTTGCTCTCCATCCTTGCGGGACACTGGAATCAAAATAGATAGCTTCTTACAAACATTTGCTTTCAGATATATGACTGATTATCCAAGACCATCTTCTCTTTACTAGAGATCAAACTAAATTTGTTCTTACACTAGGATGTTTTCCTCCCCTCTATCCTGCATTGAGGGGTTTCTAAAATTTCCTCTGTGGCTTGCCAGGAGCTCTATTTAACCAACCAGGTTCTGTCTGTATAGCCCAATATGAGAAGAGTTCAGCTACCTGATGTCTTCTATCGGCTATTGATCAGTAAGTGTAGGGTTCTTAAAGGACCAGGGCCACCCGGTGAGCGATCCCAGTGCCCTAAACCTCAGTGTGTCTCTGTAATTTTCCAGTAAGGATGCCAGTAACCAGATCTATGATCCTCTATATTTCTGGCCAACATAGCCAAGGCCAGTTGTCTTGTTATTCATGATGTATCTCTGTAACTCTTCGCCAAGGACGTGCGGATGTTGGTTTCCACCAAGGTTGTAGTTCACCAATGTATCTTCTAGAACAGGCTAATTAGCCACAATTATGGCATATCATAAGTATTAGTTTAGCTTTGTAAACTGTAATAACCTCTAGATTAACCAATCATATCTTGCTATCCAAGGCTGTTACATAATGTAAGGGTATAAAAAAAGCACTGCATCCAAATAAACTTTGGCAACTGCTTGATCACATTGATCGTTTCCGTGTTGTCCGTGACTGCTGTGTCTACAGGTAAGTCACCAAGAATATTAGGACATGCCGATTGCAGTCCCCTTTCCAGAATCCGATTTCACCCACCTGATGGAAGGCTCATTAACTGGAAACTTCAACAGTCAAAGCCTCTTGATATTTTAGCAAACAAACCTTGAATTTGTCCATTAAATGGTTCACAGCTGCTATCTGGCTGCTGCAAGGACTCACACAGATACCAATGAATGCTGCACATACCATGCTGCACAACAGCTTAGCTCTCATGACTGTCTTCTGCAACACATCAGTGCCTGGAACAGAAACACTGATGATGGCTCCTGCTGCATTCTAATTATATACATAGAAACCCTCCTTTCCTTCAGCCAAGTGTTTGGCAAAAAGCACAGTAGCCATATGGTCATCATCAAGTACTGGAAAGATCTTGGATATCTTCTGTAATCAGCTGTGTCACCTATCAGGTCCTCTCGCCTGCAGAGTATTTCTCTCAGAACGTTAAATTCCTCTGGGCTCAGAAGACCTTTCCTCAGGGATGACACAGAGATGCTACATTCCTTGGAGATCAATGATGCCAGATCATTTTCTAATTACCTAATATCCCAGGATGAAAATCTGCTCTGAGAAGGATTCAGCTGCTCTGTAGCATGCTCCTGCAAAACTACACCAACTGTTCCTTCTCCCTTATCCAGTTGTGGATGACCCACTAATATTTGCACTTCTGCAACACATGGGGACAAAACGACCACAGGTTCCTGATGTGCTGGAGAAGTTGATTCCTAGCGTTTGCAACCATCTTTCCAACAAAGCTCTTCTGTGTGCATGGCAACAGGACTAGCAGGGACTAGCCAGGGCTCTGCAGAGCTGCAAAATCACACCACAGCAGTTGTTGTTAAGCATTTGCCAAGTTAGTGTCAAGATGTCAGAGTACAGATCTAGAGCTAATTCCAAAGTTCCTCCAAGGAGTCTATAGTTTTAACTTCTTCTAGCTCTTCTGTATTGATATCTTTTTTCCCCTCTACCATGACTCAGACTGCTGCTCTGAAAAACTAAACTTTGCTCCAAATAATTTTGTCAATAATGCCCCATAATTGACAGCACTGGCATCTGCACCCAAAATGAAAGTCTTCACAGGCAGGCAAAGGACAGGAGGAGTCATGAAAATCCCTGCCATTTCTAGCCATGTTAAACCACACTCTTGCAGCTACTGGAACACTTTTTTCTACTTGATCCAACTGAACAGATCTTTAATATGGAAAGCCCAAGTAAATAAAACTTTGGACATTTTCTCTGCCCATTTTGAATCACAGTAATTTTTACTACTCGCTGCTCCTCAGCTGCATCCAGCAAATGATGAATGCCCTGCTCGTACTTCCCAGCCACAAGAATTTCAGCAGCTACAAGAGCTGGCTTATGCAACTGCTCCCAAACACGTTTTTACAGTTTGGCTCGTAAGTATGGGATATATGAAATATGTATGTTTACATACTTCATGTATCACTCAGCCAGCACCACTGCAGCAGCAGCAGCCTTCAAGACAGAGGCAAAGCATAAAACTGAAGACAGGAACCACTTAAGCCATCTGCATTTACTCAGCATCACATCAAAGTCAATGTCTTAAGACTGCTCCAGTCTTTTCCAGCTTTCTTTGCTGGAAAGCTGAACCTGTACACAGCTGTCCAACAGTACTTGCACTCAGAGGGGAGAACAACTTGTTTGTTACACGTCCTGGGAGTATTCACAAACTGTATAGATGGGCTCTTAGTGACACGGTTTAGTGGTGGACTTGCCAGTCCTGGGATAATGGCTGGACTTTAAGTTAAAGGTCTTTTCCAACCTACTTGATTCTGACTATTCACAAACCATTTGTTCCACCGTTGTTACAGTGACTTTCTGCACTGAAGTTATAATCCCTGATGTTGCTTACACTGTTATCAGGTGTAATGAAATCTAGATCAGCTGTAAGATCATCTGCTATATTAGTTATGAAGATTATTCTCTCCTCTGTTGCATATCCCAGGCTCAAAATGCCATCTCCCAACTCCTGGACACATATATTTGTGTCAGCCCAGTCTGCATGTGAGACCAAGCATGTCTGGATCCTTTATTTCCAAGCCTTTGTAAACCCAAACCCAAGCCAATAGCTGAATTATAATGAAATAGCTGAGGCATAAGCAGCAGAAGTTAGGGAACCCTGGGAACAGATCTTTTACCACCACTCCATGTCTCTCAACTTCACGTCTCCTTGCTTCCTTAGCATAGAGAATGGTTTCGCTTGATCCCTGCAACACCCCAACCTAGCTAGCCTGGCATTTAAAACTGTCATTTGCTTTAATAGCCAAGCTCTAATTAAACTTGGTTACTAACTTCACTCTGCCCCAATCCTTTACTTGGTTTGACTGATGAATTCACTGTTGTTTTGATAATAATTTAAGAAACTAGCCCATCTTCCTCAAGCAGAGCTCTCTGTGAAGAAAAGCTGTGTTTAAGCTCCAAAAGATGAGCAGAAGACGATCCAAGATGACTCCCAGGCCATGCAACTCCAAACCAACACAACATCCAATCTCCCACTGTCCTGTTTCCTCAGCCAGCATACTCACTCTAGAACGTGTGTTTACTTATGGGACTGAACCCATGGTTAAAGCTCCTGATGCAGTTCCTTCCTCCTAGCAACCTCCTAGCAAATGGATGTCTTCCTGTCCTACCTTTGGGAAAGATGCACAGGTTCTCCTCTGTCCACTGTCACCTTCACACTCCCTTCTAAGTGTTATTCCCACCTGGACATACCTATACCACACTTCTGGGTTTAGTTCTATTGTCTATGGTTGTAACTTTTTTTTCAAACGGTTTCAAAAAAATCCTCAGAAATAGGTAATTTTCTTCTCTAGTTTTTAAGTCTTTAGTCTATTTTTTATTATTTGCCTGACTTAGATGAGAAAGCCTGCAGGTCTTCCTAGTGGAAAGACTTAGATCAGTGTCCTGGGTTCAGCAGTATCAGTCATTTTTCTCCTTCTTAGTAGCTGGTGCAGCGCTGTGGTTTTGACTTTCGGCCTGGGAACAGCGCTGATAACACTGATGTCTAGTCTGACCAAGGACTTTCTGAGTCTCATGCTCTGTCAGAGAGGAGGTGAAGCTGGGAGGAAGCAGAGACAGGACACCTGATCCAAACTGACCACAGAAGTATTCCATACCACAGCACGTCATGCCCAGGATGTAACTGAGAGTTATCCGGAAGGGATAGTGCACTGGGGGGTTAGATTAGGTATTGGTCGGTGCTCAGTTGGGCTGGGTATCAGTCAGCGGGTGGTGAGCGGTTGTATTCTCTTCCCTTGTAATTTCCCTTATCATTATTATTATTGGTGGTAGCAGTAGTGGTTTGTGTTATACCTTAGTTACTGCACTGTTCTTATCTCAGCCTGTGGGAATTACATTCTTTTGATTCTCCTCCCCATCCCTCTGGGAGCAGGGGGGTGGAGGGGGAGTGCGGGGGGGAGAGGGACTGCGTAGCTAACTTGACGACAGGGTTTAAACTACGACAGTCAGTACTTTACTGAAGCATATTTTAAGGCTTCTAGAGAATATTCTTAGAGCAGACACACTCATAGTGGTAGCAGGTGTTTTGATAAAACTGACCTTATTCAAAAGGACAACTAAGTCTATTTTAAGCAAATTAAAACCCAGACAAATTTATTTTCCCTGCCAGCAACTCAAAAGCTTTCAGTTTATCCCCTGACCAGAAGCCTCTAACTCCAATGCAGCAATTCTGAAAGCACTGAGGTTTACCCTATAGAAAGTGCCCTCCTATGCTCCCGAGCTGCCCTAACACAGCTTGTGTGGACAAGGTAGAACAGAGCTGCTCCAAGTGGTACTGAGAAAAGCATTACTATTTACACATCTAAAGAGAGAATTGAGCTACAATGATACAGTGCACTAATTAGAAGCTAGGGATTTCTGCTTTTGCTCATTGTGGCAAAACAGAAAATTAACATTTTCCACACTTTGTGGTATTTGCAGACTAATTCATATACAGAATAACTGACCTTTCTTTGTTGGTCTCTGCTGTCCTTGTTATAGACAAGCAATTTTTTTGGATACCGACAGTTGCTAGAATTTAATTGTGATCAAAATCCTTACTACACAAATACAGGAAATTTTCTTCTAAAAATCACATATACCTGAACTAAAGAGAAATTAAACTTGAACTATGAAGGCAAAATGCATCAAAGGCCACCTCAAAGCTTTCCACCTCCTCCTGGCCAAGAGGACAGATTTTGCAATTTGCTTATTCAAAGGACCTTTGGAAGTCTGGCTGGTGCATTAGAGCCCAAGGGGAGACAATACGAGTCATAAGTGACGCAGGTACTGACTTCAGATCTGGACCATAATGGTTTAAAGACAATAAAAAAATCTCTGCAAATTAGTCATATCAGCTGAGATGATGTGAGACATTCACAGAGTGGTTCTCAGCATCCTGGAGCAAAAAATACTTTTTAACAGAACTGAAGAGAAAGAGGTGTGTAATGCAAGCGTGATTCTCAAAATCTATTTTAATTTGCATCAGTCCATGCATCACTTTTCACTGCTCCACAAAAAGAGGGCTCTGTAAAAACAGGTATTTCTCCAGCCATTATAACTAAAAGCACTACAACTTGATGGATAATAATAAATTCATTTTCACAATCATTTTATAGATATAGAAAACCAAGAAAATGCAGTACTTAGGTTCTAAAGGCTGGCTGATGTGCTCTGCCATACAGGGCTGTAGCCTGTCTCTCCCTCTGCCATCCCTGCCTCCTCCAGACCCCTGGACAAATGGTTTCCCAAGCCAGGCATGTCCCACGCCAGGCATGTCCCCAGAAGCACCCTTTCCCAGTGGCCCTCTCCTCCCTATGGGTTACAACATAGTGATGTCCCTGGCTGCTCTGTAGGCTGCTACAACCACACCAGACCTCTGCTTCAGGGAGTGTTGGCAGAGCTGCACCAGCAACAAGTTGAATACCAAATTACTGTGATTTCTGTGGTCTGGTGTAAACACAACTCATAGACATGCTCTGCTGCTGCTGTCCCTCTGCAGCCCAGTGGCTGCAATAGCTGCTTTGCCCTCCAAGACTCCCCAGAAAAGTTTAAGGCAAAGCCTGCAAAACAGATGGAAAATACCTTTTTCATAGCAGCCTTTTTATCACTGCTTCTTAAGCAACTCATCTGACTTCCTTAAAGGCAACTGAAATTTCAAACCTGTCCAGATGGGAACAGGACTGAACTCCAGGTCTCACTCTCTGATTTAAAACCAGAGGATACAGGATACAGTGTGTGGGGGATGAGCAGGGAGAGGATGGGTAAGTAAAACCCTGCTCTCATTACTGGGTGGTGATATGATCTATAGTTTTCAAATGCTCTGCATAAATAGGAACAGTTAAGTGAGCCAAATTCAACACTGGGAGATAAGCTGCAGTGTACAGGAACAATTTATTCCATATATTGAAAACGTTGATTCAATGAATAATTTTTACTTTTCAAACAGCTGCGACTTATCAGGAGAACTGATCTGGCAAAGAGCCCTCGAGGCAACCAGAGAGGCTGGAGTAGGATATGACATAGAAATAGTCTGCTTCAAAACACAGCAATCAAATAAATGGTAACCACTTGATAGATTATGAGTGTAAGGCAGAAATTAAATTCAGAAAGGAATAACAGAACCTTGCAGAGAACGGTTATCCCTTACGGCCACTCAGAAACCTTGAAGACTATGGGAATATATTCTCTTCCATCTCCTCTACTTTGAAGGCCACTTGCTGATGCAGTAAATAAGTCAGTTTCTTCAAATCAGGTCTCAATAGCACCCTGAAGCAACAGACATTCCAAATATTACCCAAAATATTACTGTTCATCCCCTTCCTGCCTTTGCCTGATGCTATTGTTCTAGCCTGTTCACAGGCATATCCCCTCTCATAAATGGGATTGCTTTGAAGTGGTACTGTCTGCAGGAGAAAATTTCACAATTCCAATGCCATCCTCAGGGAAAAGGGCTAGACCGTTTGCTACACTGCCCAAAGAGGTCCTGTGCAGCCCAATACAACAACACAAGTTGTCATGCTGAAAATAGCTAAAGGTAGAAAAGTAAAAAAACACCCAAACAACCAAACCCAAAGGTCCAAGCTCATCAAGTGTAACAAGAAGCTCCATGATGTGCTAAGAGGACAGCTGATGCCTCCCGATGCTACCTTGCCTCCAGGAAGCTGGCGTTCCCACTACAAAGCCTGCTGCTGAAGAGCAGCATGGTTTGCCACCCTCACCCAACCTGCAGTCAGAGTCTATGTCTTGAGATCTCTTTTTCAGAATGCTCTCATTGAGCCTTTTACAAAACTGTTTTCTCTGTAAATCTCCTTTAACTTTTGAGAAGAATTATTCTACCAGTGATTGGCTGAAAATATCCTTTTAGCAGATGTCTTTTTTTCCAAAGTAAAACACTAAATACAAGGCCAGAAATGTTTTGCTCTTCCTTCTTCTTTCCTCTTATCCATTGCAAACAGTGTGATTTCCACCTTGTATGAATTTAATTCAAACATTCCCAAAATATGTTTTATAATATCAATACCTATATAAAGTCCTAACACACTACATGGGTAACTGGTTTAGCACAATTTACCTCTAAAAACCTGCTGTAAGTCTACTTCAAAATAATATGTAATTGCATTGATATTTATATTAAGTTTTTCTAATAAAGTGTACATTGATGAACATCTTGAAAAAGCCTGCAAGTTTTCCTCTCACCAAATCAAAGAGCCACAAGCATGCTGTCTTGTTACTATGTACAACTACTAACATGAACAAAATGGTGAGCACGTTGCTGAAATCAAATCAGTCTCAAACCTGACCCTCAGGGTCAGTTTCTGTTTATTGTTACTATTTATATGTCAGTCTTTCTGAGCTTTCCAGTTCCTTTTTTTTTTTTTTTTCCAAGCTAGAAGCAAACAGAATTCAAAATAAAAAAGACACATTCAAGATTCGGGACAAGGCTGTCCACTGGCCACCAGTGTTGCTGAAAGAGATCTGGAGACTAGAGGCAGAAACACCTCTGAGATTACCCTCTGCTTCCCACCAAGGTGAGATACCATATCCCAAAAAGTGGAATTACATAGGCCAGGTCACAGGACTGTACAGTATCTTCCAGGTCACCCTTGCTATTGTAGCATACCAGGAGAGACTCACGCTTCGGTGCACCTCACAACTGGTTGAGATTTTGTCCTTCTCAATCCATTAGAAACCTGCTTCAGAACAAGGATGGCACAGAGCTAGGCCATCTTGCTCTCTGCACTCCTGCCTCCCCTACATCTTCATCTTGGACTAGGTCTGCAGGGTTACATTGACAACAGTACCTGGGATAGCTAGCTCACAGCCATTTTGTCTATTCACACATGTTCCATGAAGAACATCCAAGTACATCTCTTCAGATGGGATATTTTTTTTTCCATTTCCATGATCATCCTGCAAATCTGTGTTCATCTCTTGTGTCTGTTATTGATATGATCTTACCCATGTCTGTAAGGACAGTGTTGTGTCCCTGTCCCTGCTGAAATCTCTCTGATTTGGCTCAAAAGGGTAGCTCACTTACCTGCAATGAACAATATGAGCCCACTGCCTTTCTCTTCATCGCTTGCTTACAGCTAACAAAAATGGACTAGGAAGTCCTATGAAACTTGTTTGGGTTTTTGATAAAACACTGTAAACATACAAGATGGTCAATTTAGATGGATTAAAACTGAAGGGAGGTATCAGGAATATTTAAAAGTAGTCCTGATCTAAATATTTTTCCAAGATGCTTTTAACATTAAACATTCATTGTGCTCTACAGTAAGCTTGCTCTATGAGTCCGGGGGTGTTTTTATCATCTGTTTTTAATTACTTGAATGCTTTCCATTTAAAAGAATTAAACTACTGATGTAATATGTGGCAGCAGAAAAACACATCTAGCTTAAACCTATTGTAATCTTTAGTGTGTCTTAAATTCAACCTTTTTCATTGCAAGATACAGCCTGAACTGTGGCCTGCAGGTATCAAAGGGAAATTGAGCATACACTGCCCAGCCTCTGTCTAGTACTAGGTCCATCTCATTCTCCAGTTTGTTCTGTTCTTGGTAATATATATATTTGTGTTTATTATCTTAGCCCCTCTACCTCATGATGCTCTGCCCCAGTTTTCCTATACTCCCTTTTCTTCTCGATGCTGGACGTCCCCTAGCATATCTGCCTTTTCCTACAGCCATCCTCCTTGCTGCTCTCCAGGGAGGTCCCAGGTATGTTAGCTACTTCACTTTCACAGAGGATGAGTTACTTCTCCATGAATCTCTGCCTGAAAGCATAATGCACCTCACAGCAGCTTTTAATATGATACTTTTAAATATTATTTTAATATGAACATGACCACTTTCAGAGTCAGGTTACATTACTATCTTGTAGATACACTACGTTTTCTGCAACCTCAAGTACTGCAACTAAACACTATCTTTGCAGGATATTACTGGGTTTTGGAAATTTACCTTTTTTATTTAAGGAATAAGCTTTATTTGTAATTTCTGGTTTATTTTTTTTTTCTTCCTCCAAAAAAGTAAGAGGACTGAATTAATTCTATCTCCTTTGCACATCTCAGAAGAGACATAAAATAATGCAATGTAGCTGCAAGTCCCCAGTGGAGCTGAGAGCACAGCCTAACTGCAGCTCCTTCTCTTTCGGCTGTTCAGAATAGATAGATCATATTATTTCACTCTTACTTCCCATCAACAGTCTCTTCTTGCACACATACGACATGGACTCTCTTCCCCTCCTAAGCACAACTCTGCAAGTCACTAATTTCCCCGGCTTGCTTAGTGTAATCTTTACCTTACTTCACCTCCAGGACAAGTCTGTATACAACTTCACATTAAGGAAAAGATGTAGGTAGGAAAGTTCTCCTGGATGCACTACTCATCCCACCTACTCCTACCTTTAAAAGCCCCCTTCCTCTGCCCCAACCCTCAATCCCATCAGTAGTGTCTTGCTGATGATGGCAAAAGTTTTGTAAATTACCCAAATCTCTCCTTTTTTTCAGGTAAAGAAGATGATGTTCTTACAGCCCACATCACTGCAGCTGCAGTAGTAGGTTCAAGTCACCTGCTGGTTCGCATTATCACAAAGTTATTGATCACTGACAATAGAGACTTCACCAAAGAGTACCAGTGTGCTTCAAGCACTACTCCATAGGGAAGGGAGAGGGGGGGTAAAAAAGGACCCTGAACTGTTTGACTTGGGACTTTGAGAACTGTGGGACTCAAAACTTGGCCAACCGAATAGATTAACATTCATGACAAAGAGTTTGGAGAGGAAGATGCAACTTCTGTGCTTCAAGTATGACTGCTAATGGTGAAGAAATGCAGGACAGAGCCTGTCACAGAGTCTGCATTAACTGCAATGCCTGGAAATTTTACTCATGTTTTGCAAATGTGCATAATATATATATATATATATATATATATATTTGGATATAAGGAAGAAATTCTTTCCTGTCAGGGTGGTGAGGCACTGGAATGGGTTGTCCAAGGAGGCAGTGAATGCTCCATCCCTGGCAGTGTTCAAGGCCAGGCTGGACGAAGCCTTGCGTGGCATGGTTTAGTGTGAGGTGTCCCTGCCCATGGCAGGGGGGTTGGAACTAGATGATCTTAAGGTCCTTTCCAACCCTAACTATTCTATGGTTCTATGATTCTCTGATAACTAAAAGGTGGTAAATGGGAAGAGAGAGAAAGAGCATGTGTGCATGCACACAGAATATGAGAAAAGCATAATTCAAAATTATTCTTTCGTTTTGTTCTACATCTCATCTTTCACACTCCTGCATAGGACCTTATAGCTAAAGAACTACACACCAGACGGGTATTTGTCCATCACTTTAAAGGACTAACTTAGAAAGAGATTCATTAACTTATAAAAAAAAAATCACAAGTCACACACTTGTATATGAGATCCACAAATGGGATTTGCTAACAAAAGGTATTCAGCTACTGACAGCAATATGCAAAGCATGATAGAACACTTTGAAGCAAGCACCTGTAGTGTCATAGCCTCCAAAAAACATCTCACAAGCAAAATATTATGAAAACACATGCTTTAGGAGGGATTTTTTGAAGGGCAGATTCAGATTGACGGTTTCTATACCCCCAGTCTCGCCCCTGTCCTGCCTGCTCTGTGCCACGCTGAAGGGATGCTCTGTCACAAAGGATGCATGAACCCCGGCCAGCAAGGCTGTTACACAACGTGTCCATCTGTGGCTCCTCCACCAGCTCTGACTGCTTCCCTTAGGAGAGCCAAGCTTATCGGCACCCTTGCTCTGTATTTAAAAGGCTCTCCTTTTTCTTTAAATAAGGATGATGTCTGTGTGACTCCTCACTGCTGTTCCTGGCTCACGAAGAGCAGCACATGGAGAGCTGGCAGTACAACATTGGCCTCTGGGACTGCAACACCAAGAACTGGCAAAATCCCACCTTTCCACAGCAGAAATCCAGCAAAAAGTCCCCAGCCCAACAAAACAGAATGGGAGGTGAAAAAGCAATGGCTTCATCCTTAACCATTTTGCCTAACTCTCCATCCAGGCTCATATATGATGACCAAGTATGTTTGTGGTTGAGCTGAAGCAAAGACCCCAGCCCAGAAGGGGAAAGGGAAAGCTGCTCCCTCCTGCTCCCACTGGTCCATCAGCATACTGAGTACCTTGGTACTGGATGTACAAGTCTCCCACTGGTTTGAACTGTTTTCTGTGCTTCTGCCCAGATAATGTTACCATTGGTAACTGCAAAGGTCTGCCCCCAGTTTAATGGTGTTTAGATAAACATACACCTAAGTAACCTTAGCCAAAAATGAGTAATTAGAGAACACGGATTTTTGACTGGATAATGCTGGGTGCAAGTACACAGTCAAATATACTGGGGGGAGAAAGAAGGAAAGAAAAAAGCTTTGGCCAACTTCCATAACTCACACCTTCCTTCAGCATACCTCACTCCCAAGCAACATAGCGGAGACAAATTTAAACATTTATCTATTGATGTGAGAACAGACAATTTTATCTATAGGCAGTAAGGCTAAATGTATAAAGGCTGTTTAAACACATTCATGTGGTGTAAACTCCAGGAGACAGATGTTACTTGGTATCCAGATTGAGAGAAGCACACCTGAGCCACCTTAATCACTTAATGTCGGAACACCTGTCAAAAATATCATCTTCCCAAACATTTCATGAAAATCTAAATCAAAATAAAACCATGCTGCTGCATGTGTGCTCAGGTCATGCTTTTTCTGTAATAATCAGTAATTCGGGGCACACTACCCCTGGCCTGGCAAATGGTAAGGACCAGCTTTTCAGAAAGTGTTAAGGTGGCAACTTTCCAAAAAGAAAAAGAAGTAAAAAAAAAGAAGCTGCTGTAATCAGTTGTTGCAATCAGACAATGTGATCAACCTAGCCTCATGCACCACTCTTGAACCAGAGATGTGTAGAAGTAAAACTGATTTTGCATTTTAGCCTAGAGGGCAGCTGAGTCATACAGGGAAGCCCCCATGTCTAGTGCAACTTTGCTGTGATATTATTACCGTGGTGAACAGTCAGGATTTTGGATGACCAAAAAAGTAATTGCAGCTTTCATTTCTTGACTCTTCTTTTCTTTTTTTATTCCTCAAGAATAAGCAGGTTTTTTTTTCTCAGTTGATTTTTTAATCAACTAAAAAATTCAGAGCAGACTCACCAGCGTCAGAGAAATCTGTGATGTTTTAAAAGTTGCTTCACAAAAATTTTCATAAGTAACTCCAGTTAGAATATAATCCAGCAAGCCAGGGCTGTGTTCTCAACCAAATACAACATGGAACAATACTTCTATACTATATGCAATATGTTCTTTAACACTGCAGAATGTCTGCAATTGTAATATCCAGTTTTTCTGAGCTGTGAGGAGTGGGCTGGGGGTTATTGCAATGTCAGTTCTGAAAAGGGGTATTTGCTTCAAAAACTGAGAAGAGAGACAGCTATGAGAGAGACTAATGAATTCTGGCAGTGATCTGACTAAGGCCAGTTCTCAAAACTAGATCACGGGAACAAAACCTGTGGGGTAAATATTTATCTTTGTTAACTTAAACCTCAATTCAGCTTCAATTTCTATGAACAGAAGTCTGTAAAAACCAAACACTTAGAGAAGCCTTTTTTGCAGCCAGAATTTGAACTACACTCTTAAATCAAGCTTTAGAGTATCTATTTTCCACTGCTTTTTAATTTTAGTACCTTCTCAGATGAAAATCATGCATTCTCAAGCCATGCCTTAGAACATGACATAGCAAAGCTGTATATATAGACCAGAGGATTTCAGCACATTTACAGACTGCATTTTCCCAGTGTTAGACTGTTGCCAGAACTCATTAGCTGAAATTTTGTTTCAGTAGCCCACAGTCCCTTGTACTTACCAAAAAGCAGACAGGATAAAAGGTGTACCCTTTTTCCCCCCCTATATTTTCACTCCAGAAATATTTCATTAAGTTAAATTCTCCCTTTTTCTTCTCTTAGTTAAGATGTAATTTGATGGGAGAAGTTTAACAGATTGAACGACAGTTTGTTAATGTGCAATAGCAATTGATCATGTAACACTTTTAAAAAATCATCTGTAGTGGTGACAAGAATGTAGCTATTGGTGGAAAGAGAAAGTAAATACCTGCTCTGCTCAGGAATAAACCAGCTGACAGCCCTGGTGAGCTGCTACTTGATTTAATTAACATTAATTTTCCACTGGAGAAACTCGCAGCAGGGAACAAACACAAAAGACTCAACAAGAAGTTTCTGCAAATACTTGTCTCCTTTAGCCAAGTGATCCTTTTCCCTTTGCTGCTGTTAAGCTGAATGTGCTAAAATCAATGTTTTTATGCATGAATGGCTATTCCAAACCTTGTGGAAACAACCAGAAAGCAGAGGACCACCAGTGCACTGCATGAAATGCTTGGAGAATGTCTCAGATTAGAAAAATCGAATGAGCAACTAGTGAGAGCTATATATTTTTTTTTCCAAATAATTTACTTTTTATTATATTTGCTATAAATATCAAGGGTCTGATCTTGTAAAATTCAGTTCATGCCAAAAACTTTGCCAAACCTCACGGTTGTTTAGTTGTTTTGTTTTGCTTTTCTCTCTAGAACAGAACCTCCATCCACCCAGAAAATGCCTGTTTGGCATTTATTACAGGACTTAAATGCATCTGCATTATGACTTTCGCCCTATAAAAGGAGTGTGATGAATTACTTCAGTTTTATTTATTTACCTAGGAAAATGAAATGCAGGATTCAGCAGTAGCTAAGTGGATAAATTGCTTTACATTTCTAAACCAAGCAAAACATTTCCAAAACAGGAAAAAACATTCATTTAAAACTCAGTTCTGGAAACTGCATACTAGAAAAGGCCACACGAAAATGTATGTGTAAGGTCACTTGTAAATAATCATTTTCAATATCAGAGCTCCTGAAATTCTCAGTAACAAAACAGGAGTACAACCTAAAATACATCTGTACAGCATAGCACAAGAAGGTTACATGACATATAATATATATGCATTTATATTCTGTGTATTTAAATGTGGGCATAGATATAAACACATAAAATATGTTTATATATAGAAAATAGAGATATGGATACAAATATATATAAAATAAATAGACATAATATAAATAAATATAAATATAAATATAAATATAAATATAAATATAAATATAAATATATACACACAATGGTGCTGCTGCTCATTGTTAGTGTGACAGCTCAGGATTAGGTCCAAGCAATGGATGACCAGGCATGATGCCAGCTAAGGAAGTTCAAACCTGCATCCCTCCCATCCCCCAGGCAAAGCTCTTACACCTGCAGGAACCTGGAAATCTCAGCTGTACCTCAGGAAATAAAAAACCAGCCCTGAATTTAAAACCCCATATTCTATCAAGTTTGCTAATATATGAAACCAAGACGTTGTTTCCCTCCTTCCACCTTCAGACCTATCTTCTCCCACCACACCTACAGTCAGCAGTATCTTAAACAATACAGCAAAAAACCAAAAAAATATTCAGAAGGCTTTGGTAACAAATCTAGGACACCCATACCTTTATTTAAACTTTTAAATGTAGTAAAGTATTGCCTCCAGCTACATTAATTCAATTTCCTGGGAACAAAAAGGGTGTAGCTGATAGCACTGATTATTCTCACTCTCCCACAAGCCATATGCAATATGCTTCTGTAACTACCATAACAGAGGGATACTTTTTGGTTGCAGCTCTGAAACCCATTTTGTACCCTTATCAGGGCTAGCAGGAAAACAGCACTACATGTCCTTACCTGTTCCCCTGCTCAAAAACCTACATAACCTCAATGCCTAGAACTGTGTGCTCATTGGTGCAACACCCAGCGCTACTCCATCTGCAGGACCTACAAAGGGAAGTACAGGTTCCTGTCAAGAAGCACCTCTCACAGAAGCCTTTTGCATTTTAAAATTGCCTTTAAAGTATCAGTAAGTTTTACAAATCACTGTCATAAGCAAGAACTGTGCTTTTAAACACTCCTTTTGAGGATGTTTAAAACAAAAATTTGGGATACCCAACACTGAGCTTCAGTTAGAGAACATGTCAGAAATATATGCAAAGCTGGCTGACACAGGTTGGGATTTACCTCCAGCTCAGGACATCTATACTTGTGTCCTGACTACATGTCCACACTCCCACTACTGTAAACAGAAGCCTGGTCTACAGAACAATCATTAGCTGAGCACAGAGAATAGCCATTACTGGCACGATTAAGGTTGGGCTTGCCTACATTTAGGCATCCATCATCTTTGAGGTGCCCTAGCACGTACCCTTGGCAGTTAGTTGCTGCTCCCAGAGCAAGGTCTCTGGCACTTCACAGTCACATCCAGACCTCTTTACAAGCACGTCAAATACTGATGGCATGTAACATGGCACTGGATGCTTATATCTAGAGAACTCCATCTCCCACTCAGTGCTTCCATCAGAGTAACATGAATTGATCTCTGAGTCAACCGGCCTCTGTATTGAGGAGATATCCCAACCACAATAACAGCTTACATGTGATACCTACATTCCACCATATCAAATTCCTCACTGTGAAATTCCACAGTCTGAAATTCCCATTCATGGGAAAATCTCATTCTTACTAAATAAAAATAAGAAATCTCTTGTATTTAACAAACAACTTCTACTAAGCAAGGTACCTGCTGTTGACTGACAGGCTTAATCATAACTACATTCTTAAAATTAAGATATACCCTACTACCCTGCAGCATTTAGCTCTTTACAGGAAACCCCCACAAGTACAATAGTATAGTCCCAATTTTACATATGGAAAGGTCAAAGAGGGAAGGGGTTTGCCCAGCATCAAATACGCCATCACTATCAGCTAGTGCTACCAATTCAGCAGTGAACCCCAGACCAGATTCCCCTCTGTCATTACTCTTGGAACCAGCAGCATCCCCAGAAACATTTCAAGGCAACTTTCCAAACCAATCGAGTTTTACTTCAACAAAACCAAGGTGTGGGTTTGCCTCAAGACCTCTAAATTTGGATAGAAGGCTTATTTTTGCTTTTGTCTCTGCAAAACTGCTTGCCATCTTGAAGATTAAGCTCATCCTTGAGCAGAGCTGTACTTAAAGCGCTAATACTGGAAATTAAATGGTGTTTATTCTACATGCATTTTGTTCCGTAGGACACACTGCATTGTTAAATGTTGAACATATTTTGAGTTCACCTTTGAGTAAGCGTATTTTGGCACTGCTCCCATTCACAGTGTGAAATTAAACGGTTACTATTTTGAAACTAGCATGGTATGCAATTTGTCTGTTGCAGATAAAGCTGATTATACAGAAGTAGGTGTTAAAACTGCAAGTCTATGTGCTTTACTCCAGACTTTCCTAATGCTCTGGGGGAAGGACAGGGAGCATTAGCAGGCTCCCAGCTGAAGCATTTCATAGGCACTGAAGAGCTGTTACCTGCTGCCCACACTTTTAGAGTATTTTAATGGAGATAAAACCCTATTTCTTCATCTGTCTGAATTATAGAGACTACAAGAATTAGACTAAGTCCTTCTACACCTTCAGTATTAAAAACTTTTTTTTTCCCTAAGAGGACAGTTTAGTGCAGATTTTCCATCCTCTAAGTGCCTGCAGTGATTTTTAGACAATGATTTTCTTCCTGAGCCACTTTTTTCTGAACTTACTGATTAAACCAGCTTGACCTCTGGGTTGAGTCACTTTTGCCAGCAACAAGCCTTTTTAGTTTTACTTCCCAGCAAAATATTCAGCTGTTTGTTCATTTCTGGGGTATTTAGCTGCTCTCCTCCAAACACAAATCTGAAAGGGGGACACAGTGATGACAGAGTAACTGAGTGTCATAACTCAAACCCCACCTCTACTTAATTTCAAGTTTCCCTGTATTTGTATCTCTTGCTGTATTACAATTACAAAGACAGATGCATCTAAAGGAATGGGTTAAAGTACTTCACATGAGGAGTGAATAATGCTATTAAGCTGTTACAGATACTAGCAATAATTAGGGCTTTAGAAACTGAGAAGTTCATATTAATCAGTTCCAAGGAGGTAACCAAAGGGGAAGGTACCAGTTACCTATAATGATGAACATTTATACTGTATTATGCTTTTTAAAGAGGTCCCAAAGTATTTTCCAGAGGGTAGGCACAATTCTGCTCTCACTATTTCCACCCAACAACTCAACTTAGTATCTTAATTTTTGGGAAAATCTGACAAGTGCCTTTTTCAGCAGAATTTCACTGAATGTAAGTATACAAATCCACTAACACCTCTAGCCTGCGGCAATGCAGGAGGCAGAATCCAGCAGCACCAGCTCCCACACCCATCCAAAAACCACAAAGCAAACCAAAAACAACAGTTGAGAACGGATCTTTGGCTGTTTTAGGAGGCCAATTTCCTTCACAGTGGAAGCAGAACTTAAAATTTGTGTAGGGAAAATCCTAACTATCTTACAATAAATGCAGTCAAAACCCTGAAACCAGGGAAAACCTATTTAGTAGTCAGATATTTTCTCATGGATTATTTTTAAAAACTCAGTAGTAAGTCTGAATGTGGCCTCTAGAAATACAAAAATTTGCTAGTTTTTTTCCCAACAGTACAAGCCCAAGACTGTTGGTTAATATTCAAGGATCACCTGCTACAAGCTCAGGAGTGTTGCATCCCAACAAGAAGGAAGTGCAGCAGAAGGGACAGGAGACCTCCTTGGATGGATAAGGAGCTGCTAAGGAAAATTCAAAGGAAAAAAGAGGCTTATAAAAGGTGGAAACGAGAACAGGTGGCCTGGAAATAATGCAGGGATGTTGTCTGGGAAGCTAGGAACCAGGTTAGGAAAGCTAAGGCACAGTTAGAATTAAACTTGGCTAGGGATGTGAAAGATAACAGGAAGGTATGTAGAGAATAAAAAGCAGACTAGGGACAACGTGGGCCCTCTCCGGAAGCTATCAGGAGAACTGGCTACACAGGATTTGGAGAAGGCTGAGGTTCTGAATGACTTCTTTGCCTCAGTCTTCACTGGCAAAGGCTCTGACCACACCACCCAAGTCTTGGAAGGTGGACACAGGGACTGTGAGAATGAAGACCTTGGGCCCACTGTACGAGAGGATCTGGTTCGAGACCATCTTAAGAACCTGAACATGCACAAGTCTGTGGGACCTGACGAAATCCATCCATGGGTCCTGAAGGAGATGGCAAATGAAGTTGCTAAGACACTGGCCATAACATCTGAAAAATCATAGCAGTCAGGTGAAGTTCCCAATGACTGCAAAAAGGGAAATATAACCCCCATTTTCAAGAAGGGGAAAATGGATGACCGAGGGAATTATAGACCAGTCAGTCTCACCTCTGTGCCTGGCAAAATCTTGGAGCAGATTCTCCTGGAAGGCATGCTAGGGCACATGAAAAACAACAAGGTGCTTGGTGACAGCCAGCATGGCTTCACTAAGGGGAAATCCTGCCTGACCAATTTGGTGGCCTTATATGATGGGGCTACAGAACTGAGGGACAGGGGTGGAGCAGTTGATGTCATCTACCTGGACTTGTGCAAAGCGCCCGACACTGTCCCACATGACATCCTTGCCTCTAAATTGGAGAGACATCAATTTGATAGGTGGACCACTCGGTGGATAAAGAACTGGCTGGATGGTCGCACTCAAAGAGTTGTAGACAACGGTTCAATGTCCGGCTGGAGACCAGTTACAAGTGGTGTCCCTCAGGGATCGGTGTTGAGACAGGTCTTGTTTAACATCTTTGTTGCTGACATGGACAGTGGGATTGAGTGCACCCTTGCCAAGTTTGCTGATGACACCAAGCTGTGTGGTTCAGTTGATACACTGGAGGGAAGGAATGCCATCCAGAGGGACCTTGACCCACTTGTGAGGTGGGCTGATGCCAACCTCATGAAGTTTAACCATGACAAGTGCAAGGTTCTACACCTGGGTCAGAGAAATCCCAGGCACAGCTACAGGTTGGGCAGAGAAGAGATTCAGAGCAGCCCTGAGGAGAAGGACTTGGGGGTGTTGATTGATGAGAAAATGAACATGAGCCGGCTTTAGTGTGCGCTTGCAGCCCAGAAAGCCAACTGTATCCTGGGCTGCATCAAAACGAGCATGACCAGCAGGTCAAAGGAGGTGATGCTGCCCCTCTACTCTGCTCTTGTGAGACCACACTTGGAGTGTTGTGTGCAGTTCTGGTGTCCTCAACATCAAAAGGACATGGAACTGTTAGAACAGGTCCAGAGGAGGGCCACGAGGATGATCAGGGGACTGGAGCACCTCCCATATGAAGACAGGCTGAGAAAGTTGGGTCTGTTCAGCCTGGAGAAGAGAAGGCTGCGTGGAGACCTCATAGCAGCCTTCCAGTATCTGAAGGGGGCCTATAGGGATGCTGGGAAAGGACTCTTCATTAGGCACTGTAGTGACAGGACAAGGGGTAATGGGTTAAATCTTAAACAGGGGAAGCTTAGATTGGATATAAAGAAGAAATTCTTTCCTGTTAGGGTGGTGAGGCACTGGAATGGGTTGCCCAGGGAGGTTGTGAATGCTCCATCCCTGGCAGTGCCCAAGGGCAGGCTGGATGGAGTCTTGGGTGATATGGTTTAGTGTGAGGTGTTCCAGCCCATGGCAGGGGGGTTGGAACTAGATGATCTTAAGGTCCTTACCAACCCTAATGATTCTATAATTCAAATTCTTATTAGAAATGAAAACCCAGGTTTGGAATGGCAGAGTACAGCCTTGTCCATGCTACACGGTGACCTGAACAACAAACATATATATAGATAGATATTAAGTGTACATACCCACCTTCCACAAAAAGGCAAGTCAGACTGTAATTGAAAACTAAGAGCACAAAAATGTTAAGGAGCAGGAATAGAGGGAGAACATAAAACACCTAACTATCCTTTTGGGGACAGCAGACATGCCATATTCTAACACCGTGGAAGCAAACTAGAGTGCACTCTTTTTTGTTTTACGCTGATGCTTGTTTTTATTTAGTAGCGGCTCTCACAGGTCTTTAAATAATTCATAACGCAGTGCCTGTTGTTTAGTTCAAGGAGGAACTGGGAGAACATTAATCAAGCCAGAGATGAATTGGCACAGCTGTAAATGTGCAAGACCCCTCCCAGATGAGCTCATCCCCTAGCAGTGCAGATTAGAATGACATCATGCTTGCCAAGCCATGCACTCACACTTACTCCCTGTCTCCCCCTCCCCACACAGGGTTTCTGCTACATTTTTTACGTAGCTTTTTTTCCAAAAAATACTGTAATATACAGATACACCTGGGCAGCAGGAACAGAAGCTGGAGGCCCTGCCATTAAAACCATGCGGTTTGCCCTGTTCGATCTGTCATAGCTCCGGCACGGACACAAAAGACACAGCTTTCTATTTGGAAAAGAATGAAACTGTGTTATCAGTCCAGCTCAAAAAAAACCCACTTAAAAACACACTAAAGATATGGTTTTGAATAAGACCCACAAATACTTTTCAAAGGGCTGCTCAATGCTTTTACTTGATCTTCACCAAGCATGCAGCCTCATGATCTTTAGCTCACAAAACCAGGGCTCAAACAGATGCGTTTGTAAAAGAAAATCTTTATACAGCCATGCTAAAGGAAGGTTGAAACCTTTAATTTCTTTACAGCTGTTTCAGTTTGCCAACAGACACTCAAGGCAGATACAAAAATATGCAACACAGGTCAACAGTCAGAACCTATTAATAATAGGTAACAACAGATAAACTAAACAGTTCATAAAAAGTCACAGATAGAAATAATGTATGGGAGTGAAATGCTCCGAGAAGAATTCTGATACTAACCTGCAGAAATCCAAGGTGTTTTGCTAATTCTCCATGAACAGAAAGGTTAGCTGTATCTGTTTACTGTTATGAATATGCTCACTCAGGTCCATGACAAGCTCAGTAGCTTCAGTAAGTGCAGTAAGCATTAATACTCACAAGCTCATTTAAGTCTATTTCATACTTTTCAGTAACTAAAGTTATCATTTTACCGGAGAAGTTCATAAAATTCCTGACTGCAGCAGAAAGCAGAGCTCAGTTGCCCAATGCAGTCAGAATGCCACTCAACAAAACGAAATTGGAAACACCTCTCAGCCTCATAGCATCTATGGGTCTGGTAAACAGCCCACACAAAGATCAGGTTTCGTTCTTCATATTGAATAAGAGCATACCATATAAACCCCCATATGAGAATGTAATGGGGAAAAAATATAAGAAAAGTTTTAAATTGTATCACTATGCCCTCATAAAAGAAAATAAATGCTTTCTGCAACTTTGACATTTTAGATACTTTTCTTCCTGTCCACTTATAAAAGCCTTTATATATAAACAACCTATGTTAACATCCCCAAAGCTAAATAATGTAGTTTTAATGTGCAGTGTCACCCCTTACTTTGTGGTTCAGATCAAAACCAAGGGACCAGGTTTCTACTGCAGGTGAGAGTGGCAGAATACTGCTGCAGGTGTTTATGGAGTTGCCAGTCATCATTCCATATTGCTGGATTCCAATCTGCCTTGCTTCATGTTGCCTGTTGAACTGTGCTATCTAAAATGTACAGTTTGGAGCAAAAACAGGCACACAGTGAGTTCTTGGTAGTGGCTGAAGACTTCTGCAGACAGCAACATATGGGCCTCTGAAGAAAATTATTATAGCTTTTTAGATGCACAGTAAAAATAGAAACTAAGAAGAAACCAAACACAGACAAGACACAGAAGCAGTGCCCTTGACAGTAATGAAGGATGTGGGACAGCGGGATGACTTCAGAAGTCAGCACCATGTGGCCTAAGCCAAGATAAAATGTGCACCACAGCAATAGGGTTAGCGAGAGGGGTTTTACAGCTGCCAAGAAGGCATGGCTGCTCACCCCAGAGGGGAACACAACCAGGGTGATTTGAAAGCATTAGAAATGTCTGGGGAGCACCAAACACCACCAAAAGAAAGCAATTGGTAGGAGGACACAAATAGAGGGGTTGCAGAGTGGCAAAGGATCACTACAGCTGACATGACCTGCCCAGAGGGGCAGCAGAGGAAGAAGCCATACTCTTAGGTCAAAGGATCTTTTTAGGTTTCAGGACTTCAGGACAATGACTTTGCATAGCATTTTTAGTGGTGTCATTCCTTGACTAGGACCTTTTTCAGACAATACCCCTAGTTGCCCACTGAACCATGAAGTAACTTTTCCATGAAGAGGCACAAAGCCTCATTATTTCAAACTAATACAAGTCCCAAATACATTTTTAGGCATGAGTTTTAAAAGAAAATAAAAATACATGTGCCCAGAAAAGAATAAATGTATCAACAAAACCACACTTTAGCCATAGCATTGTACAAGCAAAGCTACTGCAAAACACCAAGACCAGAGCAAAGGACTGCAGGAATTCTATGACTCTATGATATCCCACTGGGGTGGAGCAGCAGTGGAACAGCAGAGGCTCATATCACAGGAAGGCACAGGAAGGCAAGGCCTGAACCCCTCAGACGGGGAATTTCTGTGGCACTTTGGGACCTGTAAGAACACAGAATCCAGTAAAGCAACGCTTGCACAAATGCTCTGCCTCCTCCTTGAACCTGCTTCCACTTCGAGGAATCCTGCCTAGCTTTCCTATGTCAACAACTGCACATTGATACGCTCAACATTTCAGAAAATAAGACTGCAGCAGAGGAAAACAAGCAAAAACATCCCTTCTGATCCAAATGCAGATTTTGAATCTTGCAAACAGACTCTGTATGATGAAGAATTGTTTGGAAGTCTCCCATCCTAGCTTCAAAGAGTTTGGAAATTAGCCCCCAGATCCAAATTCTGTAGCTTCATTCTACCAGTTTAAGGGTACATACTTATCCCTCAATATTTACTCTTCTTATAATATCAAACACTTTGAACCTCTCTCTTCTCCCACCCAAAATGAGATGCTTTGAAATAATCTGGACAAAGGCTAAGCAAAAACAGAAAGTTCAGATGAAACAACATATTGCTTCATCTCTCCATGCTATTATTGGGCCCCAGAAGATGCTAACAAAACACGTCAGTAATGCTTCTGCTTAAAAAAAAAGTAATTTTAGATTAGTAATTTAGAAAAATTACTTTTTACCTAAGCTCTTCCCTATCTTCTTTCCATCCACACACAGCAGCAGAAAGATTTAATGTAATTTAGTGACTAATAGCACATAATCTTAGTCTTTAGTGCTTGATAAGCCTCTCCAAGCAGAAAATATGTAAATGGAAATAATGGAAAAACATTATTGCCATAGAAGACTTGAATTTCTGCTGCTTTCGAAAGAGGCACAGAATGATTCCCACTTGGACAGTCAAAGTGTTTGGCTCACTTTGATTACTTATTATTAATGTTCTTTTTAAACAATATAATTCTGTAGAAGTTATTCTGAAAATCTATAGAATATGAAACATGTATTTTCTGGAAATCATTTCAATTATACTACTATAGATACACAGATATAGAAAGCAAGCATAACTTGTTTTCAACTTTTTAGAGGATGATTTAAAAAACCTCACAGAAGTACCATATTTGCATGCAAGAACTGCTTATGTGGCTTTTTCATAATGGTATGTACTAATTTACATTTATTTGATCTGCATAACAGAAGACTGGAACCAAGGACCTCTGCCAGTTTCTTGCATGCAGAAATCTAAAACATGGACACCACCTCCAGCTACAAAAGAAAGTGGATGCCCAAAATGGACAGAGGTAATCAATCTGTTGTGTAACATTAGGAAGAAGGGGCACTTTAAGGTATATCTGAAGACCGGTGGAGCAAATCAGGTTGTGCAAGCCATACAAAGCGCGCAGCTGGGAACAGTGAAAGTATATGGAGAATAAGCAATATAGGGGCTTTTGGATGAAATAACTAGAAAGGTTCAAAAGCTAAGATGGTCAAAAATAAAAGGAGTTGGGCAATGCAGAAGGATAACTGGAGAGAACTATGTACCAGGTGAGATGTAGAAGTCAAATCACAGCAGAGAACAGAGACTTCACCACTGACATAGGTACCAGTGGAACAGAAAACACACTCAGAGGTGAAAATGAGACAGAACAGATCCCCAGGGAACAAAACAGGCAATCTGTTGGACAGAGTTCAGTGATGTGGAGGCATCAGCAGAGGTGCTGAATTGCTAGTGGGCAGAGTGGAAAAGCTCCGTGTTAGCACAGGATTTTGGAAATCAGCAGAGGAGACAAAATCACTGTTCCTCACTATCTACTTAATTTCTCCACTCATATGGTTCCTCTTTGATGTGCCAGTGAGGCATTATAAAATATTGCTAATAAAAGAGGAAAGAGAAAATCAGCTCAGGGCATGTGCTAGCCTGGTTAGAGAGGGAAAACCATCAATTCAGGTGACATGGTTTAGTGTGAGGTGTCCCTGCCCATGGCAGGGTGGTTGGAACTTCATGATCTTAAGGTCCTTTCCAACCCAAATTTTTCCATGAGTCTATGTTTTATGAACTGACCAAAGCACAGCTCTAATCGATATTAAAAAAAAAGGTTTTAAAGTCAAGTCAAGTTACTGTCTCTTCTAAAAATGCTTATACTCCAGTTAAAGATAAATAGCACTGGCATGATCAGGACAATGTTAACTCTGCTCTTGAAAGCTCCGCCTGTCCGTGACATCTGCTGCAAAAAGAGTTGCAAAAACTTTGGTTAAAAACAGCTTTTCCAGTTTCAACAAGATAAGGTAACCCTGTATTTTGGGGAGCTTCATTATTCCAAACTTTAACTAATATGATGCAACAAAAACTGCAGGGCACCAATGCACTACTTCGGATCCTCACATCAGTCATTAAACACAATGTTTTCTTCAGCTGAACCATGCACTTAAATAACCATTTATTTAGCTCTGCTTCCCTCCGCTAACAGCAGGCTGTCACATTTCAAATACAATTTTGTTCCTTTGGACTCAGAGGTTTCCACTGCATGGAACAAGAAAAAGACTTTATCAGAATGGGATCAGCCTGGTAAGCATCTCCACACCATTCAATCCTTGTGACAGGGCACTTAGTTTGGAGAGCCTTGCTGACCAAAAGTGAAGCCCTGCGAGAGACTGGTAATGTAGGGTGTGGGAACCACTAACACTGTACAGAGCCAATTTACTACTGTGACTGTGATTGACACTTATTACCTGTAATATCATTTAATTTACTTATATGTACTTATAAAATATGCACACATACTTTATAGCCCATTTTAAGTCTCCCAGAAGGTTTTGGTTTATTTTTCAGCAAAATAACCTAAAAAAAGGTATCTACCAAAGCATTCTTGTCGGTGCTTCTTTGATGGACATTTAAAGCATGACCAAACTTGCAGCTGTACCACACATGGAGGAAGGAAGATCTGAATAAGCTGAAAGATGGGAAATTTAAAACAAGTCTTTGAATATTACACAGCTGAGAAATGGCCTGCTCTGCAAAAATTTGTATTGCCCATATAGCTTTGAGAGAACTTCTTCACCTTCTAAGGGTGAACAGTAAGAGAAAAACTACATGTGATGCAGTGAATCTCAATTATCAGGCCCTTCATCCAGTTTCAACTACCCAACCACCCTGGACCTCCAGTGCATTCATGCACCTGACGATTGGGCTGGCAGGGCAGAACAACCTGCACAGAGCTGCACAGCAAGTCCTTGAAACCATCTTCCAAAAGCACTTCCAAATCAATTTCTGCTTCTGAACCAGCTACACTGATTTTTAAATAAGATCTGGGGGGTGTGGAGTTAGTAACTCCACATCTTTTGGCCTTCTGTCCAGCTGGACATAATGGCTGCACGGCTAATGACCAAACCAGACCACCTCACTACAGGCACTGCCTCCTCCTCCTTCTCCCCCCCAGGTATTGCTCATCCCTCAGTGATAACACTCCTAGAACCACAATTTACTTAATAGATGATTGGTAACAATTATTTGTGAATCACAAACTCATCTCAAGGTTTAAAAGGTCCCTTGCCTTTTTAAGCTCCTCTTAGAAACCGCCTCAATTTCACTGCATGCTTAACATAGAATCACAGAATAATTTGGGTTGCAAGGGACCTTAAAGATCACCTAGTTCCAAAAGCCCTGACACAAGCAGGGACACCTTCTACTAGACCAGGTTGCTAAAAGCCCATCCAACCTGGCCTTGAACACTGCCATTTCTGTGAGTTTGCATTCGAACCAGAGGGACACACACGTTATTTATCTGGAACATTTTAGCTAAATCTGTTCAGCAGTTTGAGCTCTTCATCTATAGAAACAAACCTTTTCTTGCCGTATGTTATACTAAAAAAAATTACATGCATGTAAAATCTGCAGTGAGTAAATGTAACTTACTCTGCCCTAACAATCTCATTAAGAATAAACGTGTTTGAAAGAAACTTGTGAAATCTGAGCTCCCACCTTCCTCCTAGGAGCACACAAGAAGGATTTTCAAAAGCTGTGGAGTGTCTGCTGTAGGAAGTGGCCAGCCTCTCGTGCTCCTTGGAGGTGACCCCATGCACGTCTCCCCAGCAGATTGCCTGCACCTCACTTCTGTTGCACACTTGTCACAATATGCAGTGCTAACATAGCTGAAGTAGGCTCTGGCAGCTGTAACCTCTTCTACAAACACCCTCAGACTTCAAAGGCTATCAATGTCCACAGGTGTTTCCTTTGTTATTTTTTATTTAATTGAAAGCAAAGAAACTAGATGCAATTAATCACTGCAGCTAACAGATTATGTGGAACCTGCTCCCTTGAGGTTTTCCTCAGGAGCTGGAGTGACTTGGGAGCCTAAATCCCATTTTTAGTAGTACTTCACGAAACTGAGGCTGATAAGGATGTAACTGCTGAAAGCACCGCACAGGTGCTTTGAACCACCAGCATCTAGTGTCAAAGGAGTCATCCAGCTCATTCCTGTAGCCTGAGCTGTACGGAACATCGAATGTATGAACATGTGTTTTCTTATCGCAAAATTGTACCTTTCTGCTATTTGCTTTTATATTTGGGGTAAACAAGGTGTTGTGAGTTAAGATTAGTTAGCTGAACTCCTTTAACTGAGTTCTTGTGACTGGGTGGTTTTGCTTAGCATGAGTAGTCTCTTAGCATGGGAAGCTGAAGCTGCTGGAGACTTAGGCCTCAAGCAGCTAACTACCACCTAGATAAAGCTGACCTTAATTTACAACCTGTACTTAGTTATATAAATGAAGGCCTTGAGACCAATGCACACTGGAAGATAATGGGGTTGCATCCCTTAACAAAGAGCAACATCTGGAGGGATAAGAAATTTACAGTCCCACAGGAACCCAGTCATGGATGACAAGACCCCAGATCAAAAATCACCACTGGATTAAGAGGCATGTGCAAGGTGCATGAACGGTGCTGTTTAACAGCTCATCTGGACTGATCACAGATTGGCAATGAACTAAAACTGCTACATGCAGCAGGACAGATAGTCAGAATCCACTACTAAGGTTAACAACTCCATTGTGTCCATCTAGAAAATTCACTTATCCCAACATTTTGAGAGAATTTGACAAACTCATGCCCAGGTTTCACCATAAACCATCTTGGACAACTGCAAGTCTGGGTATCCAGCACCTTTAAAAGCCATGTTTTACATGAGTTAATCACCCAAAGGTAAAAGGTTTTAGATAAATAAATGACATTTTAAGAATGTATACTTTTGACCGGTGAATCCAAATATGAGAAAAGAAAAAGCATTTTAACATCTAAGAGAAACCATGGCTTTTTGTTTTGGTGTTTTGTTTTTTTTTAGGTTATCAGGCATACAAGGCAGGAGTGATAGATTTTTTTTTGAGTGGTGTAAGATATTCTATGGAATGGAAGGAATTTTGTTTTGTGTTTGGATCAGTTAACCCTAACCTTTTTCAACTCAACTTTGAGGTGCGATTTTGAATGGGGGACCTTAGATGGTAAGTATAAAAAGGGAATGAAAGTTAGAAACAGGAGCTGGCTGTTGGGAGTCAGAAGAATGAAGGCAGGGCTGGGAGGAAGTCTCCACTTCTAATCCTGGTACAGCTCCTGCTTGCTAGGAGGCCACTTCCTCCTGCTCAGTCACTTCTTGAACATCTTTAAAGTGGTTTTGCTTACTGCTCTCTGTTATTTTAGAACATTAGTGCCTGTATAGCACTGAATCATAAAAATGCTATACTAACCATTATTATTTTTATTGTCAGCACAGTTGTTATCCTGCACAGATTGAAGCAGACTTGATACTTTTTGAAGTTACATCACCATTTGAGTGGTTCTTTATTTTTCTCCCCAAAATAAATTGTCATCTTCCTGTGCATGCATGAAGTTCAGTTAAAAAGCAGAAAGCATCTTCACTTCTACATTACACAGCACACTAGTAAGAAGTGCTGCGGGACATCAGTACGCAACAGCGCACACACATGGACGAGGGAATGTACATGGGAAACCATTTGTATCAAATGTAGTCAGCAAAGCAGCTATTCTCAGAGTGATTAAGTTTTTGGACACCACATATTTCAACTGGATGATGTACCTGAAAATACTCAGCAGGAAATGGTTGTTCACTTTCAACAGAAGGTCATCTGTTCATCTATTCTCACATCTAACTTCAATCCAGTTCCCAAATAAAACAAAGTATCCTTGGGAGGGTAAAGGAAAATAGAAATGACCACTGAGACTCATCTAAACCACAGACTTTTGGAATTCATGTGCACAAGACTCTACAGATATGCATATATATTTTATATATACTATGTGTATATATATGTACACTTATACAAAATAAATGCTCCATCACCACTGTTTTGCAATCTGGAGTTTGTCAAAACCTATCTAGAGCATTACTATTCAAACGAATATCAAGTTTCAGAGCTGCAAAGATGGATGGTTGCCAACCCTCCCCCTTCTTTAGAGAATAAAACAATGCATCTGCTTTATACCTGCTGTAAACAAGCCACTTTTGAGGCACTGAATCCTCAAACCAAGCCTCCCCACCTCCAGCAGCACTCTGCTATTGGGAACCTATGTATATTTTGGGGGTCACAGATGGAAGGAGAAGTGAGCAGAAGGAGCAGCTGAAGTATACTAAGCATTATAAAAAAAGAGATGTCTCTGTTTAAATTGCAGAGCTAACAGCCGTGATAAGACTATTGCTTTCACAAGTGAACAACAGACATGCCTTCTCTAAACTAGTTTTAGTGCCATCCTTCCTTGGACAAAAGTGGCATTTCTGGGCTTTCAGCCACGCATGAGCTACAGCAGATTGGGTCACGTCCAACACTGAGCCCATATAATGCATTAATGTGGAAAATGTTATGCTCCCTTTCCCAGAAAACAAATTCTGGATTCAGTTTTCAGAACCTGTCACTCCTATTACCACGTGAAAATGCCAGCAGTCTCACCCAGTTAGTCTACTCACTAAGCTCACAGAGGTAATTCAACTTGACCTGCTATGGAGTTCCTCTCATCTTCCTCACCACTAGTTTACTTTCTGTGCTAAAATCAGAGAACAGAGGCAGAAGGGGAAAAACAAATAATAAAGCCACAGAAAATGCTGATGCTTAAAGGGCATGACCACAAATTCCTTATGAGCAACACAGAAGCCACAGGCATCTTTGGTTCCTGCTTGTGATGTGCTCAAGGGTTTCTGCCACTGTGCATCTCTGCTGACTTGCCTGAGTCCTGTCCCCTTCTCTTCCCTTCTCCAACCTGACCACCCAGTTACCTGGAGGGTGTTTCAATCCCTTCCCCTTTGCAAAAGGCCACAGCCTCAACATCTGTGCCACCATGAAATGCGATATGCGCCCATAGAGTGTTAATTTTCAACTTGACTCATGCAACTTGCATTAAACAGCAAGCAGATAAAAGGAGTCGCTTCCATTCACCAAAAAGAGATTGGTTTCCACTATGTAAAATGATGGGGGCAATTTTTATTTTTTTTTAAAGAGGGGCTATATTGTTCTCCATGCCCACTGGGGATGGGGAAGGAGCAATGGGTGTAAAAATTAGTGCGGGGGGATTTAGCTGCAACTGGAAAAAAATCTAGCAGTAAAAACATTTAAACCCTGGAACTGATGATATTCTGCACAATGACCTCTCAATAGGTATTGATTGTTAAGAACAGATGAGACAAACAGTTATCAAAAGGGATACACATCCCCATTCTTGCTGGGGGGAAGTGAAGAACTGTATGACCTGTGGAGGACCTTCTACCTGTATTTTTGCTGTTCCAATGTTATAAATCAAAATATGCCCATATCCATCATTTCTTCTAAACACACCTCAACAGTATTTAGGCTACCAGTATAACAAGTGAGTAATTAGTTGGCATAGATGATATAGGAAATCTGGCAATACACCAGAAATAAAACACGTAGTCACGCATCTCCTAAAAGACAGTTTGGGAAAGTATTCAGCACATTTTTAACAGAACACTGTATGAGTTTAAGGTTGTTAAAATCTGCTCAAAATATTTTCCATTAAAACTGCAACAATTCTATCAACAGGACAAGGCCCTGAGGTAATGACATTATATCCAGTTTTCCCATTAAGAAAATCTCTAACATAAGAATTTACTCTATGTACATACATACACAGATGTTTAGAGGAAATAAATCTTTACTAATCACAGTGTAGCTTTCTGTAATGCCTTTTATAAATCCCACAATTGTTTTTCTGTGAATGTTGGATGCTGTATATGTTGGTTAGACCTTGTTTTCATTGAAATCAATTAGGGAAGACATATGGTGGCAGAGCAAATTTGCTCCAGCGGAGCTACACTATTGGCAAGAGCAGCACACTGCATGTGCAACTTGGCATTGCTTGCTCCACCTCCAGTTCTTGTCCTTTAGAGGTAGCAGCCCCCACTGAGTAATGAACAAAGCTTTCTGACAGCCTAAAGAGGGCCTAGCTTTGTACACAGGGAGGAACCAAGGTACCCTAAAACCCCATAAAACATGATTTCCATAAAAGGCACTCTCTGTGCAGAACTGACAGAACAGGGTTCCCATATTGCTATGAAAGGGCTCATGTAACAGTATAGGGATAAGTACACACATTTTGGGTTCAAGCATAGTGCAAATAGAAACCTACTCCTTAAACTTAGTAATATGTAGTGACAAAATTAGTTTAGGAACAGAGGAAATAAGCCATCTGCTCGTAATGGTTGTTCTGGCTTTTTGTTGTCTACCTTTCAATTAGCTTGTGGGTTTTTGGTTTGGTTGGTCTGCTGGTTTTTAGGGTTTTTTTTTTCCTGTTCTGTTTGTTTGACACTGCTCTTTAAACTAGAAACAGAAGCTTATCAGTCTAGTGTTTTCTTCAGGTTGTACTGTTTATAGAAATTGGTAACAATTTGTCTGTCACTGCTTATATAAAGGAAATAATATGCATGTTGTTTGTGGTCTCACCACAGGCATTACTCAGCAAATTTTAACTATCCTGTTGGTGATTTAGTGTTGTACAGAAACATATCCTAACATGTATACACATCTGCCCTTGCTTATGAAAGTTTGTTACTGTTGGCTGGATCACAGAAATGAAGATACTTGCCAACAAATAAAGCAGATTTGAACTTCAGACTCTTGTTCACTGCTCCCCCACAAAAAAAATTGGATATAATCAGATATAATTAGATATAAATGCTGATAACTTCACAAAGATAGTAGCAAAAAAATGACAATTGGGTTCACGCATTTAATTAGAAAGACTTGCTTTCTCCCAGCTACTTCCTTTCCTCCATGAGCTTGCACTCGTCTCAGGAGCCGTTCTTCCCAATGCAGTGGGGCAGGGAGAGGTTATCTGGATATTTTGCAGGCACATACATACACTCAGTGCGTAATATGCAAACAGGAGCTTTTAACTACGTAATTCCTCAATTTAATACAATACAATTTATCCCAAACATTATTCATGAAGCACATCATAGAAGCATGAAGACAAGAGTCATTTCAGAGTATTTGGAAATACATCTTTTGGAGAGGAAGAAAAATACATTCCTCATTGGAACTGAAGGGAAGGTTTTGGTAGTTCAACTGTGAAAAATGTGAAGTATTTGAAAGAAGGTGAGGTTTGGAGAGCTGCTGGTGATTTTCTCACAGAAGGAACAGCACAGGGAGAACAAGCGGGAGGAAGAGAATATGCAGCAATAGGTGGGAGGCTGTATTGCACAGTGAGTCGACAGGAGATTTTACAAAGCAGGAGGGCAGTCTAGGCCAGATGCTTTGTAGTTCCCATAGCATCAAGGGATACACGTAGCTCAGACAAGGTGTAATTTAAAAAAAGTAGGTAGGAAGGCAGAAACACACAGAGTGGTTGCATATTTGCTCCTCGATGTAGGGATGGACAGGCAGACAGGTTGTTCTCTGTTTCAAAGTCTGATTAAAGATTTTATCTTCTGTATTTTCTGCTTCTGATATAGTTGATAGCAGGTAAATAAGCCATACTTATAGGATCACAGAGAGGCAAATACTGATAGAGCCAAAAGTACTTTAAATGACACAGATGGCATTGAAGGACTGTGATGAATCTGAGCTCCTTTACGAGGGCTGTATTTTACCAATACATACAATAAAAACTCCCTGGAGCCAGGATCTCCTCAGCAGTACCCAAGCAGTCCCCTCCATCTCAGGGGGATCTCATGGGTGAAAAGAGGAAAGCATCAACTGCTGTGGAAGTTCAGTTGCAGCTGCCACACTGAGGGGCAACAGTTTGAGACCTCAATCCTTGCCCCACAGAAGGAAGCCTCAGTCATGCTTGGCAGCGCTGGCACCTACTGAGTGACCCCTCATGGCTTTCTTCACAGCAACTACATTTTTCTCTGGCATGTAAATGGAACTGCGTACTGCAGAGACGCTGCCTTTCTAATTCCTCTGCCATAATAATGACAGGGAAATTCACTTAATACTGTGAACAGTTTGGATGTCTGCACAACAGGTTGCCAGAAAAAAAAATCCCAAGAAAAAAACCCCAAAGATAATTAAGAACATTTGCTGCATAATGAAATCCAAAGCTCCTATCTGTAGGATCAATACAAGCCCTGTTTATTAATGTTACACATTATGTCTTAAATTAAGATGTGAAAGCTAGGTTTTGCACTGGTTTAATGTTAATGATGTACTGTAAGTTTAGCATATTCCAATTTATTTGGTACGACCTGTATTCTACATTCAATGTAGATATTCACCCCAAGCTTCTCCATCAGATCAAAACGTAATGACAAAATTGCTGCATTCCCCTGCAGATATTTACTTCAGAGATTAGCAAGAGATTGTAATGCATCTTCCTCTGCAATACTTTGAATTTCTGTCAGCATAATCAGAAAACGTATACCACAAAATACACGTAAGTGTAACCACAAACCTTTTAATGTGACATATTTTAAAGGGCTTTCAACACCAATTAGATTTTTTTATTATTGCTGTTGTTATTCCTGTGATCTAAAAGTACTGAAAGATCTAGCTAGGTACTAAAAATAGAAACACTAGTTTAGAAAGGTTAAATATCAGCAAGATAGTTCTCAGGATATTACAGATGAGGGCACAAGTATGTCACACAAACACATGCTTACCCTCTGGTTATCTCTCTCTCTCTCTCTCTCTCTCTCTCTCTCTATATATATATATATATATATATATAAAATCAATATTTAATAGCTAGTCAGCACTTACTATGAGAATTACACATCCTTATTCTTGGTGCCAAAGGCCCAATGAACCCTGCTATTGCCACTTTAGAGAAGAGAGAAGGCAAATAATTTCATCAAAGAAGACATTAATGAAACAACTGTCCATGACTACTCAAGAGTTAACAAGAGCTGAAAAAGCAGCCATAACATTCTTTCTAAATCATCAGCACAGTCCTATCAGGAAGTGGCATCAAAACTTTTTTTTTTTTACAGGCACTTTTCATTAGAAGGAAATATCAAAATAGGCCCAGCACATCCTCTTCATCATCTTTTCCCTCCTCATTCAGCCAGGTGAGGAAATCTCCTCGCACAAAGCCACCAAGTACACAGTGATTTCTGCTCCATGCTGCCACATGAGGCACTGTGTGCGTTTATGGAAAAGTCCTAAATACCCGTTTTTTTTTAAACCTTCCTTCACTGCCTGCCTCAGCTTTATGGGAGGAACTGAATGGACCTTCACAGTGAAAACAGAACAGATGATCCAAGTTAAGGAGAAAAGCAGAAAACAGGGAGCTCAAGTTTGGGAACACAGTATAGCATGAAGAACGCAGCTACCTCTAATACCGTATGCCAGTGTTGGTGCTGCAGAGGACAGCTGTTTCCATAGGACAACACAGCTAGGGTGTCCAGAAACATGTGGGCTCCTGATATGCTCCTGAAGGAAGCATAAATTTCAGATGCCTAGAATTTAGTATAACACATAAATAAAAAATAAACACCCTGCTACTCTATTCTGGCAGTTCTTTATCCACCAAGTGGTCCACCTATCAAATTGATGTCTCTCCAATTTAGAGGCAAGGATGTTGTGTGGGACAGTGTCGAACATTTTGCACAAATCCAGGTAGAGGACACCAACTGCTCCACCCCTGTCCCTCAGTTCTGTAGCCCCATCATAGAAGGCCACCAAATTGGTCAGGCAGGACTTCCCCTTAGTGAAACCATGCTGGCTGTCACCAAGCACCTTGCTGTTTCTCATGTGCCTTCCAGGAGAATCTGCTCCAAGATTTTGCCAGGCACGGAGGTGAGACTGACTGGTCTGTAATTCCCCGGGTCATCCATTTTCCCCTTCTTGAAAATGGGGGTTATATTTCCCTTTTTCGCATCATCAGGAACTTCACCTGACTGCCATGATTTTTCAAATATGATGGCCAGTGGCTTTGCAACTTCATTTGCCGGCTCCTTCAGGACCTGCGGATGGATTTCATCAGGTCTCATGGACTTGTATATGTTCAGGTTCTTAAGATGGTCTCAAACCAGATCCTCTCCTACAGTGGGCCCAAGGTCTTCATTCTCACAGTCCCTGCGTCCGCCTTCCAAGACTTGGGTGGTGTGGTCAGAGCCTTTGCCAGTGAAGACCGAGGCAAAGAAGTCACTCAGAACCTCAGCCTTCTCCAAATCCTGCATAGCCAGCTCTCCTGATAGCTTCCGGAGAGGGCCTGTGCTGTCCGTTGTCTGTCTTTTATTTGCAATGTAATTACAGAATCCTTTCCTTATCTTGCACATCCCTAGCCAAGTTTAATTCTAACTTAGCCTTAGCTTTCCTAACCTGGTCCCTAGCTTCCTGGACAACATCCCTGTATTGTTCCCAGGCCGCTGTTCTTGCTTCCACCTTTTATAAGCCTCTTTTTTCCTTTGAATTTTCCTCATCTGCTCCCTATCCATCCAAGGAGGTCTCCTGGCCCTCCTGCTGCACTTCCTTCTAGTTGGGATGCAACACTCCTGAGCTTGTAGCAGGTGATCCTTGAATACCAACCAACAGTCCTGGGCTGCCCTGCCCTCTACGGCTACAACCCATGGAACCTTACTAAGCAGGTTCCTGAAGAGGCCCAAGTCTGTTCTCTTGAAGTCCAGGGCAGTGAGCTTGCTGCATGCTCTTCTCACTGTCCTGAGGATCTCAAATTCAACCATCTTACGATTGTTACAACCAAGGCTGCCCTGGAGTGTCACATTTCCAACGAGCCCTTCCCTGTTGGTGAGCACGAGGTCAAGCAGGGCATCTCTCCTCGTCGGCTCCTTTATTGCTTGCAGAAGGAAGTTGTCTTCCACACAATCGAGAAACCTCCTGGATTGCTTGTGCCGGGCCGTACCGTTGCCCCAACAGATGTCAGGGTGGTTGAAGTCCCCATGAGAACAAGGGCCTGCGAGTGTGAGTCTTTTCCTATTTGTCTGTAGAGTTCTTCATCCACAGGTTCCTCTTGATCAGGCGGTCTGTAACATATCCCCACAGTAATGTGTCCCATCACTGATTTCCCCTTAACCCTGACCCACAAACTCTGTTAACTGATCACCTGTTCCCAGACAGAGTTCCATTCGCTACAGCCTATCCCTAGCATAAATAGCAACTCCCCCTCCCCACCTGCAAGGCCTGTCTTTTCTAAAGAGCCTGTAACCTTCCATTCCAACACTCCCGTCATAGGAGCCATCTCACCATGCTTCTGTGATGCCTATTATATCATACCCCCTAGATGGGCACACATCTCTAATTCCTCTTGTTTGTTCCCGATGCTATGGGCATTTGTATAGAGACATCTGAGCCAAGCTTAAAATGAAGCCAGCTCATTGGCTGGAGCGGCTGGAATATCTCTACATTGCTCCTAGCATTTACTATAGGTGCTGGAAAATGACTGGGGGTGCTAGGTGGAATGATGCCCCCCTCCCCTAACACATCTAGTTTAAAGAGTCCTTGACCAGCCTGGCAAGCCTCCTACCAAAACCACTCTTCCCCTTTTTTATCAGAGCAGCTCCACCAGCCCAGTAGACCTGGCCTCCTAAACTGGGTCCTGTGTTCAAGACACCCAAACCTCTGACTATGACACCACCCTTTTAACCATTTATTAACCTGTCCAAACCTCCTAGCTTTTTTAAGGTCGTCCCCTGTATCCTGGATAATTGACAAAAAGACTATCTGAGCTCCAGAGCCTCTAACCACCTCTCCCAGGGCTCTGTAGTGCTTTATGTTCCCCAGGCTACTACTGTTTATATCCCTAAAACCCATATGTATCACTAGAAGTGGGTAATAGTCCATGAGACTTACTAGAGCAGGCAGCCTCCCTGCAACACCCCTGATCCATGCCCCAGGTAGGCAACACACCTCCCTTGAGACAGGATCAGGCCAACAGATGAGTGCTTCTGTTCCTTTCAAAGTAGAGTCCCCTACTACGACTCACCACTTTTTCCTGGCAGCACCAGTAGAGATCTTCTTTACCAGTGCACCAGCCGACTGTTTCTGGTGCAAGTGCACCAACAAACCATTTCACATACACAGCCACTAACAGTGAATGTTTTATCCCAAATTGAGAACAAAATTGTTTCTAAATGTTGGTTCTATGCAAACTGTAAACACACATTTGCTTAGGAATTTTAAATAGTTTTAGCAAAATGTCTCATTTCATCTTTAATGTATGGATGGAAGAGCAAAGTACTTTGGGATGTACCTTCTTTGCTGGGGCCACTAATAACAGAAGTTCCTATTTCATGCACAGCTTCCTTGTGGTCCACTGAAGATGTCACTACCACTGTTCTGTTCACGGGATACCAAGCACAGATGGCCCAAGGGTCACTTGTCAGATCACCTGCAGGAATTCCCGTGGCAGAATTTAAAATACAGAGCAGTGCAAAGCTTAACAAGCGCACTTGCAGAACAAAACCTACCTCTTAATGCTGACTCAAGAAACCTGTGAACTAGTCATTCAGTATGTGTTATAAATATACTGAACACAACTGCTTAACTCTTAGAAGCTTCCAAAAAGTGTCCTTTCAGGTATGGAACCAGGCTTTCCACAGGGAACAAAAAGTCACACTGCAGGTCATGTGCAGCACATGTCCAATGCAACACACCGCCATCAAGCGCTGCTCCAGTAAAAAAGTCAAAGGATATTTTATTTGGAAAGACTAGTAACTTATCAAAAATCATAGTTGCTTCATGCAGACCTTGTATATATAGCAACACTTCTGTTCCACCATTTTTCCAAAATGATTAGGGAGTAAAAAGGGAAGACTTGGAACTTACATTGAAGCATGCAGATTACTAAAACCATAAGGAGATGCAGTTCTGCTTCAAATAAAAATAACCCGTAAGAAAAACCTAATTTACAAACATATCCTAATCTAGACATTGATATTTGAAAGTGACGAAGTGTGCCATCCTTCGACAATTCTCCCCTTGTCACAAAAATTTAAGCAGTAATAGGCAAAGCAGGCATTTGATGCATATAAACCACCATATAACAGAGATCAGAAAATCTTTCTTACAGAAATTAATAAAAGGCACCTTAAAAATAGCCTTTCATCTATAGAAACCAATTATACACTTTACATACCACATAAAAATATAGGGTTAGCTGATTTTCATTGTAGTGCAGTTGTCTCAGGGATACAAACAAAACACTAAAAAATTCTTGTACATATAGCACGAGCATATTACTATAAATAGAGAAAAGTCACGCTTTCTACCTCCTCTTTTTTCAGTGTGAATAATGAATGTTTTCATGGAGATGATACTTAAGGAGTTAAGATGGAAATGTTTAAAATATTTTACAAGTAACAATCAATGATGCAACTTCTCTCAGAGAGGCAAGTTTCACGTCTTTGCTGACATCAACAATACAACATTGAATACCACTGCATAAACTAGAATATTTTCATTGTATAGCATCTAAATGAAACAGCTACAATATATGTAATCTGTGTAACCATACACACAGTAGCCCATGCTTGCGCATTTCAGATACACAAGTTATAAACCATGTACCCATTGACTTTTTTTCTTTTCTCAGCACAGATGGCATTTCAAGAGGAATTTTTTTTGTGCCACAGCTAACACAAACCACAAAGAAATTACTCTTATTGAATATTGCCTGCTGTTGAAGAGTGTTTTGAAATTACACTCCATTTTTTAAGGGAACTGAAGAGCTGAGAACAAGCCATGCATTCACAGCAATGGCTAACAGATAAAACAGCAATGCTGACTGAATGCGGCTCTTCAAGAACCAGTGCCTAATGGTCGCTGCAGATTAAGGACACATTTTTCCTCTGTGCCACATTAGAGGAATTCATTGAAATTTGCTTGGAAATGAGATCACTGTCCATTGGCAACTCCCATCACACAGATAAAATTATTTAGCCTTCTCTTTTGGCCACCAGCAGAAGAAGATTTTAAAGAGGAGCATCTTCTATACATAAAGACAAATATTTCTCAGCAGTGCTCTGAATATGGGATTTTCTAAAGAAATTCAAAATTAATTCTATGTATATTATATATATGTTTGTGCATATATACATATGCACGCTCAAGCAAAATCCTCTTTTGAAAATAATAATTACCTAAAATAATACAGACTGCAATCTCAGGCAGTAGGATGACTACAACTATTTATTACATAATCAAATTTTCATGCTTTGTTTTCACTGGAATTTCATTCCCTGAAAATGCCATTACAAGTCCACAGTTAAAAAACTGGACAAAAACACTGGCCAAAATCCAGATGCCTGAAGTCACCAGCTGGTGTTAGAAGTTCCCTCTTCTAATATCAATCACTACATCAACTAGGTTGGAAAAGACCTTTTAAGATCATCAAGTCCAACCATTACCCCAGGACTGCCAACCTGTCACTAGGGGCCTCATCTACATGGTTTGTGAACACTTCCAGGGACAGTGATTCCACTTCCCTGGGCAGCCTGTTCCAACACTTGACAACCCTTTTGGTGAAGAAATTTTTCCTAATACCCAGTCTAACCCTCACCCCTCTGGCACAGCTTGAGGCCATTTCCTCTTGTCTTATCGCTTGTTACTTCGGAGAAGAGATCAGCCACCTCCACCAGTAATACTACTGCACACATCAAAAGACAAAAGTCCACCAGAAAATAAAATACATTATGCACACTTTCAGAGTAAATTTTTCTACAGCTGGGTATGTTACCCCTTTTCCAACAAATGATCCAATCCAGGATACCACTGTGGCTCTCTGGCAGTGCAGACTTCTAAATGCTAATGCCGAGTTTGTACCACCAGCCACAAAATCCAATCTTACTTACAGCAAGCTCAGCCATTCCTATGGTCAGGATGCTTTCAATGGGACAATCCCACTGAGTATGTCCCCGTTCCCCAGAACCTCAGACCTGATCCATCTCACCACTTGAAAAGTGAGTTTCCAACAGTCTGCAAGCTGTCATCTGTCTCAGCATCATGAGAAGCTGTTTCAGCTATCATGGCAGTAACCACTATGTATACCCAGCCAAGTAATCTGGAAGATGACAGTCCAGTTAAATGAACAAGGTGACTTTTGGAGTTCTAGTTTGGTTCTGCGGTAGCTACGTGCAAAGCTTTTAATCTGCAATTTAATCTACATTTTCCAAATAAGCTTCTGCTACAGCACTTTTGCATGCTGCAGCAAATCGAAGGCATCTGAAGCTTAAAGCACATAAAGTCCTTCTAGATCACAAAGAAAATTTAGTATTAAAAAACAGCACCAAGAAATATAGGTTTTTTACTTCAAAATGTGTTAACAGATTCTCTCACTACTCTTTGGGGAAGCCTCTTTTTCCCATGAACAGTTAGATCCCAGAAGGCACCACACCTTTTTGCAGCAGGCCATGATGAGCAACATGAAACATAATGAAGTTGTAATGAGTGCTTGGATGAAATCCAATCAAGCTGCACACATATTTAGCTAAAGTTTAGCATAACAAAGCAACAATTTACTACTTCAATAATCAGCTGGTGTGGATATTTGGAGAAGCTGCTTTTAGATGCATATTGCCAAACACCAACATTTCTACAGAAGCCCTGAAATACAGGAATGATCCTGGGAGTAATTCTCATTACAAGATAAACATCTGTTTTCAAAGTTTCTAACTACCTTGGATGCACAGAAAATAAAATTTAAGAAACAGGAGCACTCAAATTATAGGATGGTGAAAAAACTTGGAGAAAACCTCACACCCCAATTAAGTGCTTTGGGGCTAGAAGGAAAAGCTGGAGAGCTCAGAAGCTTGCAGAGCTACAGTCACTAAATGTGAAGCACAGCCTGGTTTCTCAGCATTTTGTTGGCACCCAGTTTGACTTAAAAACTTCGGCAGCCAACAAATAGTTGATGACTTCTAAAGCTGCCCCACCAACCTCTCTGCCAAAATTTCAGAGATATAGAAAAGAAGCTCTCCCAAGGAGAACTGATGAGGCATCTAAAACAGATGGAGAAGCATAACAGAATACAATCTCTGAATAAACACCACCTCTGGATAAACAGAAATGCACAACTTGATCATCAGGTCCTTCCCTCCGCAAGCAGATAGGGAAGTCCCAGTGAGGGTATCACAATCAAGCAGATATTGCTTCTGATCTTGAAGTCAGGCTTCTGGAGAGTTTTGCCTATGAAAATAGGCAAATGTTTCCACTGAAATGCACGGTGCATAATCAATCGTGCCCAGCAGGCCTTACAGATCAACAAACCACTCTAATCAGAAGGCTGCCCAGAGCTGCATTTCTGGAGAGACCAGGCAAGAAAATCATTTAGGGCTGAAAATGCAGCACTGCCTACACTATTTCTTTATAATGATAGTCAGAAAACACAGCTGCAATTAATTTTGCCCCTGTTATCTGTAGCTATGCTTGAAGGACCTAAAGAGGCAATGGGGGAGAGAATTCCTAGATACTTCATTTACTCTAGTTCAATTACTTCACATACTCTTTCATTAAATTATATATAAATAGGTAAAGTATAGGTAAGTGAATAAAAATTAATTTCACCATAATAAGCAACTTTCTATATGTATAAAAGAAACAGAAGACAGCAATATCCAATATATTACCACCAAGGTAAATGTCACAGCTCAATAGCAGTGAACCAGAAGAGCACAGGAATCAGAAGGTTTTATTGCACAACAGCTGTTTTCACCCTATAGAAAGTGCTTAAGCAGCTCAGGTTTAGCTTTGGCTTGTCCTTTAAGAACAGAAACTTAATGTAGAAAAAGGCAGTTGGTATGTTTGTATTTCTTTTTCAGAGGAAGTTTTTTTTTCAGAGGAGATAGGGCCCAGGAGGACTGGGGGAAAGGAAAACGTCGTGGCAGGGGATAATAAAAAATTCACACTATTTTGAGGTCATCTAGCAAAAACTTCATAAAAGCACAACTATTCAAATACTTTCACCCACCAGAGAGGTAGAAGTGATGGCTGCCTAGCTCCTTCTTTAATCCTCATAACCTTTTGGGTGTTTCCAGTCCTGGAAAGGACAACACATCTGACACTAATGCATAAAAGTTTTGAAGAGTGGTTGAAATACTTGTGTCTAAAAGGACCTTTAACCCCGTCACCATTTCCTGACAATTATCCTCATATTTTACTAAAAAAAAAAAAAAAAAAAAAAAAGAAATTTCACCCTTTGCTCTCCATCTCCCACTCTTACAACCTCACCCTCCAAGAGGCAGAAGTCATTCCCTGCATGCCTGGTCTGCACTGTGTCCCTGCATCATGTCTCACAAGCACCACATCAGCAGCCCAGGCTTTTCCCCATTTTCTTGCTGACTTGCTGTGGGAGTGTGTGTTGTGGTAAGTAACTGATGAAAATACGAATGAGCAAAGAGCTCTGCGAACTCCACACTGCTGCCTACTGGGAACATCATCTTTGGTTACATCTGACCTCTACAGATGTAGCTGTTCAGAACACTGGTAGACCTGTGCTTGCTTCTGCCCTCAAGACAAGGCGATTAGTCCCTGCGGGACACCACTTTCATTTTAGTAAATGACCTTTCACTACTCAGATCCTAGGGATCTGGGCTGTGTTTGATTGCTCATGTTTGAACTGGAGGTCAGTATAAAGTGTACTCTGTCATAGCGATAACATCTCAACTCCCAAGAGAGAATTGCAGTTTACAGTTGAGTGGTCAGATTCCCTTCTCCAAGACAGCAGTCCTTCATGCACGAAAACTACCAACAGATTAAAACTTTAGAAGGCAAGTAAGGAATTCAAATTTTCTTATTATATTAAATAATTTGTCTACTCAAGCTGAACAGTTTCATTTAGGCTTATCTGAGTTTCAGAAGTAGGAAAGTTATTGAACGCATATAAATTTTGTTCAAAATGCCCAAATGAAGAAATCTGAAAAGATGAAATGCTGTTAATCTCTTGTTTTATTTTTGCATTCCAAAACATAAAAATGAGTAAAAAAAAAAAGTCAAGGTCTCCTATTTTACTCCAAAAGACACTTCCAGTACAGTAAATAATGCAGAGAGAAAAATTGGCAATACTTTCTCAAAATTAAATAGAAGATGTAAACAATGAACTTTAAAAAGCAATTTAATTTTAATGTTAAAATTCTCCTGCATGCAATAAAATATTTATTTCAGGTCTGCCACATTTAGCCTGACACTATTACTTAAAAGAGCTGCCCTATGAAACACCTTGAATACATCAAGACTTTGATGGTTAAGATACCTCCTTTGAACACCAAATACCCCTGTTCAGATCCATGCTCCAAATGCAACAACAGAAGAACCAGAATGCACACCACACCCCAGGCAAGCATGTAACTGTTGGGCTATTACCGAGTATGGACCTACCCCTTCTCTCCAGATATTACTGACACACATTTTAAACTGTCCATGTTCCTGTTAGTGTCCTCTTCTCCTGCATAACAACACAAGAGGGCCAGCAGTCTGTCCCTGCTCTACAGTTCCACCTACTGTAATTTTAGCACACCTGAAACACCAGGTACTTGGTTAAGGTATTTTCACATTTCTAAAATTTCAGAATCTGCAAGCAATAATGAAAGCCCTGTGGCTGAATGCCTCCAAAGAACATTTATTATGCTGGCACTTTCTGAACTGTTAGTTATTTTGGATACAGTGCTTCAGAATGATTTTCATTCTTATTCATTGACACCCTTAAAAAACAGATAAGATCTCATTTTGTGGTCAGTGAAGTATACTCATCCATGCTACCAAGTCTTTTGCAGCCAGTTTTTCAGAGGTCTTATACTCATATGCCCTTGCAGAATCCTTACTGCAGTATGATAACCTTCTGTCTCAAAATCACATATTGTCCTGGGTTTAGCAGGACACTGCAGAATTTACCCTTTACTTTGGCATCTGAAGAGAAGTGGGTAACCTCAGCTCCACTAATGATTTAAAACAACAAATAGCAAGTTTCATTTCCACAGCATTTTTCTACTTCATTAACAATAGCTGGGAGGGTTTTTTTTTGTAAAAAGTGCGAATGCAGCAATAAGAAACTGAAGGTCATATTAAACCCTTTATTTCTTCCATGTTTTTGTAAACATCATCTAATTAATTCAAGATGACCTTCCACGATTGGATATGACAAATCTGAGAAGGCATATGGATGTTCTCATCAAAGCAGAGGACAGCCGACCCAACAAGTCCTGCCAGGAGGCGAAGGGAGAAGGAATTCATCTCTAGGGAACACATAACTCCATCAAAACAGTCCTAGACAGAAGACTGGAAGCAGCTTCTAAGGAGGCAGGAGAACACTGAATGAGTTGAATGTGTGGACAAATGGCACAATATCTCACCTCAGATTAAAAGTTAAACTTAAACTTGTCTGCGAAACTGTAGCAAGAGTGACAGAAATGTTTATCATGCTATTCAATCTAGACTCCAGGTTTGTTTTCTACTTCATTTTCTAATTCTGCTAATGTAGCAGCTCAACCTGTATGTCTGAAAATATGTAACAACATAATATGTTAATTTGTCTGTTCCAAACAAAATATGGAAACAAAGAACAATTTTAGAAGACAACTTTACATGTGACATTAAATTATTTCCTAAAATTTTAAGCATCCTAAACTCACAACTGGTGTCACAATTAGTCTTAAAAAGGCATTAAAGATGTTCATCCTATTTTTCACCTTGTTTGGGAAAAAATATCCATCCTCCAAGGATGGATATTTTACAGTTACAGGACAGGGGAGATCAACCACTTCTTGAAGTGGATTATCTGCATGAAGCAACACAAAAAGGCACTTAAATCCCGTACTTCAGCCGCCTGAATTGTAAAATGGGAATTCTAATATGCGGTTTGAGCAGGAAGTTGGACTAGGTGATTTCCTGAGGTCCCTGCTAACCTGAATTTTCTGATGTTCCTACTTGCTTAGAGATACTTAAGGATAACGGTGAAAGACACTCAGCCATTACAGGGTTTATTACTGGTGAAAATCTCAAGGAAGTATCATAACATTTTCAAGTTTTTAATGCACAGTTTTTTACTAGATACATATGGGGGGAAAATGGTGTCAAAATGCTCATGAACTTTGTGGTTATCACAAGTGTCATCTATGAGAGCAAGAGGAAAACAACAGTCATCCTGTCCTGGGTAATGTGACAGAACCTGCTGGTTTATGTTGGTTTTTAGATAGCAAGCAAACCAAAAAACAACAAAGCATCCGGTATTTTTTAAGTGACAATATAAACTCAGAAGGTGTTTCACTGAACACTATGTGCAAGTCAACTCACCAGGCAGGTGAAGGAAAAAAAATCTCTGTAGATAGACTGATGGCAACACCAAATCATGAACAACAAAAAGAAACAGCACCTCTCATCTTGCAACATAGAATACCCGATTTGTCGTCATTTTCCTCACCGTGAATAGAAGTGAATCTGTTTAGCATTACTGGATATGGTGTTTTTTATACTAATGTTCAGCATTTCCTAGAGGAGCCATTCCTTTTCTTTCTCAAAGGAGTGAAGTCCTTGCCCAAAATGCAAGATTCTTTAGATTACTGAGATTCTCAAGATTATGACCCAGCTGTATATGACCGTATACCAGGATGCAATGGAACTTAAGATACTACGTTCCCTCTATGCAGTGTAAGTCACATCCATGACTATAAACTGGCTGCAGGTATGATACTAAAAAATAATAATTAAAAAAATGGTATCAGGTAGGATGATTCTGCATCTAATTTAGAAGATTACATCTTGGGGTGAAGCTGGGTCAACAATCTCTTTCTGTTAAGACATCCTCTTCTGAGAGTAACTCAGCTGCATCACATTCTAAAGGCAAAAACACTGCAAAAGCGATACAAAATCCTACACTGCAGATGGCCTCAGTTTCTGCTAGAACTGCTTTCAATTTTCTAGCTGATCTCTCAAATAGTGGAGTTGTGATTGATTTTGGACTGCTTGGACACAAATACTTGTCTTACTATTTCACAGTATTGCTTACCAAACTTACCTCTAACATCCCATTAAAAACAAAACATTAAAATGGCAAGCAGAAAAAAAATTAAACAAAACACAAAAACCCCAGCTGTCCTTACCTTGCTGGAGGCACATCAATATTTGAAGAAACAACCTTGCGCTTCTGTTCCAGAAGGCAAACAGAACGAGTGTTTTCCTTCTCATACTCATGAGCTCTGTTTGGTTTTTTGGTCTCTGCTGTTTTTAAATCTTCCTCCTTTGTGGTGAACAGGAGAAACTGTTGGTCTGGCAGTTTTTGACCGACGTCATATTTTACATCTTCCTGTTGAAATGCAGGAAAGGTCATTTCACGCTTGATGCTGGCTGCCTGTAAAATTGAAAGCAATTATTAAATTTTCCTCTAAATCTCCCAAAATGTTGGGGGGGGGGGTGTGTGGACACACACGACACATGACCCAATACCCACAGGCATTTACTTCTAATTAGTTCTTTGAATCAGAGAATACTATTTCTTTGCCCTTCATAAAGTCTAAACCTGCCATTAATTTCTCAACAGTGTTGAAGACTATGCAGAAAAATAAGCATTTTCCATTTGATAAAGCAGTTACCTCTTATTGTCAAATCAAAAAGGTATTTGAAGTATCAGAAACCACAGAATATATACATTAAATGTATACACATCTGTGCTGCATAACTACACAAAATAAACGCCAGCTGCCCTTCTCCTAAAATTCCAGGAAAAAGTCAGAATCCAGATAAAAGGCAATAAAGCAAGCAAAGCTCTTCTGCCAGTCACTTACTGGATTCTTTAACAGCTGCATTTGTAAATAAGGGTTTCTCCAAGAGCAGAAAAATTATTCACTATGATCCAACTCAGGTGCCAGAAGGCAAAGGGGAGGAAGTTGCCGGCTGGATATCCATGAGGAGCCCATCCAGCAATGAGGAGCACAGACACAGACGGGAGCAGTGTCAAGTTGTCTCTTTGGCTGCCAGCACTTTCCAGATATTCAGGGCTGCTGCTTCCCATAAGCAGAGACTTCCTTAGCAAACAGGTATCTTAACAAATACACTACCTCTCTGGAATACAATGCATTGGTGTTTATACACTAAACTGTTGCAAGGTTGCAGTGAAGAGCATGGAAAACCAACAGAACCAAGCCACTCCGTCTTCCCAGCAAGCAAAACAAAGCCCAGGACCTAAACTTTTCTCTGGAATGCCATTCCCTGGCAAACTATGCTGAGATAGGTCACAGGGACAGACTATCTCACAGACTGTCATGAGTCTCTCATTCTGCTGTACAGCAGCCAAACTTCTCCAGACCCTCAGCCTGCTAGCTTCCTCAAGTCCCTGCCTACCAGAAACACCTGCTAACAGAGTTATTTCTAGATAACTGTGCTTTTAAGAACAGAAGCTTTAACTGCTAACTTGTGGTAAGTCCAAGAGATGCACCAGGGAGGCAATCCAAACAGCCACACAAAATGCGACCCCACAAAATAGATGCTTGTCCCACCATGAGCAGAGGTACTTCCATGACACATGCCACATCTTGGAGAAGTCCAGACACCTAGGACTTGCAAACTGGATTCACAGATGCTTGTAAATTATTGCTGATCTTTACAGTGGAGAGATCGAGGACGTGTTGTCCTCAGAAAGTACCCCAATCAATAAGCTGAAATTCCCTATGTAAACTCTTCCCCTGTACTCTTTTACATCATCCAAAAGTTAATCAATATATGTGCATATGTTTACACATAAAAATACCTAAAATATAGTCCTCTCTCCATATACCTCCCTGTTTACAGTTTTCAGACCTTAGCAGGTATAAAAACAGCACAAGCAATTTTAAGTTCACAGGAAAGACAACCTTGCCAAGTTAATTTTGTTTTGTTCAGTAAAGTATGTAACTCTGCTAACCTATAAATACTTCAGACCAATTGTCTTATTCTAGTGTTTCCACAGAAGGGCTTTTAGCCATTGCTTAAAGAACAAAACTAGAATTGTTCCTTTATGAATGTAAATAGTAGAATTAGTCATTTTACACATCTTCACACACAAACAGATGACACATTACCAAGAAAATCTGCCTGGAAGACAAAACAATCAGCATGTGATCACACAGAATTAGGAGAAGACACATAAACAACATAAATTTAATTCTGATTTAAGGATTATGTTATAAAAACATTCCTAGGTTTACAGTAAGCCTGTTTTTTTAGGGTCTGAGGATCTTAGCAGATGCTGAGTTCCCTTCGATTTTCAACAGAATTGACTTAGAAGTGATGCACTAAAGCAAAAAACATCCCTCAAAAAATGAAAATAGCCACATTCTGATATCAAGCCCCTAGAAATTATATAATGCAAATTAAGGTACATCCAAGACTCTAATTCTATCCATTCCATTGCCATATGGTCTTGCATTGCACAACCATGCATCATTTCCTCACTCCCTAGGATTTCCACCTTATCCAGTGCAGAGGACAGTGCTGAGCAGGGCATGAGCAGCTACATGTGCTGTGCATGGCAGGGTACTGGTGCGCACATGTATGAGGCAGGACCCAGCAGTTTCCTCCTTGCTCTGCACAGCCTATAGTGGAGAAAGCCCTGAGAGCACAAGGGCAGCCTCCCTTATTCCCTACTCTCCAATGCCAGACTAAACACAGTATTCATCAGGACAATTTTTTTTTAACCCAATAAAGCCATGATTTTACCAAAGGAAAATAACACCAAACCAAAACAACCAAAAACTCCTCAATTGATGGAACTATAATATTTTAGTCAGTTTCAGCACACATACTGTGCCACACACTATCAAGTTTTCTTTACAGACCTAAACAGTGATGACAAAAGGTTGCAGGGCTCAGACCACAGCTGTACAAATAAAACTTAACTGTAAAGAGCAGAATACTTGTACTATGATACCAGATAACCTATTCATTTATGTCAAAACTATTCACATACAGTTCAAATGCAGTCAAATAAGAGCTTTGTTTTCATATGTCAATATGTCATAATTAACAGACAGCCCCATGTAAGCGTATGGAAGTGAGGAATGACTAAAATCACAGAAGCAAGGTCTTTGGTTGCCAAACAGTCCCAGGTCCACTGGCTAAACTGGCCAGAAACAGCAAAAGACCAAATCCAATGCTTAGACTAACTCTCTCCCACTCCTTCAGTTTTCAACAGATGTTTGGAAATATTAATCTCCTTCTAAACTTTCCCTTGAGAGCAATTGCAGATAAAGAAACATTTCTGCTTTGAAAGCAGGTGATCATGAGAGAAAGCCACGAGTTTCCCTTGGGGGCCACTCTCCTGTGGCATTCTCCTGCTCTACAGACGATTTTTCTGTTTTAATTCATCCGTGTCTACAGGAGCCATTTCCACTTGAGACACCTGCTCGAAATTGAAGAGTACAGGGTCTTTTGCTGGAAACCCAATCACCTACACAAGCAGACATTGATGTGCAGAGTGCCAAAGGCCACAGACTGATCACTTCTTGGCAAACACACTGATTAACCATCAGGACCCTGCTGCTTTCAAGCTCTGCTTCAACATCACTAACAGTTCTGAAAAACATGGACAATTTCCAGTATATTTTTCCCGATAACTGTTCTACAATAACCAATCAGGAATTCTTATTTTTCCCCTGACAGATCCTTCATATTCTTTTAACTACTTTGAGGCTTGTGGTGGTCCTCTAAGTCCATAGCATGTTTCATCAGAAATTCTGTGGAAGGTCTAATCCAAAGAGAAGCAGCCTGTCCTGCAGAGAGCCAGACATTAACACTGTAATGTCAATTTATTTCAGCTTTCTTCAAATACTTCACATTTCTCTCCTTTGTTGTTCTCAAACTCCATTTTTATGCTGTTCCCTTCTGGTTTGGCTTTTGTTACATCTCTGTATTTGCCACCTTATTGCCTTCAGCATCAACTGCTGATAAAAACACATCCAGTTTTTTCCATACGCTTAGATTGTCGCTTATATAAAACCATCCTGTAATAGGCTAACAGTTTTTCTATGCAATTCATTGCATATTTTCACCCTTAAGCCATCAGCAACCTTCAACTTACTTTCAACCGAGTCATTTGCAACCTGCCCTCAGGCAACTGACATCACTTGGAAGTTCAGTCACAGAAACAGGAGTTACAAACCACATCCAAATTTTAAAAACTAGCTTTGTTTCTGTCTGCCGCTAGCCTCATCTGCCTTTGACAACTTTCCTCCATAACCACTTGGGCGAGGGAAACTTTTGCTACATCTCTGCTTGGAAACAACAGCTCAGTATTACCTGCACCTTCCCTGCTGGAGCTCTGCTCTGGCACTGCCCCACACTTGGGGGCTGATCTGGCATTACCTGTTCCACTGCTTTTCAGCAACCACCGGCCTTCCCATCTGGTCTCCTCTGACTTTTCAACACCTAATAGTGCAAACATGTCAAAAACTTCTTCAAAGGCACAAGATGGGTCACAGACTGGAGAGTCATGAAGATGATGAGAGGGCTGGAGCACATCGGCTATGAAGACAGGCTTAGAGAGTTGGGCTTGTTCAGCCTGGAGAAGAGGCTCCAGGGAGACCCTATAAGCATCCTTCCAGTACATAAAGAGGTCTACAAGAAAGCCGGAGAGGGACTTTTTACAAGGGCATGTAGTGATAGGACAAGAGGGAATGTCTTTAAACTGACAGAGGGGAGATTTAGATTAGATATTAGGAAGAATGAGGGTGGTGAGGCATTGGCACAGGTTGCCCAGAGAAGCTGTGGCTGCCCCATCCCTGGCAGTGTTCAAGGACAGGCTGGACAGGGCTTGGAGCAACCTGGTCTAGTGGAAGGTGTCCCTGCCTATGGCAAAGGGGTCAGAACTACATGATCTTAAGGTCACTTGCAGCCCAAACCATTCTATGAATTGCAAGTCCTCAGCCTATGTACAATATTAACACCATGTAACTGTTGAAAAAAACACAGTTCAGGATGAGGACTTATGATTTCCATCTGATTTACTATGTAACCAGTTGGTCTAATTCTATCAAAAAAACCTCTTTTGATTAAACACCAATTAAAAAAAACACCAATAGCTACAAGCCAGTTTAGCACCAGCCAATGTGCTGGGTAACTGTTGGTTTGTATAAACAATTTTTTTGTTCTGACTTTGTGACCAACTCTTTCCATTTTCTGAAATAGATGTAAGCATGCTAAATGTTAGAGACTGCCAATAAACCTTCCATCTGTTAAGAAAACAAAAGTCACAGGATTTTATTTTTTTTCTTTTTAAACAAGGGTTTTGCAATATTTTTATCCACTACAGAACAAACATGCAGCCCAAAAAAAAGGAATCAATATATTCCAGCCTAGTGTATTAACGTAAAACAAGAATTAAGTGTGTATATTTAACATGATACACATTTTAAATGTTCAGCCAAAACAAGAGCTTAATAACTGCAAGGCTCTTTTCAGGCCAGCCTGAACAGTTAGGCTATGCTCTAGGGACAGGGATAAGCCACGTTTCTGAACAAGAGAGAAATCAGGAGTAAAGTTCACAGCAAAATATGACAAGCAGCAATGAGAAAGACTGAACTTATTACCAAGATAATATCATGCAAGTAAAAAATATTTAAATTAAACCCACAGATCGGCAAATGTTCTTGTTTATTCTTACTACTTTGTACAGTATTTCCAGTTCAAGTTCCCACAACAGAGGCTTTTTTCTGTAAAAAGGCTCTAATTTTTACCATCCCAAACTGGCGTCCTCACTGGAAGGAAAGAATGCACTGAATTTTCATTTTGCCAGAAATCTCTATTCATACTGGAATACAGAGATAAGACAGATTCTCGTAATGAAGCTTGGAAATAATCTGCCCTGAATTTCAATGTATTATTACATTTTAGAGTATACTTTGCATTTAATTACTCGCTTCACTGGCAGTTGCTTATTACACATAAACCATGTCAATCTAATCACTCTAAGCATTTGTAAACTGCTGCTCTGTAATAATACAGAAGATAATGCATTTTAAGGTCATTGTAAGCCTTCTTTATAATGTATAGTATGCACTAATGTACAGTAATGTAGTATTTATTTTCAACGAGGCCAGGACAAAGTCCCTATCTTCACCATTTGACTAAATACACAAAACCACCTGTAGAATATATTTTCTAGTTATTAAAATACAAATTTAAACATTTATGTTGCCTGGATCCACAATACGGTGTAAGGCACCACGGACTGGAGTCGTCTAGAAACTTCAACCCTTTTCATCATCAGGTGTATGTCAATGTTTATGCAGCTAAATACAACTTATCTCCAAAAACTGTGCCCCAGTACCAGCCTAAGGTGCTACTGAAATATACAGCATCTATCCAGATGAATGACAGAAACTTTCAGTCTCACATGTGAAATTCAGTACCCATAGAGATACCTGTTGAATGCCAAATAAAACAATCACCAACTTGTGACATCTGAAATTCCGCACTAACTGGCACAAGAAACATGTGTTATTGAAACTGGACAGAGAGGTGTTACTGAGATTACAGGGGAGACAGTGAGGTACACTGGGAAGCTACAGTCCTTCCCATACACTGTTGTCGGGTCTAAACAAAAATGATTCAGAGATATTTGAGCCTTTCTGTCTCTACAATATGAACATGAAGGGATGATGGTGTTAAAGATCTACTTGCTTTTCTTTTCATTTGCTCAGGGGGTTGGGAACCGTAAGGACAGCAGCAGCTCAAAGCAGAATGGAGAAATACCATCACTTCTATCATCTGATTCAGGATCAAGCAAGTGAGCTCCCCAAAAACCAGACCATGCAAGAGGCAGTGGGGAACTCCCCACACTTTGAAGGAGATTTTGGAAATGCTGACTCACTCTTCCTCAGTAAGAAACACTTGATCAGTTCATGTGCATTTGAAAGCCCTCCTCCTCTGCCTAGACAGAGATATATAGTGCAGTATGTCTGGTAAAAAGAAAAACAAATTAGCTTTACTTTCAAGACTTCTTGCAAATAAGGTACAGATGGGTGTGAGATTTCTAAGGTCAGAAGCAATTGTCTGACTTTGGAAGCAGACAGCTGAGATGAGATGCTTCATATCCTACATCTCTTAAAAGCTTACTGAATGTAAACCTTAACATCCTGGGAATAAAGAGACTTTGCTCTTTCTCATTTGTTTTCATTTTCTTTTTCATGATTGGATTTCAGTGAAATTATATCAAGGTAGTTCACAGATGTATCCAACTGTTGTAACTTTGGAATTAAATAGGCACTGTGAATGACAGCTTAAAGGGGCAGTGCTGATCCCTGAAGCTGAGAGCCTGGAGGAACTATTACAAGATCTGAATCAAACACACACCCTTATCTCATCTACTTGATTCCAAGCTTAGAAGTAGAAAGCATGGTCCTTCAGTGGAGATGAACAAGCAAGGAGCATTGCACTCAGACAAGAGATTCTCCCAAGTCTATGTTTGGCTCCAGACAAAAACATTTAGCAGTTTTCCTGTTCAGAGTGGGAAAGATGCCAAAAAAAAGAGTTTATTTTGGGATCTGACTAAGCAGAGTAATACCACAGAGTTTCATCTCCTTATCCCTGGAAGCAATGGAGTAACTAGCAGAAACCTGCAGAGGCCAAACATGATCTCTTCCTCCTCAGCCACTCTAGAAACCAGCCCTCTATTAAAATACTATAGGGATACAACCACACTGCATGGCAGAAGGGCCTTCACAAAGAACCCAAACAACCAAATGGCTGCTGTCCTCCAAAGGAAAATCTGACTCTTTATGTTTTGCAAAAGCATCAATAAAAAGATCTGTATTTTTATACAAAGTTCAGGCAACAGAAGTTGTTCAGCTTCCTGTCTTCATTAGTTTTGTTGTCAAACAACAAATACCACCCACACGTGTACTTTTTAATACAATGAGACAAATGTCAATGCAATCGTCATTTTTGAAAGTTTGGCACGGTGCCAGAGCAGTGAAAGTGATCCCATCACAGACTGTTCAGTAACAGCGATAACATTAAATTCCTACATGTTCTGTTTGGCAACACACTACAGCAAAAAACAGCAGCACAAGCTCATGAAATTGAAGCTGGTCACCATAGGAGCTCTTTTTACTCACTCTATATTTCCTGTTCAATTTCAGCAAATAAACAAAAACACAATAAGAGTTTCTCTCAGCCTACCACCCTTCTGTAGTCTTTGGACTGGCCTCAAGCAGCAGGAATGGTCAAGCTGCTCATCAGTTGTAGAAATAAGTGATTCAGTAAGTCACTTGGAAGTATCATAAAGCCAACTGTAAACTACTCTCATTCTGAGGGAAAAATAAATAATATAAAAAAGCATAACTGCTCAATCTACAGCAGTATTTACAGAGCAGACACCAACAAGGACCAGTGCATGCTCAAGCAGCAAAGCTCCCACCTTTGAGATGGCCAAGTGGCACAGCTTGAGGCACAGATTTATCCCACAGTCTGCTAAGATCTCTTTGGTGCTCTCATACCACTGAAATCACTAATCTAGCCCTGGAAAACACAAAGTAGGCCTCAAGAGTTCAAAGCTGATCTACAGGACTGTTAGGCTTCTCTGTAACCTTGGGTCAAAAGCGAGGTTGGAAGAGCACAGGGTCAGAAAAGGCAGAGATGGTCTGTTTGTTTGCACTTGTCATAAGACACATTACAAATGTTAATTACCAGACCACAAAAAGCACTTTCTCAATACTTAGTTTTCAGATGCAAAACAATGTCACTTCTATCTTCAAGAAGGAAGACCGAGAGATCTACAGGCTGGTCAGCCTCACCTTGATTCCCAAGAACATGACTGAGCTGCTTATCCAACACACCATTTCCAGGCGTATGAAGGACAATAAAAGCATCATGAGTAGTCAGCATGGATTCACACTTGGCCAGCCTGATGAACTTCTAGGACAAAATGACTGGCCTGGTAGATGAAGGGAGAGCAGTGGATATTTTCTATCTAGACTTCAGGAAGGCTTTTGATGTCATCTCCCAAAACATTTTTATATATCAGGTGTTGATGTATGGACTGAATAAGCAGGCAGTGAAATGTTTGGAACCTGGCTGAATGGACACGCCAAGAGGGTGGTGATCAGCAGCACAAAGTGATTAATGATGGTATAACCCAAGAGTCAATACTGCATTCAGTCCTGTTCAAAATCTTTGTTACTGATCTGGATGATGAGGAAGAGTACATCCTCAGCAAGTCTGCAGATGACACAAAACTGGGAGGAGTGACTGATACACCAGACAGTCACACTGCCACCAAGAGAAGCCTTGACAGGTAAGAGAAAAGAGCCAACATGAACCTCCATAAAGTTCAACAAGTAGAAATGTAAAGTCCTGTACCTGGGGAGGAACAATCCTAGGCACCAGTATATGCTACGGACCATCCAGTTGGAAAGCAGTTTTGCAGAAAAGGACCTGAGGTCCTAATAGACACCAAGTTGAACTTGAGCCAGCAATTTGCACTTGTAGCAAGAAGGTGAATGGTGACCTGTGCTGCACCAGGCAAAACTTCTGACAGGAAGTGGAGGGAGATGATTCTGCTCAGCACTAGTGAGGCCACACCTGGAGCACTGCATCCAGTACTGAGATCCCAACACAGGAGAGACAGGAACATACTGGAGAGAGGCCAGTAAAGGGCCAGCAGGATGATGAAAGGGCTGAAACATCAATCCTATGAGGAGAGACAGAGTGAGCTGGGACTGTTCAGCCTGGAGAAAAGGTGGCTCAGGGGGATCTTACAAATGTCTATAACTACCTGAAGGGAGGGTACAAAGAAGACAGGACTGGGCTCTTGTCAATGGTGCCCAGTGACAGGATCAGAGGCAATGGACACACAATGAAACACAGGAGGTTCCCTCTGAACATCAGGAAACACTTTCTCACTGTGAGGGTGACTAAGCACTGGCTCAGGTTGTGGAGTCTCCATCCTTGGAAATACTCCAAAACCAAGTGGACATGTTCCTGTGCAACTGGCTCTTGGTGGTCCTGCTTGGGCAGGAGGGTTAGACTAGGTAACTCTCAGAGGTTCCTTCTCACCTCAACCATTGTGATAAAGACTGAGTAGCACATCTCCACGCACCAGCACAGACTGCATATCTGAAGGCAGCCAACTGATCATTCTCAACTGAACTCATTCTAGACTGAAACCAGTCTAGCAAATAAGGATCAAAACTGTTCATGGCTACACTGCACCTTTTTATTCTCACATAGTTACAGTTTTGGAATACAATTCCTTTTAAGGGAAAAGTGGTTATGCTTGCTCCATGTCTAAAAAAACCAACAACAAATCACATCAAAGATCCTCAGCAAATTACTCCCATTCATTCTTTATTATGGGAGAGTTAAGAAAAAAAACCATCTTGCAAGCCCAAGACCCTGAGCTCTACCCCCAGTAATCCACACTACATATAAACTTTTTTAATTTTAATGTTTAATTTTAATCAAATTTAATTTTAATTTTTAATTAATTAATTTTAATAAGAAAAAAAGAAATCCCAAGTCTAGTTGTGCTGTTTCCACAAGAACTCCACCAGCCAGGTTTTCACTCAAGGTCTGTAAGAAACAAAATTAAGTCTGAAATTTAAAAATTAATTCAGTTTATCTATTTACAAAAACATGGCTAAACTGCTGGTATTCATCTACCTCTCTTGCCTCCCCCTTTAGTTGTTCCCCAGAGTCCACCAGTATCCATTTGTTATCTCTTGTGTTACTCTTCAACAAGATCATGCTTGCTCTGAGTTTGTATGCAGCCTAGACTAACAGCCTAGACTAACAGGATCCGAGATGTGAACATGAGTGCTGGTGTTCTAGTAACTAGCAGTATTTATAAAAATATACCATTATCAATCTGAGAGGAAACATTTCAGTTTACTCTTAGGTTAGCATACAAGATCCTAGTGTGCCTTAGAGATCTCTCTACCACTAAGCAAATCTGGTACTTGAAGTTTGCATTTTGCTTTTTGCAAGTTGCCTGTAAAAATGTATTTGCACACACACACACACACAAATTAAATAGCACTTTGATAGTCAAGCAAAAACCAAAAAGTATGTTTTGCCCAAGACGAGCCTGTAGTCCATTCAAACAGTAAAGCTGAAGCTGAAAGTCTGATTGAAAGGACAACAATGAATTCATCATACCTGGTGTTAGAATGCGAAGAGCAAAGGAGCATAGTGAATTCAATCCAGCCAAGCAACTCATGTAAAAAATAGGCAACTGATTTCTACCAGACAAACTCTGATGATTCTTCTACATCCTACATATTACACAGATGTCTCTATCTTAAAAAGAAATTAATTAAAAAAAATATCCAACCCAAAGCAAACCAAACCACAAAAATGTCCAAAAGCATATTTTTTCCTGGATTAACCTAGACTCCCTACCAGAACCTACCACCCCCCTCTGAAACCTCTGGCACAGTGTTCAGAATGCTCATGAAGTTGACACCTTGCTTATGCAGCTTGGGCTTTCATATTCCCCCTGCATCGCAGCACAGCTATCTGGGCCCTTAGTTTCCAGACTATTAATCTGCTAATTTCCCATGATCCTGAGAGCTGCATATCTGCAAGAACAAATCCATTTCCAGGAAATTCATCCTTCTGAACCACCAAGAAGTGCTCACACACAAGACAATATCTGAAATGGGTAATTTCATGGCTGCATATGGTAAGGTAAGAGCAGAGACCTTGGCAACATAGTGCCTGAGGAACAGGAGCAGTCCCCATAGCCAGCTAGATTAGAAACATCCTGCATTCATACTCTGAACCTGCGGACAGCAACTGCACTGGACATAAAGTGGCAGATCACCTGGGCTAAACAGAAGAAAGCACTAAGTCCTTTACTATTTATAACGGTATAGAAAACACTGCAACATGCTGGCAAGTTATCACAAGCCTGTGTCATTACTAGCCCAAATCCTCAATCACAGCGCTCCAGTGGTTTACAGGCAAATTAGTGTAATTCTGCTACTTGCACTGGGGTTTGCTTATAAGTACCAGATAAATTCAGCATCACAGACCACTGATGGACCCTACTTCAAAACCTTTTCTCCATATCACCAAACTCAGCAGTTTCCATGGAATGAATTAACCCCAGCACAGTACTAATGTGGCTGCTTGTGGTATCTAAATTAAGCTCTATACAAAAGATGAAATAAACAGGACTGAAAATTAATCCACGCTTCAAGACTAAGTACTGATAATTAGGCTATTTACTCTTTTTCATATAATTTCAAATGGTTGGAAATCTAGCTGTAGCTAAAGCAGCAATATGGGTTGCACAGATAGAATTTCACGTGCAAACTAAGTCTGTATAATCAGCACATTAGTATTACTTGTTTCCCTATGCAGATGAATGAACTAGTATCTGATACAGTAAGAAATCCCAGCACATCTCAACAAGGCTTTACAGGCTCTGAAAGAGTCTCTGGATATCTCCTGCCATTGCCCACCAGCTATGCACAGAATGCTCATGCTTCTTCCAGCATCGCGTTAGAATAGCAGGGGGAAGGAGAGCAACAAAAGTTTTCTCCAGTGTCCTCCACCTGGACATATATGTGTTTACAGCAATATAAAGAAGCAACTTTTGTATCTTTCCCATGACCAGCAGTCTCTCTTACCCACTTTCATGTGGTATCTGTTCTCTCCTTCCAGGACTTTAGATATTGGAGAAGTAACATTTGTCTTTATGAAGCACTTCTTCCTCTCTATCCTCATGCTTAAAAGTGAGGGTCAAAACCAGACTACCAGTGGTGCAACCAATACCATGGACTTCTTTCTGCTGGAGGCAACACAGCTGTGCCCTGATGGTGCTGGTACTTTCTTCATCTTAACTATTCTCAGGTACTTTAAAAAAATATTAATTCCCTTGCAGGCCCTATGATGCATTCATCCACATATGGAAGTGACTTTGTGAGGAGCCCATGAAATCTCTAGCTTTAAAATTCTGTTCCACTCAAGGGCACTGACATTTAGTGCATGTGTGCATCACTTGTATCAATACCACATCCCAAATCATTGTGTGCTGGTTTTTAATTGCATTATCTGGATAGCAAAACCAGCACCCAGACCATATTGCTTCCAAGTGTGATTAAATTCTGAAGTTCTTCAGGATGTCTCTTGTTCTGAAGGGTACTGAATGCTGCAATCATTTATGCCCTCTCTCAGCAGCAGACACCCTGTGATTTCCCTCTGCACCCACACCCCAACTTGGAAGGCCAGGCACAGGAGTCAAACACTGCTAACTCCAGGCCAGCTCTCTATGTGGCAGGAATCCTGTTTGACAAATCACAGCCAGATCATGCTAGTCCCATTACTCTCCTGCAGCTCTTGGAACAACCTTAGATTAAACATTATGTACTTCTACACTAACAACCCCTAGAGAAATATAGAGAAACCAAAGACAGTTTCTTTAAAGTATTAAATTTTAACAGTTTTCTTATTTTATAGTACTCAAAAGTATACAGAGAAAACAACACACAAGCAGGTCATGATGATTAGAAATATTCACCTAAAGAGGGCAAATACCTGCACCTGTTAACCAAAGATGACTTGAGCATTTATTAGGTACACTAGAAGTATCTTAATATACTCATCTATGAGGCAGATTCACTGTCCAGGGAAGTAAATACATGCAAGCACGGTGTTCTTTTATGCACATATAGTCTTAAGTGCAAAGCAGAAATACCAGCAACCTTTAATACAAGTATTAACAGAGATCAGGGTTGGTCTAGTAGTACTGCTATGCTCCCCTTGGGGTCTTCCCTGTAATCTCATTAAAAGGGAAAAAAAACCCAAACCAAAACAAAACTGAAACCAACCAACCAACAGAAAAATCCCTAAAGTAAAGCAGCAGTGAAAGTACAAGTTATCCCCATATTGCTTCAGAAAAGGTTTGTCACAGCAGTGGCAGGATATATATATATATATGTATATATATATATATAACTCTTCAAAGAGGGCTGACAAAGAGAACAGTATACTCCAATAACCCATGTTAAATACAGTTTATACCAATGTAATCCAGTTAATATTTCATATTATTGTGCTCCATTTGATAATTTCATACTTTTTTCCTATTAGGTACACATGAGAAGTTTCTCTAAGCCTCCTTTACCACCTAGCATTTCCACGGAATGGGAAGACTGATGGAACAAGAAGCCCATTGCGATGCCCTTCATCCTTAGGCTACCAATAAAGTGTCGAAAGGTTTTGCAGCAACAAAATTGTCCCAGCCAGTGGGGCCTCAGCACAGACAGTTTGACACAGCCAGACCATAACCACATCGCATGGCCTTTGACAGACTCACCGAAGAGCTACACTCACAGGTTACAGCAAGCCAACTGGGACAGATTTATCCTGCCACTGCCATAACAAACTTGTTCTGAAGCAATACGGGGATAACTTGTACTTCTGCTGCTGCTTTAATTTAGGGATTCTTCTGTTGGTTGTTTAGTTTCAGTTTTATTTGGTTTGGGGCTTTCTTTTCCTTTTTTTTTCTAGTATGAGATAGCAGTACTACTAGGCCAACACTCATCTCTTCATAGGACCAAGGAATCATAGAATACCACTCTGAAAGGGACCACAAGGATCGTCTAGTCCAACCTAAGCAAAGCATGACCTAGACTAGATGTCCCAGTTCCCTATCCAGCCAAATCTTAAAAGTGGCCGGTGCTGGGGAATCCACCATGTCCCTGGGGAGATTACTGCAATGGCTGATTGTTCTCATTGCTAAAAATTTTCCCCCTGTGCCCAGCCAGAATCTCCCCAGGAGTAACTTGTGCCCATTACCCATCTTTTCAATGTGACTCCTTGTAAAAAAGGAGTCTCTTGTCTTCTTTGTAGCCACCCTTTAAAAACCAGAACATGGTGATTAGGTCTCCCCTGAGCCTCCTTTTCTCAAGGCTGAACAAACCTGGTTCTTGTTAAGTAAGGATCATTATCTACCTTAAAAAAAATAAATAAATAAAATTAAATCCACATGGACACCCTTTAAACTTTTATGCACATTTATTGTTCATAACCCAGTGCACAACTATCACATAAATCCTCCACGGTCCTACCTATACACAAATTGAACCCTACTATCCAGGTTATCCCAAGAGAAAAGTAATTACAGAAAACCCATCATGATAAAATAAGGCCTAGTCTGCAGGATCTCAGCCGGCAACTGTGCTCAGCAGGTTCCTCCAAAACGCACCAAACTCAGCGGGCAGCCCGATCACACTCGGGCCTCTGCACAGTGCTGCTGCATTCAGAAACTTCTCACTCGCCGCCCATCCATGTCTGCTCACCACGGCCACTCTCCCCGTACACCACACACCCGGTGGGCACGACTCGAGTCTTGAAAACCTCCGCCATGGCAAACGGCCAGGTTGCACAACCTCCACCCCCCCCCCCCAGCAGCCCCGCACTTTGCCCAGGAAAGTCTTTACGTTCGGTACTCAAACTCCTCCAGACACCCTACACACGCCGCCTCTGAGCTGCCCGCACCGGCCTCCCCCCCCAGCCCCCGCCGGGCTCCGGAGCTGCCGGGTCGGCCCGCACCGGACACCCGCTTCCCCTGGGACTTGTTGAGCGCAGGCCCGTGCACACCGGCCCCCAGAGCACCCAGCCGCGCGGGGACCGCCGCGCCGACAGCCCGCTCCCAGCACCGCGGACACCCGCAAGCCACCCGGCACGGCGGGACAGAGACTGCCCCCCCGCCCGGCGCAGGCAACCGGCCTGCCCCGCCCCGCCAGCCCGGCACCTCTGTCCTGACCCCTCTACCGGCACCAACATGAGCCGGCCCGGCCCGGGCGGATGCCGCCACCACCCCGCTCCCGTCTCACACCCCCCGCACCCCCCCGGAACGCACCTTGAGGCTCCCGCGGAGGGGACCCTTGCCGTGTCCGGTCACCACTGGGGGGGGACTCCCCAGGCCGCCCTCTTCTTCCTCCTCCTCCTCCTCTACCTCCACCACCACATCCTCGTCTTCGTCCTCCTCCTCCAGGGCAACAGCAGAGCCCTCCCGCCGGGGCGGCCTCCAGGCGCTCTCGGGCTTCGGGAGCCTGCCCGCGTCCGCCTGCGCGGCGACCGGCCCGGCGCTCAGCCGCCGGCTGCCCATGCTGGAGCGCTTGGCCAAGCGCCGCGCCTGCATGGTGCCTCCTCCTCCGCCCGGCTCGGCCCGGCCCGGCCCGGCCCGCCTCGCCTCCCGCCGCGCTCAGCCCCGGCTGCGGGTAGCGGCCCCGCCGCGGGCGCGCAGCGGCAGCGCCGAGCCCCAGGGGCGGCGGCGGCGCTCACCGGGGGGCGGCGGTGGGTGTGTGCGGCGGGCGCGGCGAGGCCATGGGGGCCCGCGGGCGCGGCGAAGCGGGCCCGGTGGCGGCGCGGCCGCCCCGCCGCTCGCCCACCTGCTCCAGCCGCCCTCCTCTTCCTCCGCCGGCCTGCCCTCCCTGTCCGGTCCGGCTGTCGGGCGCAGTACGGGGTCTGCTCCCGCTCGCCCTTCCTCGCCGCCGCCGGTTCCCGGCACCAAAACCCGGACTGGATTCCCACCGGCCGCGGCTCCGCCAGGCGCTGTACGGAGCGCAGGGGCCGCACTGCTTCCGCCCGCAGCCGCGGGCCGGTTTCCCTGCGGAGTGCCACCGGCTGCGCCGACCGCCGGCTTCGGCCCGGGTGGGAGCAGGGTGCAAGTCCGTACTCGCCGGCGCGTCCCCTCCTGCACCCTGCCGCGTTTAGTCAGCGCGAACGGCATGAGGGCCGGAAAACGGGACAGGGAGCAGATGTCCGGGGCCTGGGTGGCATGAAATAGTCTCACCTCTCCGCAGAAAACAGAAATGGGGGATATAGAACTTTCGGGGGAAAAAGCTGAGAAGGAGCTGGGGGGTTAGGGAGGTTTCAATATGAAAAAGCAGAACAATTAACACCCTGTTGAGGAGAAAACTACCCACAATAGCTAGGGAAATAATTTCCCGTTGACGTTGTAGTACTTACGCACTTTAAGCTTTAAAATACCTTTCTGAAAAGTATTTTTAAATTAATATAGTTTCCAGAGTTTAAAGTTACTGCAGTCACCATTTAAATTTATTATCGGCTTCTATACCATTTATTAAAGCCTCCTGAGACTGAGTTAACTGAGACTTCAGTTTGTCGCATGCTTTTCCTAACCTGTTCCTCTACATACAAGCTTTAAGTCTGCATTTACATGTTATTTTTAACCATATATATTCTTTTCTATTTACCAGTGAATGACAGTAATTCCCTTTTCAGTGTTCAGTGCCTTTCTCCACACACATTCTATTTGAGAGAGGTGCCAATTGGCCAAATGTGCACGTAACAGCATGGGGCCACGCTTCACCTCTAAAGCTGGGTTAACTTGTTCCTGTCAAAAATTAACAGTATTTATTTATTTTGGAATATAGCATGCAACACATTCCATGTGAGAAATGATGGATAATACAGTTCCCATTCTTAAAGAAATAATAAAGTTACTTTTCAAGTCAATCCAACCCCACAAACCAGTTGTTTTCGTTCATTCTTCCAAGGTTTCCAATTTGACAGTGAAGTTATGCTTAAGTTTTGCCTTAAACATGAATTCCGCCATGAATTTAAATGGTATTCTCAGTTCCCTGAGACTTGTACCTCAAAGGTATAGAAACGGAATCATTCAGGTATGTCCTATAATTATTTGCAATATGTCATTTGAATATCACTTCAACCCAATGGTGATCATCTGTAGAGACCCATGTTCACAGTTATCTGTGATACGTTATTATAATCCTGTTACTGAAGGTCCCACTCGTATCAGCCACATACTGGGATACACATGAAGAGACTCCTTGACTTTTTCAAAGCTCTGCATGTTTTAATTGTAGCAAAACCAGAACCAACCTTAGAAATTCTATGCACTTAATCACTGGATTGGATTATATTTTCTAGCATGAATGCCACAACTGACGGAATGGAGACCAAAGGATCTCTTGTGGAAAGTAGAGATGATAAAAAGAGTAGCTGGGCTTGCACAGACATGTCTGTTGACTTCCAGCACTGCTCACATTTCAACATCTGTTTGAACTCTGTATTCAGCCATTCCATCACGTTGGTTCCAGGAACCCTGTGTAAGATACAGCTGACTTGATGCCTCTTGCCCTGAGGTTTTGCTGGGTGAACATAAAAAGAGACTGTTAACCAATAATCAGGCTTTCAGTTGTCAGTTCAGCAACAATTGTTTCAAAAACTCCTAGTTGGGCTGTTTTGGGAGCATGGTGGCAGGAGGCAGAGCGGCTCAGGCAGGTTCTTAGGGACATGTAAATCATCCCAGTCTTGCCTGCTGGTCAGCAGGAGGCTGCTCCCATCCTCAGGGATGCTGCCTCTTGTATCCCCCATAAGGCTCCAGCAGATCATGGCCCCTCAGCTCTCAGAGCAGGAGAGTAGGTGAGCCCTGGAAAAGTTGGACAGGGTGGATGAGGAATAGTGTATCTGAATTCTGGTGGAGGGAGAGGTGGCAAAAGAGTTTTGGGGGCAGGAGGGATAAGGAAAGGCAGTCCAGAATTCACTAAGAGGCAGGGCAATCCTGGGAAGAGGTTCAGAGAGGGATACTGACTTTTGATCAGTAATCTGAGCTGCTAATGCTTTTTGTTCCTGCTGGGTTATCAAATGCAATGAGAAGACCGTGTTGACAACTCTACAACAGATTGGTTAAAGATTTCTAGCACTTCTCAGGCGAGCCAGATTGGAGCTGTAGTAAGATTAGCTTCTCTCACAATATTTGATACACACAAAAGATAGAAATTACTTTGCTTCATTTCTTCCAGTCTGTCTGACTTGCAGTATGAATGGAGCTGAAGCTGAACTCATTTCCCCCTCAGTGCTTCCCAGATGAGTTAAATTATGGAGGAAGTTTTCTAAGGATGGTCAGGGAGCCCTAGATACAGTTCTCCTCAGTGTCTTTACATTCACAAATAGCAAAGAGACAAACACAAGCCATAATCCACTCTCACCCATCAACATTTTTTCCCTGAGACTCAGTCTTAGCACTCTTGGGGTGAACTGCTGAACAATTCTGGCCCACAGCCACATCCTGACATCAAGTAAACTCGTGTGATACATGGAGTAATATGGTATCACTTCACTCAACAGAGAGAGCTCCTGATTGTGCTACAGCATAATATGCCTCTAACGAAAGTACAGGCTCTGGCTGTAATAATAGCTGTTTACATGTCAATGATTTCCAAGCTTATTAAAAGTTAATGTGCACATTCACACTTCCCTAGTGTACACAGCTTTCCAACACAGCACAAGCCTTTCAGATGCTTCTTCACCTCTAACCTTAGCAATCAGTTCATATTTCCAAACAAGAAATGTCTCTGAGACATAGGAGACAATTCTACTGATAATTATACTTAAGTATATATCCCCCTCCAGAAGTTCTAGAACATTCTGTAAAGGTGAATTACAGTGACAGCTTTGTGGTTCATCTTGAATAATTATTGTCTAACTTCTTTCAGGAAACCTACTGGGAAGTTCCATGCCACTAGCCACTGAAAAAAATATAACTTTCCCTGGCATTGTCTTCTCCTGATTAAAATCTGGTAGAGTTTTCTTATGATACATACTTTCCCCAAACATTTTATACAGTCCATCTCTCAGTTAAGCATTCCTCTCATTTTAATATAATTATTTACTGATCTGTTTGACATTTTGTTCCATTCAAGTACTGTGATCGTGACTGCAGGCACAGCTCGCCTGACACCACACTGGGGAGAGTTCCTTTCACTGTGGGAAGCAGAGATTCTGCCATAACACTCAGGTAGGCATTACTCCATAACCATCCTGCTTGCTGGTCCCACAGCCACTTCCAGCAGGGACAACCTGATCTATCAACAGTGCAGCTGCCAGCAGAAACAAGCACTAGTCATGGCTACCAAGCACTAGCAGGGGTATATTTTAGTTTGCCTCACACAAGCCTGCAGATACATAGCTGGACCACCCAGAATCCTGCATTGACTAGCTCTGCTTTTTCTTTCCACTTCTTTTAGTTTCTGATGTGCTTGCAAAAAGTTAATACACTTCTTGATTTATTTTGTTTCATCTCTGAATACTTTTTCCCCTTGTCCATGAATGCCAGCTTTTTATCAATAGAAGCAAGATGCCCTCTGCTCCTGCCTCCTCCCAGAGTGATGCTATGCTGTAGTTCCATGCCTTTAAAAAAGTCTAGCAGCAAGAGGAAGCAAAGAAACCCTCAATTTTCTGCACAATCACCACCCTTTTTTAAAACACAACCTGCTAGAGTAGCCCTTCACTTTTCACTTTTCAGAGTACAACAAATGTATTTGTTTGAGCTTTGGTATTCAAACCAGCGTGTGCATTAACCGTGTCTGTGTTCCACTTCTCTCATAATCCCAGGCATTTGAGTCCCTGCCAACTTCTTTATTTGGGGACCTGCCTTCTCCACACCCCCTTTGTAAACTTCATATTTGTTTTGCTTTATAGTGATCACTGAAGTTCTCACTCCAGCTGGGAGGACAGCCAGGCACCTTCAAGAACAAGGGAATGATTGACAATATTAAGCAGAAAATTGTCTACCAGATGCTGTTCAAAAGGAGAGGTGGCAACCTCCTGACCCTCTTCTCAGTGAGCAACATCATCACTTCTGTGACATGCCTCTGCCCTGCTCATCAACCGAGCAGGGAGCACAAGGTCACTTCTGCATTTGGCTGTTGTACAGTGACATGCCACCCTGCAGATAAGGCTATGTCTTCTGCTCGAAGGAAGTTCTGCTGCCAGCCATGCGATGGAATGAAGCATCAAAATTCATCAGCCATTATGTATTTTAATGTGAGGTGTACCTATTCATGGCAGGGGGGTTGGAACTAGATGATCTTAACATAAGGTCCTTTCGAACCCTAACTATTCTATGATTCTATGACTCTGAAGAGTTACTGCTCCAAAGCATTGGCTAGTTCTGAATAATCTTATTGGTATGGAAAGGAGTTCTGGGTAGTCCATCCTTGGACTGTGGGAAAATGAACATCAACTGGAACTGTCCAGCTTTTTTAAAGGCCTTCCTCAGATTTTTGCTGTTGTCAATTACTAATTTCATGCATTTTACCTGCTTATGCCTCTTAAAAAGCCTTGTTTCCTAGAAAAAAAACCAGTTCATTGGAGTTTCATGCTAGTACTGATACAGTGATTCCAGTTCCTTTTTATTCAAATTAACTAGTCTGAGGAAGACAAAGGGATGAATTTGAAAAAAGGCAGACTAACATTTTAATCATGAAGAACAAACAAGAGAAAGAAAACACTTTTTCTTAGCAAAAGCAGGGCAGGACAGAAAAAAATCCAAACTACAAACCCAACCAGTTTGCACTGAGGGCTGAGACACACAGGCCTCTGGAATGCAAATGTTTGAGCACATGATAGAAATAACTGTTTATATAGGTTTGGGTTTGTTTGCTTGTTTTTTTTTTGTTTGTTTTTACACAAAGCCCCTGTTTGGGGGAGTTTCAAAGCTGTTTGTGCTCATTCATGTGTAGCAAAAGAAGTGTGTGTGAACAACACTGACTCCTAAAATGACACCCTATATTATTAAAGGAAGGTTATAGAAAAGGAAGATGGTAACTGAAATCCTATTTTAAGTAAGTGTATTCATTGTCTTAACTTAGGTGGAAATTCCCATGTAAGTTAGATTGAACATATCTTAAGCAAACTGCAAGACTGGCATGTCAACTTCCTCTTTCTCAGTGAAGTGTCACTCTTCTTGATTCCTAGTGTCAAGGCTGAATTTGCAGAGGTAGCAATTATACATAAAATAACCATTCTTTTCAAAATGAACAAACTAGATTAGGCACTCAAGAACATAAACATTACAGGACCACATAAAACAGTACTTGCAGACTCACTTCTTACATGGAAACTCCACTGTAAATCTTGTGGAACCACAAAAAAAAGACTGTACAGCTGTCAGTCAACACCAGCAATAAAGATATTTACTCCAGTAAGCTGAGCAGTAAGTACAACTTTATTTTGATCATCTCGCTGTCATATAGTTTAGTATAGTCTTATTTGCATAAATTCTTAACTCAGGAGAGGAACACTCTGCTTTGAAAAGGGCACCCACATTTTTTTTTTGGCTTGCTTACCACACTGACATTAACCCTGAAGGCTCTTCAAGTAAATAGCACTGTAATCAATACATAAAGGAAACACCAGATAACTTGAGATCACCCATACCTCAAAGATTTCATTAATCAGCTGAAAGCCTGTTACTAGCTTGAGATGTACGAACCATTTTCTGTGTTGTGCAAGTTCATACCTTCTAGTGAATACAGACGACTCATTACAGATAACTTTCGGTTTTGTGGTGTAGGATTTTTTTTGTTCTTGTCGTTTGTTTTCATGGGTTTGTTTGTTTTTTTTTTTTGCCTTTTTCCCCAAGGAAGAGGTGCTCCTTCCCGTCAATTCCTCGGGAGTCTTTAGACAAAACCTGGCAGTTTTGATAGTCCGAGATTTCCCTAACAAAAAAGGCTGAAAGAGACAACTCTAGACTATCTGTTCTGCTTTTCTTCCCGGTCCTCATTCGGGAACGAGTTACCTCGTTGTTCCTGGGAAAACCCGGTTGACCTTGCGCCTCTTCCCACCCTGCTTTCCTCCATAAAAAATAACACACATCCCCCCCCCCCCCCCCCCCCCCCCCCCCCCCCCCCCCCCCCCTCCGGAGCTGGAAAGGCACAGATAAAACGGACTCTCCCCCTCCAGTAACATGCCCTTTACAGTCACACCGAAGAGGAGCCGAGCCCGGCGCCGGCACAGACACGTCGCGGCTGGACACCGACGCTGGATGCGTGAGGGCCGGCGGAGCTCCCACAGCCCTCGCTCCATGCTCCCGCCCGCGATCCTGTTCAGCTTTTGCCTCCGATTTCTCCTCCTGCCGGCAGAGTGCGGCCCGTAAACATGTGCGGCCCTGTCAGCGGGGTCCGCCATGCCCGCCCTCCGCTACGCGGCCCAGCCGCCGCCGGCCGCGCGCAGCCCATTGCGCAGCAGTAAGGCAGGGACAAGTGGGAGCGTATCGAGCGCCGGCTGCGCTAAGGGGAATGGGAGGCGGCTGCGCTTCGAGGGGCCCCGGCCCGGGCCGGAGGGGAGGGCGGGACAGCCCCGGTCCCGCTCCGTCGTTGGGCAGAGGAGAGGCGGAGACCCGGGCACCCTTCAGAGCGCCGCACTCCTCTGCCTTTCCTACGCGATGGCGGAGGTGGGCGAATGGGCTCGGGCTCGGGCTCGGGCTCGGGCTCGGTTCTGTCGCCGGCCCACCGCTTTCCGCAGACCACACTTGTTCAGCTCCCTCCGCTTGCCCTGTGCGGTAATCAGTGCTGCAGCTGGGTATACATAAACATCTTGACTTCCCCCCGTTACTGAAATGGGAGGATTCTGGAAGACTTTCAGCTCCCTTAAGCAAACAAAATCTTTGTAATCTTCTCAGGGCAAAAAAACGTTTGGGAACTTGATAAAAATAAACAGCTCAGAAATCAGCAAATACGTAAAATGACCCAAACTCGGCTCAGTCACACCTCATGATTGTTGAGCTAAAATGGAATAACTGAGAATTTATGACTTGAATTGTATCAGGACAATATGTACTCCAGCGATTAATACATAATACAAGTGTAAGCATCCAATATTAAACATATTGTGGGTTTTGGGTAGAATATGCTTAGTATAAAATGCAATCAAGGTCACAACTAATTGCTGTGGCAAGTTCAGTTTTTCAGCTGCAGCAAACCCCCTCAGGAAATGGCAAAAGCTCTTACATTTCGCATACTAAGTTTCATTTATTTCTCTGGCTGTGGTGGTTAGGGCTTTGGTTTTGTTTTGGGAGGGAAGATCTTGTGAAACTGAAAAACTCAGTTTTGAAGTGGTGATGTTTTAAGCATTTTCTTGTGATTATTTTATCAAGTGTAATGTTTTGGCTTAAATTTCTGAGGTATTTTAATTAAATTTTGGTGTCTAAGTGGTTGGGGTTTGTTTAGACACACTAGAGCTATCCTGTTTTGCTGGTTTCCTTTGGTAGTGGTGTGTTGTATTTTAATCTATGATTTGTGTAAGCAAAAATAAAACCTTGTGGGTACTGAAAGTGTTACTAAATTACAAACGGTTCTTTTCCAGTGTTTATAGAACAAACTTATTTGTGTATAAACATTCTGTTTTTGTTTGGTTTTTTTTTTTTATTTTTTTTAATATGAACAAACTGCTATACCAGGCAGTTGTTGTGGAAGGAGCGGAGCAGCAAGGAGGAGGGGAGCACAAGGAGAAGCCAACCCTATTCCCTTTGGAGGCTTTCCCTCCTCTTGGTGTTGGAGATATTTGATCAAAAGGTGCTAACACAATGCACAAGTTTGGTGTAGATGGCAAGACAATGAGTTTCACTTGAGCTGCAGTTGAATGAAGCATCTACTGCCTTACCCGAGTTAGTGATTTGGAACACGTTACTTAGATACACAGTTTCAAAGCAGAAAACAAAGGCAGAGTGAAGCATTTCAGGGAAGCACAACATAGAGAAGGAGCAACAGGAATGGCAGAAGATTCCTGTAGTCACAGGAAGGACAGCAAAAGAGGAGTGAGGGAGGAGGGCATCAAGTAGTGGGAATGGAAGCGTAATCCTGGGGCAGTGAAAGATAGCAGAGATGTTGATGAAACCAGTAACTTTGTTTCTAATACTTATTTCCTTAGGGTTTTCCCTTGAACACAACTCTCCTTCAAAGGAGTTTATTGGGACACGGAAGAAGTAGGTAATAAAACTGACATTACGCCCTTGTAAAAGAGGCTTGGTATAATTATGCATGACACAGGTAAGTGTCCCAAAGGTATCTGATGCAGCTCTTGTTAAAAACTTGGATCGTTTTCTTTCTGTGTCTCAGTTTCTGAGGTCACATTGCCCCTCAATCTGCTCACAAGTTCAGCTGTCTGCAAAGCCCACATTTGTGAGACTTGGGACCTAGATTGCCATTTCCCTACAACAGTGTGGAGTTCTTACAGAACACTGATTTTAGATGAGAATTAACCTCTTTTGCCACAGAGCATTAGGTGAGCAGCCTGTCACATGAATTATTATTTTGAGCATTTTAAGTTTAATAACTAACGTGTAGCATAGTTCTTTCAAGAAGGAATTAGTTAACTGCCACTGTCTATCCCTGCTAGTTATCTGTAAGTAGATTAAAGAGAATGATACTGCTTTTGCACATGCATTTTGCAAACGTAGTCCCTGGTTGTACTCTCTGTTTTGCAAATTGCAGACATTGAGATGAAGGGTCTATAATTTTCCAGCTTGCCTTTCTCTTGGAACACTGATGCTGCACTGGCACGCATCCACTTTGCTGTGACTTCATTTGAATACAGCAAATTCTTTATTATGATTAACAAAGAGTTGCTCTCTGGTCTGCTTTGAATCTCAGTCTGCTCATGGAGATTAGTGGGTTTTGAGCAATGCCAACTCACTAAATATCTCTGCTTCACTGATCTCAAAGACATTTGTGACAATGGATTTAGTAGTCATTTTCATACATGTTCTTGCCTTTGAATGGATAATACCTTAGTAGTTCTGCTTTCCATTGCTGTTTGATCCTCCATCTCATTGAAAAGGGTTTAAATTCAAAAATTCTCTTTCCTCATATGTTGCTTCTTTGAGATACATAAACACTTTTGTGGTTTTAATCCTCAAGTACAACCTTCTTTCACCTCTTTATTTTGGGTGAATACATTGCAAATGTCTATGTATTATCTCCTTCTTCACAGTAGAAACAAATCTTGCCTTTTCCAAGGCAACATTAACAGAAGTTGTTCTTCAAATGAGCAAGAAGAGGCCAGTAGTTTTAAAGCAGGGAGGTCCCAGTTACATGTCCTGATGTGGCCCTGTGTCTCATTTGGCCACAAGAATTAAAGAGTGAGCAAGAGTAAAACTTTAGGTGACATCATATTAGCAGCCTCTTTTATTTTTTCATGCCAGTATCTCAACTAACTTCTTTGCCAGTTAGCAATCCCTAGTCTTCTCTAGGGACTTCTGACCACTAGAATGTTTGGGGTTTAAAGCTCTTGCCCCTAGTTTTAAGACATATTTATTTTCTGAAGTGAAGAAGTGCTCTTGTGTAGTCAAAGCTCAGTGGTTCTGAATAGCTTCCATTTAAAAATGAAACAGCTATTAGCAAAGTCATCCCTGTGTTATACTACTCACTGCAAAATGGTCACACAGGTAAGATTTTCTAATGTGTAATGATGGTATGGTGGTCCAAGTATGAAAAGATGTTCCATTTGCGTATTTCTCTCACTGCAGCTAGAGCAAAGCATCACCATTATCATCACCTAAAACATGAAAATGTGTTAATTTAGATAAATCTCTCATGGAAGCAGAGCTTTATGTTGCTCATTTATTTCAATGTTTAGAACTAGGCAATAATAGAGAAGTAAGCCCAGGGGTTAAGTTTTTTTTAAGGAGTATTTGCAGTTTTGGGTTTATTTTAGTTCATGTTAGTAAGATATATCATGTGGCTAAACAATATCTCATACTGATGTTTAGCACATTACTTCTGTTCACGTATTGAACACAACCTTGTATAATAAAGTAGGATCCTGTAATGATAAATTTAAAATTATCTTCAAGAAAGGTGATCAGCCTCTTTCCTTCCCAAAAATTTCTGAAGTTAAGGAGTATTATTTTATCTTGATGTATGAGAGAAAATTATAAACCTTTAAAAATAGTAAGCTAAATTTCTGGAAGCAAACAGACCCCAAAAGCCTTGTATTGCTACCAGGTCAAATTATAGACTACTCTTAATTGCCCCAGGAGCACAGCAGTTCATCACCAAAGCTGTGTCTGGCTTCAGAAAATGGGTGAGTGCAATGAATTCCTTATTAAACCAAATAAATTTAATAAATCAACTTTCTCAAAAGAATAAAAGAACAAGTGTTCAGAGCTCTTGGTTCACAGAAATCCCAGATCTACCAGCACCAGCACAAGCATAAAGTAAGTAAGAGGAGTAGAAAGTATTGAGTAATGCGGAAAAAAAAACCAAACCAAATAGACTCTGGTAGTTTCTCTACAGGAAGTTGCTGCCAGTTCAGGATTTGTATGTCATACTCCCAGTCCATGTGCAGCAAAGGGTATAATATATTTGTAGTATTTGAGAGATTTCTTCTAAACAGATCTCTGAAGATCTGTCCTACTGAGTATCTACCTGTATTCTGAAGAATACTGTCCTCTGAGATACAGCTTCCCACTGATGAATCCAGTGGATCAGGGAGGGCCTTCACTTCTCTACATAACACACTCTGACATCAGCAGCACAAAACCAAAGGAGGTGGCATAAAAACCTTGCAGGAAAGCTATATCAGTGCTATGCTACACACAGCAATAAGCCACAAACAACATGTTCACTGGCAGCAGCTTGCCTGGAAGAATTACTGTCACTTCTCTCTCGCTCCAAGTGCCTGTTCAGCCTGAGCTGTGAACCACTGATCATTTCCACTTTGTGCTCATGATCTGGGGAGGGAAAGATACTGTAGCATGGGCTGTTAAATCTGGGGTAAGGTTTCACTAAAGGCAGTGTCTAAACTGCCACCCAGCAATGTGAGGACACCACTGCCTTCATGCTCAGGAATGTAGTAAATCTTAGTGGGTTTTATATTATGAGTATTAAAAAGATTGGGTTTTGCTTTTGTACTCAAATAGATATTTTCTTGCAGTGTAACCCTGGTCTTTGCTGCTCAGGTAGCCACCTCCAGATCCAGTGTTTCCATATGCTTTTTCTGGGCTGTGCTTCACTGGGATCACATCACCTTTACAGATTTACATAGCTTCCACCTCAAGTCACACTGTAGCTAAACCATCTTTCAGCTGTCAGCATTTCCATCCAAGGTAAAAAAATTCAGACCTCTGCACCTTGAGTTCCGATTATGCGCCAGCCACCATGATTCTAGTGCACTGACTTGGCCTTAAGGTACCAGCAATAGCAAGAGATACTATTTTTTGGTGCATTTTTCTCCTCAAAGTATAATTGAGCCACAAGTTTTGCATGTAGGCATGTCCCAGCGGGGCCTGAGCCTGCTGAAGTTTTCCAGTTGATCGAACTTGAGTTCCAGAGTTACAGTGGGGGAAGCAGCTTCCAATGCATGTGAAGAACATTTGCTTGATAATGAACAGTTTAAAAACCTGTCCATGAAACATGGTAGCATTAGATGAAGCCAGAAGGATTGTTACTGAATCTGCCCAAAATTCCCACTGCTGAAAAAGAGCAAGATGTTTGAATAAAAAGCAAGGTTTTGAATTTTGCCTGTCAGCAATTATGAGGAGTGGGAGATAATGAGGAAGAAAGTAATAGCATTATTTTGGAGCCAGAGCTAGAAAAAAATACCCAGTGCATGTTCATCACAGGGCTCATACAATATAATGATTGATGATTCTGTAATCAGAGACCACATAGAGAGAAACAGGCTATAAATTAAATGATGGAACACTTCACAAATGGACTGGAATTGTAATGCAGTGATCAAGAATTTACAGAGAAACACCTTATGGCCCCTTTTTTAACAAGCTGCAGCACTTCTAACAGGAATAATTAGGGTTCTGACAATGAAGAATTGAGTTTGACAATAAAAAATAGCCTGTAATCTGTGTGTCATATGCAGCTTTCCACTGACACACAACCTCATGGTCTAGTGCACCAGCATTCACAGCAAATTAGTCTCAGTTTTACAGTATTCTTTAACCACATCAAGTGGTATCTGGAGAAATAAAGTTCTTTTACTATGTCACTGCTATTTAGGTAGCTCTTACAACTGAAAAATTGGAGGCTGATTCAGTAATAGACTTAAAATCAATGTCTCACTGTGGTTAGAAGTTTCTTTTTTTAGACCTAGTAGTAAAGAAAAAAAAAGGAGAAGGAATCCTTTTCCCTTTCAAAATCCTCAGGCTGGCAAGCCAATGGACTTCCTCTAGCAATTCACTGCAATTCCTTGCTGGAAAGCTTCCTCTTTTCTAGAAAAAGGCGTCCATCTTAGCTTTCCACAGAAGTGGAAAAGTGCATATTGAAAGCAAATTATAACATACATTTGAGGTGATGGAAACAAGACTAACATGAGCAAACGCACCAAAGAGTCCATACTGATTTGAACTAAACAAAACATCTTTTTTTTTGGTCAAAGTCAGCTATATCCATCACACGGGCAGTTCAGCCATGCAGTATGCGTAATGCCTCTGCCACCTCTAGGAAACACAGGGTCTGTTGCAACCTTCCAGAAAATTTGAGATGTTCATGAAGTTTTGAATTTGCATTTCCTGCATTCAACGTAGGATATGTACATATTCTATTTGGGAAATGACACTGATAGCAGACAGAATTCTTTCTGACATTTGATGTCACAGTGCAGCTGACCTCTTTCTTGAGGCAATATAAGATGCACTGAAACTGCCAATTCTCAGACATTCTGGAAACAGTTTTTTATCAGCTCATTAGAAAGCAGAACAGTTTTGTTAGCTGTCACAAGCAGCTGGTAAATAGAAGGGGATTTTCTTTTCTGTGGTGAGGGTGCACTCAATCCCACTGTCCATGTCAGCGACAAAGATGTTGAACAAGAGTGGTCCCAACACTGATCCCTGAGGGGCACCACTCATTACTGGTCTCCAGCTGGACATTGAGCTATTGACCACAACTCTTTGCATGTGGCCATCCAGCCAGTTCTTAATCCACCGAGTGGTCCACCTATCAAGTTGATATCCCTCCAATTTAGAGACAAGGATGTCATGTGGGACAGTGTTGAACACTTTGCACAAGTGCCGTCCAAGACTTGGGTGGTGCAGTCAGAGCATTTGCCAGTGAAGACTGAGGCAAAGAAGTCATTAAGAACCTCAGCCTTCTCCAAATCCAGGGTAGCCAGTTCTCCTGATAGCTTCCAGAGAGGGCCTACATACATACATTCTACCAAAACACCATTTCTGTGTAACTTAACCATTTTGGGAGCCAGCCTTATCATTTCAGATTCAGGGGTGGGTAATTCCAATGAGGATTACTTCTGGGCATTCACAAACTGCTCCCAAGGAAGTATATGTTCAGTTTGGGGTAGCTCTTATGTTGGGGACAGTGGCATCCATCCTGGTGAGAAATTTATAAGCTTTTGTCTTTTTGTTTTAATAATGCTGTAACAAATTTCCTAGTTCTTGAATATGTGACCATGTTCTTGTCCATTTGTGGTGGCATGTCCAAGTGAAATTTTTCTCTAACGCTGAGAAGAATGTGCACACATTAGCATGTGGAGGAGATGAGACACCCGTTCACAAGAGCTGCATTTCTTGGCTAACTTGTGCACCAGTGTGGTTATGACAGCAAATGAAAATATGCCTGTGCAGTAGCCATCAGTGAGGACTTCTGTGGCTGTCCCCAAGCTTGCAGGGATGAGCATGTGACAACACATAACTGTGAAAAGGGGCACCCAGGAGAATGACACAAGCTTTTGTCTGCTACCCCCTGATTTTGATCATGAAGCTAATCGGGAGAATTTACAGGGTAATTGTATGCTTCAGTGCTCTAAGGATTATTGTTATTATTTTTTAATATTCTTTTGTGAAATATTTTTCTCCTACATCTTCCTTGTGTTATACATATACACTTCCATGCACATATCGAATTTGCTGTTAAGATATCACTAGTTAACAAGAATTAGAGCTGTCACTGGTGAAGATAACACATCCATTGAATAGCAGCCCTTTTCCTGTAGACTGGTTGAGGTGTGTTCTAGACCACATTCTTCTAACTTGAAGATACTCAGCAGTTCATGTTTGGCCCTTTGGACCAATTTTTCTTTGCATGCTTGTTTTTACCTTTTTAGTATTACTGCATTCAGCTTTGTTGTACCACACACTCACCAAATAATAAGTATGCCAAAGAGTTAGGGAAATAAATGGCATTAAAGTTCATGAAATAACCAGATGCTCTAATGATGGGCAGGACAGAAACACCAAACAAGGGTGCTAAATCATTAGGTTTTTATAGTGGGATTTGAGAAGCATGTGGTAAACAAAGGATGGGGCCACATGCTAGCTGCTTATTAAGTGAATATTGTCTGTTCTGTACACTGGGTCAAACAAAGGGCTAGTGGTTAAAGACAGCATGTGACTGTAAGGACTTTTAGATGACATAAGCACAAATTAACTTCAGGCTTTTCCTGATCCGCCCATGTTCAGCTTACAATTGCTACAGTGCTCTTCTGCTACAAGGTTGTGTATGATGCCCTTAGTACACACAGATACCTCGGTGACATTCTAGCTGGAGTTTTCTGCTAACAGTGCTTAGTAAACTGCTTGGTTCCCTTTGCCTTGGATCTGTTTCTTTGCTCCGGTGGCTGAGTGGCTCACCTGATTGGAGGATTAGGCTAGAAGCCATAGGCACAAATGGGTGGTAAAGAGTGGGGAATGATATGTGTGCCCCAACACAGTATGTGCAAGTGCATGTGACATGATGGGCAAACCCAGCAAGAAAACAGCAATGCTGGTACTAGGTGCAAGTAACCCTTCTCTTGCAGCCTAGACAGTTTGTCCAGTCATAGATTGACCCTCTTAGGCACTGTATTTGGTACATGGGTTGGCTGTGTTCATAACAGCACCTTCCAGGAGACATTTTATGCAATGAAAAATGACTAGCAAGTATTACAGTGGTGGGGGGGAGTGGGAGCATTCAGTAATTTGTGTGTGCACATTGTAAACCACTTCATGAACTGTCCTTGGTCTCATCTTGGTCTTTTTGAAGCAAGGAGATGGAGTTCTTCAATGCAGCTTACAAAGTTAACAAGCACTGACTTCACTGTGCTTTGAAACCCATACCCTGGCAGCACTTCATAGGTAAGGATGCAGAATCCATATGCCACCTGCAGAATATTCTCTAGAGCCGTGATCAAGGAGCAGCTTGGAAAAAACAGCTCAAGATCAACATAAACAGCCCCATTCAGTTCTGGGGGAGCACCTGTGGGATATGTTGTGGGAGCTGGCTTACTTTCATCACCAATAACTGGTTTATTCATAGCCTAGAGAGATTCTTTTCTTCCAGTTCTGCATTGTCCCCACTCTTCTTTGGGGCTGGGAAACACTTTTTTTCCCCTTTTAACCTTCAGACAGTGGTTCTCAGATCTTCTTTTCCTTGCAGAAATGGTGTCTGATGAGGGGCCCACTGTGCAGAACTGAGCTTGTAGAAGTGCCTGATGTGCATGGTGGATTACATGGCTGGGGAGATGCTATGCTGTAGCCACCTACACAGCCATCTTTGAGTGAGGGAACTGATATCAAGACCATTCCTCATTGTTTCACTCTTTGCTTGTTTCTCCAGAGAACCCACATCACAGTGAGGTTTTTTATTGCTTAACCCTCTCCCAGAAAATTTTAATGAAAAACTCAGCAACTGCTGGATTTGTCCTATGACCAGGACGGCACTCCTAGGTATGCATCAGTGAGCTAGACAGGCCTTTTACAGAGAACATGAAATCACAATGGAAGTTACAAAGCACTTCTATCCCTTATTAGCTCTTAGATTTGACCAGCTGGGCACGGCTACCCCACAAAAACAATTTTCAGCTACTGCAACCTAGAGTTTCATCCAGCACTGAAACTGGTAGTCTCAGTCGTACAGATGGCAACGACAGCTGTGACTGCAGTGAGCTCAGCAGAGCCAGAGTAAAATCTGCATAACCACCAGTTATCTATCCTAAAGACACTGAAATTAGAGAAATCTTTTCAATTCCAGATTTGCACAAATGAAACAATCTTTTAACATTGAATCCAGATAGGTACCTACTGTGCTTTTGACTTGTGTTTCATGCTTTTTGTGATGGTTTTAGGGCTAGAGACGATTTTGAGGGGTGCTGAGCCAACACTTCTCACACATATTCAGTTTATTTACACTGCAGCTTGTTTTGTATGTTGCCTACACAATTACACTTCACAGAAGAAAAGCCTGGCAACACAAGGGAAATAGTTGTAAACAACCAGAGTGAGCACTCCAGCCTGTGTACAATTGACATGCTAGAACTCAAAATAGCACCAGAGGACAAAAAAGAAAAACCCGAATCCCAAACCAAACCACCCTTAACAAACAGTAAGAACATTGTTTTTTTTTTATGAAACACTGAGCATTGTTTTCAGTTTCTACATTAAGCCCAACTGCCAAAAAAGCCTTCGTTGCTGCCTAAGCCGAACTCAAGTTGAGAAGCATAGTTAATAATTATTTCACTTTCCAATGTACCACCAGAAACCATGGGGTGAGAATGCAGGAAGTGAACAGTTGTTCAGAACAAAGGAGTGCATCCTCTCCCTGTCCTTTGTCTTTTTTTTTTCCAGGTGTAGGAGTAGCAGCTGTGATGAACAGCAATAGAAACGGAGTTTCTGAGAGAAACTGAGTTTGAAACAGAGAGCTTTTGGCAGCAGTCCCTGTCCTGCTCCCCCTGTTTTTGACATGCTTAACACATGCCAAAGCTTTCCTCTTAACACTTGCCAGGGCTATTGAATGCTGAAGTCACTGTTTTGAACTTAAAACCTCTCAGAACTGAGACATCTGTATGGAGGGTGCTTTCTGCCCTGTGTATCTGCCAGAACTTGAGTTCTGGCAGATAATTTTAATTGTAGATTCAGCTTTAGAATCTTAGAAATGAAAATTAATCCTGACCAAGTTCTGCCTCCTGTGCTTTTCCTTCCATTCCCAGATCTTCCACCGCATCAAGCACAAACAATAGTTCCTTGTACCCTTCAGTACCCACCTTCTTCCCTTTTGGAACAGAAGACTGACAACCTCCCTTGATGGCCATGCTGGTCCAAAATTGTCTTTAGGATGCATGCTTTCTTTTGGTCTCAGTGGAGTGAGGGCTACATCTCTTGCAGCACAAATATTGCTCACAATAAAATGAGTAGGACCAGAAGTTGTTCACTAGTGGATGTTATTACAAGCAGATATATGTTGTATAAATAGTAAGTACATTAAAGCTGTCCAAGACCATGGACTCTGGGGATTGTTTCTTTTCATCCTTTTGCTACAGAATCTTTATCAGGTACAAAACCAGGGTAGGGAATAATTGGTAGCTTAATAGCAAGCTTTTTATTTCTGCCCCAACATGGAGTGTAGTTCATGAACCAAATAGCCAAGGTACCTTTCTAATGCATGAGGAAAGCTATGTGAAGGCCCCAAACCCTACAGAACAAGGATGATAGAACCCTCAGGACTGCACTGATTGTTTGAAATCTATGACCCTGTGGAGACCGTTAATGGATCCAGAGCCAATCATGCCAAGGGCTTTCAGCTGTCTAGGAAAGACAACACTTTTGAGTGTGGTGAGGAAAGGCAAACGTACAACAGCTGTTACTGGTTAGGCCTTCCATGTCAAGTCTACAAGCTGGATGTACTAACATGGCTGTGTTTCAACAGGAAAGGTAAAACATTCCCTTATGTCAGGTAACACAGTGGCTGGATATCTTCTGGAGGTGGGAAGGTGGGTTTAAAGACTTTTTGCCTTGGAATAAAGCACACCTTGCCTAGCATTTAACTAAAAAGCATTCCACCTTCTCTGAATATGCCTGTGGCTGTTCTTATGCAAACTCCATGACACAGAGTTGCACTAAGCGTGCTCAGACCATTGCTGCTGGACCAGTGCCCTTCGAATAGGACCATAATTGATCAGACACCTAATTACTTAGAGTACTCCTGGGATGGTCCAGTTGGTGTGCAAACAAGTACTCAGAGGACCTGCAGGTCATACAGGGGAATATGTAGTGAATTTATGTATTTCTAAGGCTAACCAAGCAGCTGCTAAACAGCAGTAGCCTGAATTGTACTTCCAGATTTTGGGTGAATTTTTGGTATGTAAATCGTCCTTCGGTTCTAGCCCCATGTCGTGGTTTAAGCTCAGCTAGTAACTCAGAACCACGCAGCCGCTTGCTCTCTCACCCCTTTCTTCCTCCTCTCCCTCCTGCAGGGATGGGGAGGAGGACCAAAAGAATGTAACTCCCACTGGCTGAGATAAGAACACTCCAGTAACTAAGGTATAGCACAAACCACTACTGTTACCACCAATAATAATAATAGTGATAAGGGAAATAACAAGGGAAGAGAATACAACAGCTCACCACCTGCCTATCGATACCCAGCCTGACTCGAGCAGTGACCTAACCCTTCTGGTTAACTGCCCCCCAGTTTATATAGTGAGCATGACATGCTGTGGTATGGAATGCCCGTTTGGCTAGTTTGGGTCAGGTGTCCTGTCTCTGGTTCCTCCTGGCTTCCCTTCCTCCCTGGCAGAGCATGAGACTCAGAAAGTCCTTGGTCAGACTAAACATTACTTATCCACTCAGACACAAAGAGGGAGAGATAATTTCTTAGTCCATGGACCAATCCCTATAAAGCTGCTGAGTTCATTTGGTCCATGATGTCAGGCTCCATCTCTTGAAACAGTCTTTCAAGCAGGAGAGGCTGTGTGCAGTGTTGGATTGTTGCCTGCTGATGACACCACAGAACTCATCTGGTCACTGCTGAGCTTGTCTGGTTTTGTCAAAGTTGATTCTTTGTTGGGATGATGGTCAGAGGGAAGTCAGGGCCAATTGCTGGTGTCCTGAAGACATCTAGTTGGTGGGCTATAAAAGTGCTACATAGCAGGCAACAGCATGCAATTGAGTGCATTGGCTGTTTTCCCCTAAAATCAAATCCCCTTGAGGTACACATTGAACTTCCCCATCTTCCCACATCACCCACCAAGTATATCCAAGTCCCTGAGCAAAAGCAATCCCACAAGTGGGTTTGCCTTTACCTGAAGCAGGAATAACCCAGACTGTCTTCCCCAGCAAATTCTTTATGTGCACCACAGAAACTTTACCCCCTCTACAGTATGTAAAAGTTCTGACTGGGCTGGGCCAGCCCTATTGGCAGATCCTCTGGTGTTGACCAACAAGGTGTCCTTTGGTAAGTGTGTATCCCAATGCTTGAAAGTTCCCCCACTCATTGCTCTCAGTGTAGTTTTTAACAGCCCATTGTACCGTTCGATTTTTCCAGAGGCTGGTGCATGGTAGGGGATGTGATATACCCACTCAATGCCATGCTCTTTGGCCCAAGTATCTATAAGGCTGTTCCGGAAATGAGTCCCATTGTCTGACTCAGTTCTCTTTGGGGTGCCATGTCACCACAAAATCTGTTTCTCAAGGCCCAGGACAGTATTCCAGGCAATGGCGTGGGGCACAGCATATGTTTCCAGCCATCCAGTGGTTGCCTCCACCATGGTAAGCACATGGCGCTTGCCTTGGCGGGTTGCTGGGAGTGTGATATGATCAATCTGCCAGGCTTCCCCATATCTATACTTCAGCCATCGTCCTCCATACCAAAGAGGCTTTAACAGTTTGGCTTGCTTAATTGCAGCACCTGTTTCACACTCATAAATAACCTGGGCAATAGTGTCCATTGTTAAGCCCCCTCCTCAGCCACGAGCCCATCTGTATGTGGCATCTCTGCCCTCATGGCCTGAGGTCTTTTGGCCCACCAGGCCAAAAATAATTTGCCCTTGTGTTGCCAATCTAAGTCCATCTGAGCCACTTCAATCTTAGCAGCTTTATCCACCAGTTGCCTGTTCTGGTGTTCCTCCTGACTCTCAGGTACATGAGCATCTACATGGCATACCTTCACCAACAGGTTCTGCACCAGGGCAGCGATATCTTGTCACAGTACAGCAGCCCAGATGGGTTTACCTCTGTGTTGCCAGTTGCTCTGCTTCCATTGCTGCAACCACCCCCACAGGGCATTTGTCAGTATAGAGATAACATACTGGCCACTTATCTTGTTCAGCAATGTCCAAGACCAGCTGGATGGCTTTCACCTCTGCAAACTGACTCGATTCACCCTCTCTTTCAGCAGTTTCTGCAACTTGTCGTCAGGGACTCCATACAATTGCCTTCTACCTCTGATGCATTCCTACAATACGGCAGGACCCATCAATAAACAAGGTACATTGCTTCTCACATTCTGACAGTTGAAGAGATGGGGCCTCTTCAGCAAACATCACCTCCTCCTCTGGTGACATTCCAAAATCTTTGCCCTCTGGCCCATCCATGATGGATTCTAGCATTCCTGAATGTCTGGGATTTCAAGCTCATTGTATCACAAGTCATTACCAGAAAGTACAGTGAAACAAGAAGCTTAGCCCAGGCCCCCAAGCCAATAAACACTAAGACAGCAAATACTGGCTGTAAGTAAGGTACGACATGCGGAAACTGTGAGATCAAGAGTAACAACTTTGAGAGCCAATAAATCAGCATTGTAATGAGTGACTATTAATCCAAAACAACAAATGCTTATCACAAATACAATTAGACACAATCTGGCCAGATCTGTTGTTACCTCAACCCTTCGTGCCCCATGTTGGGCACCACAAAGAACTGTTGTGGTTTAAGACCAGCCGGCAACCCAGAACCATGCAGCCACTTGTTCACTCCCCTCCTTCTTCCTCCCCCAGGTTGAGATAAGAACAGTCTAGTAACTAAGGTATAACACAAACCACTACTGCTACCACCAATAATAATAAGAGAAATAACAAGGGAAGAGAATACAACAGCTCACCACCTCCAACCAATACCCAGCCTGACCCAAGCAGCAATCTGGACCTTCCCAGTAACTCCTCCCAGCTTATGTACTGGGCATGATGTGCTGTGGTATGGAATACCTCTTTGGTTAGTTTGGGCCAGGTGTTCTGTCTCTGCTTCCTCCTGGCTTCCCCTCCTTCCTGGCAGAGCATGAGACTCAGAAAGTCCTTGGTCAGAGTAAACATTACTGAGGAGCAACTAAAACATCGGTGTTAACAGCACTGTTCCCAGGCTGAAAGTCAAAACCACAGCACTGCACCAGCTACTAAGGAGAAAAATGACTGCTACTGCTGAACCCAGGACACCGCCACTCTAACATGGCTGAAGTCTACCAAACCGGATATCTCAAGATAAAAACAGGAACTGCTGGGTTATCAGTTCCCCTCAGTGAAGGTGTACTTAAAAAAAAAGTAAATCAAGCAAATTTAGATAAAGTCTGACTCTGTCTGAAGAAAATTCCTGTAGTTCATTCATCTAGCTCAAACTCTCCTTTCCGGCCATGAAGAGTAAGTGTATCAGTAGCAAGAACTCCTCATGATGTGATAGCATTCTCATTCTTTTTCCTCTCTTGAAAATGTACTTTACAGAGGCACGGATGATTCAACTTCATCATGAATTAACTACACGTCCAATGGCACTATTTGACTTGCCTGCCTGTCAGTGCTGCAACTTTCTTCTTCCTGCAGTAGGAAAAATGCATGTGCATCACTGGAGACAAGTCCCTCAATCTGCAGTTTCTGTTGTTAGTTCTGAAACACTAGAAGGATATCTGGACTTCACTGAAATTTATGAGGGGTATCCTGGCCTGACCAGATCTTAATCTCAGATGAGTTCAAGCACTCCTCTAAATCAATTCTGAATGCAGTCTTCAGTGTTACATAGCACTTTACATTTCTTAATATACTGTAATGGAGATAATATGTGGTTTAAAGTGTTGAAATCATGCAGATTTGCCAGGAAGGCAAGGGTGCACAGATAGAGACATTTTTAACTGAAAGTACATGTGCTCCCATAGGGGCGCAGTCATGGTTGCTTAGTCTCTAAATGAGTTCTTACTTGCACTTCTCCAGAAGAGAATATGTGCTAAATATTTATTCAGGCTAATTTTTTCATGCTACAAATAGTTGTCATCATCTCACCCCACATACAGGTTTCAAGACACAAGCTGTCAGAACAAACTGGAACAGTCTGTGTCTGTGAAAGGTGACTACCAGGAAGCATCTGTCTGTCTTAGGTTGGTCCCTGAAAGGGGTTGACAAACCATTATTATTGTGCTCTGTGTGCCTCACTGACTACCTCAAGCAGTTTTTTTTCTCAGTACATTGCCCATTTGAGACTGATGGCATCAAATTCCATTAGTGGTACGGGGGACTCAGGCACTCAACTCTTATTTTGTGTTAAACATCTAGGCCTGTAATATCCTCACAAGTATCCTCCATAAATGTTAAAATTTGGGTTGTTTTCTTTTGCTTGTTTGGTTCTTTGAAATCAAATGAAAAGTTGCTCAGCTTGGGTCCTAAAAGGAATAATTTGTCATTTGAAGATTTTTTAGACTAACCTAAAATTACTTAATTCATTAAGAACATGCCTCTACAGCCACCTCAGGAACCAGTATAGTGATGTTGGTTTTAAAATGTATATGACTGAAAGTTGCATGATATCAAACCTGTGATTCTCTGTCTTCTCTCCCTTGCCACACATGCACACACATAATTAAACAAATAAAATCACCTAATTACTTCCCTTAAGTATGGTAATTACTAAGTTTGTGGCCAAACCACAGACATAGCAGCTCCCTCTGCACAGGCTTGCTTGGCTGCAGGGAGACTCATTAGCTGGGGCTTGGTGCTAGATCTGCAGGACCAAGGCTGGAGCTGTGCTGCAGCAGCTCAGAGGCTGTTATGCTGTGTGCCAGAGTAGTATGCCAACTACAATTCTGGTAACACGGGCTTCAAAAGCAGGCTGTATGTGAGCTAGGAGGCTCTAGACACCACATGTATTGGATAGCACTGTAGATGAACCCAGGAGGACCTAATAGGGATTTGGAAGCCATGGAAAAAAGTTAATCTCACTGTCTAGATTATCATAACGATCCTATTGCAATGAACAAGGGAGAATGGACTTCACACTCACTCATCTCCCCAGTAGGCATTTTAGTTGCTGGTTACAAAAGGACAGGATCCTTGACATCTTATCTTTTCACTTAGCAGTCATTATAGCATCACCTACAGATATGTCATAGGCATGTGGCCCTCATCATCTTTCAATTATGTATTAAACCTTTAAGTGTTACCTAGGCTGCAAAATCTGGAGGGAAAAAAAAAAAGTTTTACATTTACAAATACCTTCAGGTATTTTCTATAGTTTCTTGCTACTTTTATGCTTAAAACTCACTAAGAAAGTTTCTTTGGGGAAAAAAAAACCAAAACAAAACCAACAGAAACTGTCACAAAAACACACGATCAAGCAATTAAAGATGAAGGAATTGAAAATAAGATCACAATAATACTTTTCCACAAGCATTCCCTTATTTGGTGAATGAGGTGGCTGGATGGGCTGCACTTAAACGAGTCCAATGGGATAAGGCCCTGGAGAGAAGAGGGGTCCAAGAAAGCTGATTGATATGCAAGCCTCATGTCCTCCAGGGTCAGGAGCAATCCATCCTAAGGAGCAGGAAGTCAGGCAAAAATGCCGGGAGGCCTGCATGGGTGAACAAGAGGCTCCTGATAAAACGCAGACAAGAAGCATAAAAAGGAAGCATACAGAAAGTGAAAACAGGGAAAGGTAACCTATGAGGAATATAGCAACACTGTCCAAGCATGCTGCTCTCTAACCCAGAAACAGCCCAAGGGTCATTCTACTGCTGACTGAAGTGGCGATGGGATTTACATTCTATTTCAGTCACATCTGTAAATATGCAGATCTTGACTACTTTGGTCAATAAACTCTTTAGATGAGACTATTTCAGAAGTATCTATTACAGCTCTGATAGGCTTTCTAGCACAATGACACACATAAGATCCCTGGTTTCTACCTGAAATGGCAGTTCTTGCCTATCAGTTCTTCCACAAAGGCTGCACAGAAATTCCAGTTGTGTAAATTTTATGAAGGGTCAATCTTATTTGTGTAATAACTGGCTGAGAAGAAGTAGTGTTAAAGAAGCACTCAGCTAGACTATTAGGAAGAACAGCCATTCATGAAAGATCATGTCACTGCAAAGTTGGGCTTTTGAATCTAATCTGTCAGGTCTTTTCTACCAAGTACTGTCAAGCCATTCTTTAGCTCCGACACTTTCTAGTTCAATATACTGTTATGTTCCATGAACACAGGGTGAACCCTGAGTCTTTGAGTGAATGTGTACCCAATTACAAGTAAATTGACAGGCACACTTCACAAAGAATAATTCTGTTTTAAACACCAGGTGTCACTGCAGTATACCCTCGATTGCATACCAAGCTCCCTTTAGGTTAAAGCTTTACTTTCAAGCGGTGTGAAAGATCAGTGGAGAACAAAGATGCTCATACTTTCTATTCCCAAGTATGTGCATGCAGCTACATGATTAGCCAGAATATGGGCAAAGTGTCCAGTACTTCAACCAGACACATTTATATCTCAAGCCTGAAACCTAGTCACTATAATAGAACTATTTTATGGCTGATACCAACTTTTTGGAATGAAGAAAAAATAGTGTCTATGCTACAGTTCTCTTGATAATAATAATGTATGCATTTTGCAGAAGAACAGCCTGTATTGAGTAATACTCAGCAGTTACTTCATAAGAAAATGACACCAGATTATATATTTTGTAGCTCCTTGATTCATAAGCAAACGTTCAGTAAAAAGCAATCTTCCTTTAAACTATCAAATCCTGAATGACATTTCACATTATTTTTTTCTTTGGATTTATATGTTTCCCATTAGATCTATAACCTTTTATCTTTGAGTATTAAAATATACTCAGACTAAAGAGCCATCACCTTCACAGTGAACAGATAGTATTTGTCTAGTTGACTCATTTTTTTCAGCCTCTCAGCTCAGCATAACTAATCCATGGCTGCACTGTTAATTTTCCAGGAACTTGTTCATCAGTAACTACTCAGTATGAAAAGGATAAAGCTGCTCTTCTCTTATCTGTAATTAAAGATAATGAGGAGGAAGGTGCAGCTCATAGAGAATGCAAGCCCCAGCAGGCTAGGTACTAATTCAGCCTCATGCTTTAACATACAAAGAAGTCTTGCTCCACTGGCACTCTTTAAAGGTGACATTTCCTTGTCTTAGCTTTACATGCAGAATCTGTGTTACATACTCAGCTGTGGTCCTAACTCAGCAGCCTCTGAAATGCTTCAGGATGCTCTCAAAATGTTTCTGCACAAACTAGTTTTGCCATTGACAGTGCAGCAAATGGCTAGGGAATGTTACCTGGAGAGCATCTTTAGCAAACAAAAAGGAATCAAACGCCATGGCAATTTCAGAAGATAATCCATAGGCTGGTAATTTCAGCCCTTTAAAAATGCTGAAAGCTGCACAACTTTCAAAGGCTTAAATCCAATATACTTACCTGCATTAAAGAGCATAGTGCCACTATTTTGGTGCCACTATATTTAAGGAAGTTCCTGCTTTAGTCTAGAGACAATTTGAAATTGGTGTTGTGTGCATGCTTGAGTCTTAATGGGATTGTGGCTTTGGGAGAAGTAAGATGCTATATAACACAAAGAAGACTTAATAGTTCTTGTCAGGTAATGAAATCAGCAAAAAATGCACAGAACAAGACAGAATTCTATCAAATAATGCAGTTTTAAAAACCTGCAGGAAGAAGTGACTACAAGGACTGGATTAAATATTTGTTAAGAAAACATTAAAAAAGGCATGGGTTAAAAAACTCAAAACACAACAAACCAGAAGAAAAAACTTATTTATTGTGTTTTATTCTGCCTGGCTATTGAATTTATATAGGGATTTCAATCCAATGAGTTTTGCCAGGATTTTTGAATTAAACTCATTTCATTGCAATGTAATAAGTTTCCCATTTGACATAATTTACACAGACTTCCAATAAGTTCAAAAGTTATTTGCAAATATATTAACCAGAGAAAATGGCAGAGCCCCTTTTAAAAGCTTTCAGAGAATACAGTACAGTTTCTTCATTTTTTTTTCCTGCATATAAACAAGTAAATATTAGGATACTACTGTACATAAATAAAACCAGTATTTTATATTACTGACCTATGTTCTTACTTTTAGGTAACTGCCTCATATGTTTATGTAGCATTTTTCCCCCCTGAAATATTTACATAAAACTTATCTACATTTACAGTAAATAACCATAATTACCTACTGTGCTTTCAGCAGCCAAAAGCTGAATTGGCTAGAAACATCAGATGAAGATTCTTGGAATAACGGTATGACTAAATTACATCAACTTGTGTATACTACTACAAAATGTTGAGCGGAATTTCATGGCATTTATCAACTTACAAAATGCAATGTAGTGTTGGATCTGATCTTCTCTAACAGTAGGATAAGCCCTGCAATTACAGTCAAGCTACAATTTAGGGAACATACATTCTGCAAAACTACAGTATTTCAGTGTCTGCAGCAGTGTTAATAAAACTATATTGATTTCAAACAGGTAGCAAGCCAAATAACCCATCATGTAGCAAGCAAGCCTCAGCTAGTGCCATCTCAGAAGTCTGCATGCACTGACTCCAGCTTTATATGGACAGTCATTTTTTAATGTACAGTCATTTCTTTGAACTGCTCTCACTTCCTACAGATCTGAACTATACAGGATATTTAACTGTATTCACACTAAGATAGCCAGAGATAGTTCTAATCCTCTAGTTTCAGAACCTCATAGTGGTTTGAGGGTGTTTTGCAGTTCTGCGTCAGTGTCCAGAGAATCAAATGGTTGTCCAGAAACACACTTTGTGTGAGAACATTATGTAAGAGAACACTGCTGGAAAACTTATCAGTAATAAGTATTTTTTCTATTATGAAACAATGGATAAAGTAAATGAAAGTGTCTGTAATTACAAATATTTATCCACTATGTTCTAAGTATGCAATGTTCCATATATAAAACAATTTTATGCTGAAGCTCATATAGCACCCAATTTAAAGTGACTCCTACTGAGGCATGATTTTAATAATAGCTATTAGAGATAATTAACCATATACCAGACTATATTTTTATTTCTCCTATGGAAGTTATACCAATTCACTAACATAAAAGAAAGTATTTTTCACTGAAAATACCAAGAAAAATACCTAGTACCAAACCAAAATGTCTTTTAAACTCTCTTAGGGTCCAACCCTGCACCCTTATCTCATGCAAGTAATCATCTTCAAATAAAGTTAGGGGTTTTGTTTGTTTGTTTGCTTGCTTGATTTTGCTAAAAACCATCTGTGCAAGTCCAGATCTGCACATCGTACTTACATTAGCACATCTACATTTGTCCTCTTAGGGTTTATGATAGAACAAAACCATGTATTTAGAATTCATTTATTAATTTAATTTATGTTGATGTGGAGGCTTGATAAAAGATCAGCAAACTGCATCATGGTGGGGCAGAGAGGACTTGACCCTGCCTCTATGGGTACAGGGAATACTGAAAAGAATAAATAATTCCATCTATCTTCTGTAAGATTTTTGGCAACTTGACCCTTAACTGTAGCCTCTTCTACCATAAAAATCTTTCTGAACAGGTAGTCTGTGATATGGGTGAAATGCAGTTGTTTCTTTTACCTCTCTCTTCCCAGATACTGCAGTAGGCTATCCCTGTGTTACTACAGTAAATATTCTTCCCTGGGCTATTATCACTTTCACCAAGACAGACTAGGTAGACTGAGGAGACAGAACTCACATCCCCATTTCTTCAATAAAGGGGTCAGGACTGTGAAGCAAAAGGCATTCCTAAGTAGTCATTGCCACAGAGACAAGCCCTGCCGCAAGTCATGAAGGTGGTATGTGTGGAAACTCAGAAGCCACCAGAGTGATCCAGATGCTCATTTAAAGACTTGTCTGACAGTAGGATGTGAGACTGGTTACATGACCGTTCTCAAATAGCCTCAGAGATAAAGACCAAATTCCAGTATCCTCAGACATTGGAGAAAGAAGGTTCTTGTGCTGTTATGGGTTTTTTTACTAACACATTTAAACATTGTACCATTTCACCTCTTACATACATCTTTCCATATCAGTTGAGTGCTTGCAAGCTATAGAACTTCTTGCTTTGAAAGAAAGTGAAGACCTCCACAGAAGTCTGCAAGACAGGAGGCAATTTCCACAAAACATCTGACTTAAGTCCAGGCTCCTAAATCTCACAGGCCCATTAAAAAGGTCTCATTCAGAAGTGTGATGTGACACAAATTCTGTCCTCTCTGGACAACTGCCATATTTCATCAGGGACAAAAGAGATGCTTTGATGGTGATGGCTGATGAGGAGGGGAGTTCATAAATAAGAGGGTAATCCAAATGTAACTGATGCTGAAAGTTAAAATGTGAGTCTCTGTAGACATTAGGAAGTGAAAACATCAGTGCAGTATTTTCTTTTTTAAAATAGTAAGATTTGTAAGGTTTAAAATCCCCTTCCCAGTATTGCAAGATTAAAATGACAAGAGTTGGTAAAGTCCCGTAGTGAATGGGATGCATATGGAAATCCAAATGAAGCGTTTTGAAGTCAAGTGATCCTTACATACTTTGTAACTCATCTAAGCAGATTGTTGCATTATCCTAAAGTGTAAGAAATAACAGCTGCCCCCTAAACTGAACAAAGAATCTCATCTTATATTTTCTGTAACAAATATATGCTCATTAAAATTAGACAATTAATTTGGAGAGACAAAAACCTTGTCAGACTATACGAACATAACCATAAGTTAACAGAACAAATGAAAGCCAGTATTTAGGAATGTGTACGGCAAGAGAGTACCACATACAGTAGACAACAGGCTGTCCAGTAACAGTGAGCATTTTAACAGAAACATCTTTGTTTTTAGGCACTTTGCTATTATGTTTGTAGTGACTGGCCCCGCCAGTTTGAAGGCAAACACCTCCAGAAACAAAACCTCACAGCTTGAAAAAACAGAACTGGAAGTTTAATATTATTTTTAGACTGGGCACAGGCCAATGGGTATATAATACAAATCAGGGTGCTGGAATGGGCTATGCGAGTGGGTCAGACCAAGCAGGGCATAAAATTGTTCTGGTGATTCTGCTTACAACACCTGAGCTGTATCATTTATAGTTAGCTTACATATATGTATCTACATTGTGTAGACACTCTTGCTGACCTCTGGCTTACATCTAAAGTAAATTTCATCAATTAATCAATAGGAACCTTGTATTACAAATAAGCTTTCATCTTCCTGCTGTCCACAGGAAACAAACAGTGTCTAGTGTATATGATACCCTACTGCACTCCCAGAAAATTACCATACATGCAATTCATTTAATACTTCTGTTGTTTAATACTTTTTGTAACCCTGGAATCTTTCATACTGACCCAACCAAAAGGAGTTCTCTCTCCTTTAAGAAAGGGAACCCTGTGCTTTTACCTCTGTGATGTTCCAACCATAGCATTTATCTTTAGCATAATCCCCAATGTATGTTGCTAGCAAACCATTTAAAATACTTCTGTTTTTTGTTTTTTGGTTGGTTTTTTTTTTTTTTTTGAGGCCGAGATCTGCTCAAGAGAGATGCAACAAATCAACTCCAGCACCAGGGCATGACATCATATTGATAGCAATGATGCTCTCTGCTCCCAGGAAGAAACCTGCCCTTGAATGTCTTCAGCACATTACCACAGGAGCACCTGTCTGGCTGATCATCTCTCTGCAGTCTCTTGTTTTGCAATAGACTACACACACTGAGTTACTTGTGAGGCACATAGCAGCCTTATTCAGGCATGTACCAACCTAAATAAATAACACTTGTCTGAAATAACTGGTAATTTGCCTAACAGCAAAAGTCTCCACATTGGAGTGTGGCCCAAATGGAAATGTTTGTTGCAGAAACAGATTTCTTACAGCCATATTGCAAACAAATATATATGAACAATAGGAGACAGAAAAAAGTCCTTGAGCTGGGCTCTATGACGTTTCCAATCCCACACTGCACAGATGAGAGGCATGTCTCTCACTGCTTTCAAGTCAAGCCCTTTGGTCTGAATTGGCTGCTTTGAAGCACCTGTGGCCCAATCTAGGCTTGTTACACTGGTAACTACATTCCGGATGTGTGTGGGATAAGACAGGACAGCGCTGCCAGCCTTTTGTAGTCAGAGTAACAAAGTTAACATAAGTTCTGGGAAGCAGACAATACTAGGGAGCACTCCGCATCACAGCTTTACATGTCAGCTTCCAGAAAGCACATTGAACCCAATTACCCAGAATCTTATAAAAGCACCATTAAAAGGTTGAATAGAGAGCACTGTGATCAGCATTGGGCAGAACTGTGTTCAAGACAGTGGACAGGAGCTGTTCAGGGAGCCATGGAGAAGCACACAGCCCAGAAGAATCCCTGCAGGATGGATTCCCTGAAGGCACAATAGATGAGGGCTTAGAGAACAAGGCAGCTGGTCCTCAGCCAGGTGCTGCTGTGGGAATGGTCCAGCTCTGGGTGACTCATGAATATGAATACCCACACCTACTCTTCCCTTACTCCATGAATCCTGCTACATATAAGCAAGCCTGCAATTGATATTAACAGAAAGACTGAAGCAACTAATTGTTCACAGCTGACATGAACAAAGACCCCCACCTCCCTAAATGCTCACTGTTCAAAAAATTAGGTTCTTCAAAAGGAAACTGGTAATTCTTATTGCAAAGCTTAGTCATCATAGCTACATTACTGGGCTTTTTGGAGGATGTTTGCAAGAGACTATTGCTACTGTAGGGCCAAATTGAGGTCCAATACCTTTATTGTGTCTCTATAAAGCAGTTTCCAACTTAAACAAGTAAAAATTGGGGTTGTCCCTTTGAATTAAAAAAGCACAGTGTGGAAAGGTGTATGGGAGTACTAGCTACTTAGTGAAAAAGGCACTATAGCTGATCTAACTGTGGTAATAAGGTACATACCTATGCTACAGGTATCTGTAAAGAATCTATTTCTCTCTGTGACTGAGAAAGCAATTCTGCACTCATCATGGTAGGAAAGGGGGACTGGTTTATGAATGGGGGTTAGCACTGGTGTAGGTATTGTGGTTTAGGTATGTGGTAAGAACAACTCCCACAAGAGACACAGATTCATGGAAGAGATGTCCAAACTGCATTTCCTATTTCTACTGGTTTCCAGGAAGAAACCAGAAAAGACCTTTTCACTAGTGCAGTTATGCACGTTACAGTTTACAGCTTGTCTTGGCCTTACTGTGGCAATTTGATGTCAGATCTTCTTATACAGTTGTGCTTAAAAATGGGGGCAAAGAAATGGACTCTGAAGCTTCCCCAGGAGAGATCCCCAGGTAATAAATACTTTATTTTGGATCCTGACATTTTACTCAGGGATATAGTAAAAGAGGAAACAATAGCAATGAAGAGACAAGCAGAAGAGACTCCCTTTACTTTACAGTCAGATTCATCTATTTGGGGCTTACTGTCAGAAAATTCTTTCCATCCAATATATTAGTGAAAAGGAAGCATTGGTAATAGTCATACAAGAACAGATCTTACTTCTGGGAAGAGGGAACTAAACCATAAGCTTGATTCTTAGTAAAGAGATGTAATTATTCACATAAGAACCTTGGACTGAATTCTAAAACATTTTTCTTTAGCATTAGACTATCTAATGGATAGTGTAGGGGACTTACAGACTCCCCCACCCGTCCTTGTTCGGGAGATTAACTTCTTTTCGCAGCTCTCAGGAGTTCGATGTATGTGGGGTCTCAATGGCTGAGGGCAGGTACACACCGCTCAAGCAGCAACCCAAAAATCTGAGCTCCTTCCCTACCAGGCTGAGGGTCTGGTGGATGATGAAGACGTTGTGACCAGCCTGTCATTTAAACGGGAAGGAACATGCCAGCGTCACAGGACTGCAGAGACAGAACCAGCTCCCAGTGCAAGGCTGCACGAGACAGGTTAAAAATAGAAGCAAGCAAAAAGATAAGGGGAGGGGCTTCACTGAAAAAGGGAAATCAGGGGGATCTCAAGGAGCAGCTCTTGGAATGGAGGAAAGGAAGGAAGGAAGAAGCTGAGTCTCATGTCCCTTCCTCGAAACCAACACTCTTGGATCCTATGGTAAAAGACACAAAGAACGGCTGGGAAGCCCTCTTTCCTTCTTTGACTTGCTTCTTGATGAGGGCACTTCTGATGTTTGATTTTCTTCTTTTACACCTTAAAATTTTACAATCAAGAGGTCAGTGTTACTCTTTGCTGCTGTTAACTGGCATTATCTCTTTTCTTTAAACTGGTCTTAAGCTGGTGATCCTGATAGACTTCATGTTGTTACTGTTTCTCCAAAAGCAGTCATCTACGTAACAAGTTACACAATCCTTAAGGTCTAACTTAAGGGATAATTACATCTTGTGATGTATTTGGGAATTTCAGCAGTTGAGGTATGCCTGCCACTATGTTGCAGGAGTCAGACTGACGGCTACATGTACAAACCCATACCCCTGAGCAAGGAACAGACAGCAAAAACACAGTTAAGGACTTCAGAAATTTTCTAGACTTAGCACAACAGATCTTCTGAAACATGGTGTATTTTATCTTTGGCCTTAAACAATGTGAAGTAGAAGAACAGTCAAAGGCGAAATTCACGAATTCACGTTCAAGGGAACAGAAACAGAAACTTTTTTTGAGGGAAAAACTCCAGAAAGGAAGACCAAAGTCAGCTTTCAAAAGCACTGTAATGAAGTGGAAGCAATGATTTGCTGCACCTGTGGAAGCATGGCAGCATGGTCATGAACAAGATGGATGTAGACTTGTCTGAACTGCTTCTCCTCAAAGGAAGAGAGTCATAGATCAAGCATGCTGCACTCTTGTACGAGGTCAGGATTCATGCAGTTTCAATCACCCTGTGTTTGACTGCACACTTGCACTGCTTCTCAGAGCCGCAGTACTTACAGGCAAAGCCCATAGATCAGTATACTGCTTTCAGTTATAAAGTTATTTCTAATAAATGTGTGTAACCAGATCTGTGTTTGCTCTCTACAGTACCAAGTGATATTGAATGCTGGCTAGTGGTCTGAGAAGGACTCAATCTAGTATATCAAAACCCAGTACCAAGTAAGCTGAAATGAAACCTCTTTTGTCTACTATGGAATAAGCCAACCTCAGTTTATATACTGTTTATTTCTAATAAAAAATAAACTACTCTTCAAGCACATGCCAGATATTATGTACGTGAATGTATTTGAATGTTACCAAGTTTGGACTATAATTTATACTTGTGTCCAACTTACACGTGTATGCTTATTTACATGGGGATATATGCACGTGTGTACACATAACCAGTTCACTACTGTTGGGCTATTCTTGTACTATTGTACTGTTCATTCACAGAATAGCACAATGGTTGGGGTTGGAAGGAACCTCTGGAAATCATCTGGTCCAACCCCCCTGCTAAAGCAGGTACACCTAGAACAAGCTGCACAGGATTGTGCCCAGGCAGGTTTTAAGTATCTCCAGAGAAGGAGACTGCACAACCTGTCTAGGCAGCCTGTTCCAGTGCTCTGACACCCTCACAGTAAAGAAGTTTTTCCCCATATTCAGAAAGAACTTCCTGTGTTTCAGTTTGTGCCCTTTGCCCATTATGCTGTTGCTGGGCATTACTGAAAAGAGTCTGGCTCCATCCTCTTGACATCCATCCTTTGGGCATTTGTGTGCATTGGTAAGATCCCTTCTCAGGGACCTTTGTCTCTTCTCCAGGCTGAACAGGCCCAGCTCTCTCAGACTTTTTTCATAGCAGAGATGCTCCAGACCCCTGATCATCTTTGTGGCCCTCTGCTGGACCCTCTCCTTTGTCTTTCTTGAACTGGGTAGACCAGAACAGGGCACAATACACCAAGGCTGAGTAGAGGGGCAGGATCACCTCCGTTGACCTGCTGGCCACACTCCTCTTAATGCACCATAGGATACCATTGGCTTTCTTGGCCACAATGGCACATTGCTGGCTTATGGTTAACAAGTTGTCCCAGTGACTTGTTGTCATTGTACTGTTCTTGAAGAAAACAAAATTATGAACCCAGCACCTACTTACTTCACCCAAGATCTGTACTTTGCTTATAACAGTAACAGAATAACTTGGTATCCTTGCAAAGCCAGTGGCTTTCAAACTGCTTGTCAGAGCCCAAGGGAGTTCTTGGTTGACCTCATGTTCCTTTTAGCAGAGGAATAAGGAGGACCACTGGCTGCCCCAGACTAAATCCCACTGTCCTTCTGCCTCTCTTTTGCCCTCTGGCAGTTCATAGACTCCACTATTTTAAGCTTAAAAACAGCAAAATGTGTTCCACATCCCTGCTGAAGACAACAACAACAAAGGCAGTTGTTCATTTACATACTTCTGAAATAGGAAAATAGAAATCAAAGAAAAAAAACAAGCCAAAAGAACGGGATTTCTCCTGTTACGTAACACAGTAAGTTAATCTACAAAAACTTTGAAGATGAAAAACGTAAAAATAAAAAATATAATCCACTCTGAACACAATATGTAGATTTTCCTACATGATAAACTAGACAAACATATTAAAATATTTCAAGTCTTAAAAAAGGGCAAAGCTATTCAAAAAATGACTCAACACTATTAAGGTTAGACTAAACATTATACCAATGCATTCATTTGCACAACTTTTTTCAACATGACAATTGTCTGCTGCATGTTTACGTAGGTATATGTGTGCATGTGAGGGGAACACAGCAAGAATGTGAAGAGTGTCACTTGCCATTTTAAAGTGGTATTTCACAAATAATCAAACAAAACCCCACCCAAAACCACCAGTACACATCTCAAATATTGCAAGTCACATTCTGCAGCCCTTGACATATAAAAAAAGCTGACAGAATTAATTCAAGTACATTTGGAGTAGGTCCCTTGTGAAGCAGTGCTGTTTGCACTTCAGTTGCAATGAATGTGAACAGAGCTCCCCAAAAGACACAGAACTGAGCATGCCTTCCCCAGCCCTGCAAAGTAAGTCTGAGTTGAGGTACAATGACCTGTGATTTGCTCAATGTTGTGCGGCCAAACTTGAATGAAAATGATGCTTGAAAAACACTTTGAAGAAAATGACATAAAATTAAAAGCTAGCTTTATGTAAAGCAGTCTTTTTGGTATGTAATCCTATCAGGATGACAAGCATGGCACTCCTTCCCAAATTCTGGTTTTCTTGGAGCTAAAAATAAAGAAGCTTTTATGCTGTCCTGGTCATCACTCTGACCTGACGTACCCTTTCCTGTGAGCCTCCATCCACCACCCAGAATAACCTAGCATGTATCACACCCTGGCTGAAACGTACATTGTTTCTTCACAACTTTTGTTCCCTACTTTGCTTTGCTCCTCAAAGAGACAAAAACTTCTCTCTCCATGTTTCACATGTTCATTTAAAAATACCAGAGGAGAAATTTGCCTGCCGGAGTAGTTAAAGCCTGGTGAAATCCCTGTGGTGCTGCAAGTCCCCTATGCTCTCATAGTCATTCTCTCCTGAAAGAGCAGAGTGGTTTGTGTTAGGCACAGACAAGGTCCTGTCTTCTTCTTGGCTCACTGACTGGATCGCTTCATAGTCAGGCTCCAGCTCCCCGTTTGGTCTGTCCGCTGACTGAGGCACAGTGGTAGCATTTAGGGTGTTCTCAAAGTCCTTCACACTTGCATAGAGGCCACTGCAAATGGACGGGGACCTCTCAGATGCAATTTCTTGAATACAGGTGTAAGGAGAATCCAGTGCCTTGAGGGCCTGTCCTGGCTTACTCACTGATGAGTACATGGCTGAGATCTAGGAAAAGGAGACATGTGCTAAGTATTTAAGCATGGCATAAAGCTTGTGTGTCAGTCTGTACCCCTTCCACCACAAGATTGTCAGTTACTTAAGAAAAGACAGGATCTTCTAATAAAACGTATCTGAAAAAAATTTTCTTACAAACCCTTTCAATTCTGGAATGTGTTTTATAAACTGATTTTCTTTCAAAAAGGAAAGAATATTTATAAATATAAAAATTGGTTGAACATAAACCCCTTGCAGGCACGTTAGACATGGGACAAAAGGGAATGGTTTTATGAGCAGGAGCTCTTTACAACTTTTGCTATGGTCCTGGAGCCAGCTGCCAAAGGGATGATCAGGTTTAGCTGCTGTAATGTAGAAAAAGGATGCTTTCTGATCCTTGTAGGTTTAAAAATTATTAATAATTCCAATGGTAGTGGCTACATTTAGAGACCCCAACAGGAGAGTAGTTATTTGTTGTGCTCATAGGCAGGACCAAAGAGGCACCAAGTTGTGTGAAGAAAATATTAAAAATCAGGAGATAAATTACCCACAGCAGAAATCAGCAAATAGTCAGTGCTGATCTTGAAACACAAAGTCTGTTCCACTGACTAAACTGCCTACAGAGAGAAGCTGCATCTCACTCACTGTGTATCAGCACTTAAAACTAGAGACTGAAACCTTTCAGCTACTATAAACACAAGAGAGGGAGCTGGAGTCTCTGAGGAGGTGGCAGGCTTAAATAAGTGCACTTAGGTGGCCCTTAACGAAAAGCTGAAGGAGAAGCCCACGTCCACACATGTCCCTCTGTTCAGGGCTCACCAGGGTAGGTGCTGAGTGCAGGGAGCCACCCTTGATTCCCTCTCCCAGCCCAAGTGGATACCAGCCCTTGTACAGGGCAGATGGATGAAATTCCCTGTGCTGCTTCTCTGCTACCTAATATTGCAATGGCAACATAGCTCTTCTCTTACATTTAAAGTCTTTCCCAAGCATGCAAGGCCACTCTGGATTAGGTATCAATGCAATTAAAATAGTATATTGGCATGAAAACATCCACTGCCATTAAGCAGTGCCAAGCTCATTGCCAAGTTTATGTTTACTTTTATGTCCAGAAATGTTTTTATAAATTGCATGGGTCTACTGGAGATGATCACAAGCAACCTCATTTCTGTTTCACTTTTCTGTCTTTGTTTCAATCTCCTCAATTTGTTCTAATACCAGTTTATGTTCCAGTGCTTTTATTGTGCTTCTGTTTATTTCCCAGAGCCCCAAACACTTTGTGTGGCGAAGGTGGAGCATATTTCAAAAGGCTACTGATTATTATCCTTAAATAAAGCTTGTAATCCAAATCAAGAATCACCTGGCCAATGATCAGCTAAATGTGGCCTCCTGTTATTTCATGACACCATTTTTTAACTCTTTGGCCTGATATAGCCATATGCTAGAATAGTCCTGATTTCAGGAATGTGGCCATACAAACTGTGTGGAGAGACTTTGGCTTTCATTTTCCCTTCAGACAAATTTCACGTTTCTTAGATCCTACTTGATCATGCATATCTTATGCTAATTTCTGCCTGTAAAAAGGTCTCTAGTTGGTTATTGAATTTTGTGCAAGAAACCTACCTCATCTTCTGTAAGAGATGGATCTTCCTCTCGAGACTTGTAAGACATTGAACTATGCCTCTGTAAAAAAGGAAGAAAGAAAGAAAGAAGAAAAAGCTCATTACTAGTCAACAGTGTGAAACCTATAATAAAGTCTTCCTATTACAATCAATACATTATATTTTATAGTCATTTGCTCACTCGTTCAATTTTACATAGTGAATATCCCTAATATCCAGAGTACCTCTCTGGAGATAACAGCCCTGAGGATACTAGAGCTTTTTAATGTATCTGCTTTTGTTCTGACCTGAAAAGGGTAAAAATAATGTAATGGTTAAAACAAACTGCTCCACTGTATCCCTGTCTTTACATTTCTAATAAAGCAAGAAAGAGTCTGCAAAGGCTTTTGAACTATTAAAAGTCACCTACTTGGCCTTCCATGTAATTTTCAGATATGTTTTCAGATGACAAAAGAACAAACCTGACACCTTCCTGACAACTATTACCATGCAACCAGCGGATCCTGGAAGTGCTGCAAGGGAGGTGCTGTGTTGTCTTCCCACAGGAAATGCAGCAGCTGTGCACAGATCATAGAATAATAGAATGGTTTTGGGTTGGAAGGGACCTTTAAAGACCACCCAATTCCAACCCCCCTGCCATGGGAATGGACACCTTCCACTACAGCAGGTTGCTCCAAGCCCCATCCAACCTGGCCTTGAACACTGCCAGGGATGGGGTAGCCACAGCTTCTCTGAGCAACCTGTTTCATTGTCTCACCACCCTCACAGGGAAGATGCACAGCAGACATGCAGAGGTGCATGGCAGCAGCACATCACAACTGCTCAGACTGCAAACTCAGAAAAGGCCTGCTGCAAACCACACTGAGATGGGCAGCTCAACCCTCAAAGCATCTGCCTGGATGCAGTTCACATTTCAAAGTTCCTAAAGGGTGAAGGGTTTGGTTTGGTATCAAGTCTAACTTCAAACATGTAAAGCACCATGTAGAAATTAGGCCATGAAACACTGGGGGAAAAGGATTTTTCTGTTTTGAAAAATGTCTTATGGCCTTTATGGCAACAAAAACCCTTGCTTCGTCAGAGCAGCTGTGTGATTCCTCCTCCCTGGGGTGAGAAGGCTTTGCTGGACTCCTGCTCCACAGTGATTCAGAGGGAACCTTCCAGCACTGTTTCTAAAGGGCCATATTTTAGAGTTGCATACAAATTCTCCACCTAAAATACTTCAGACTTCCTCCAAGTGCAGACCAAGGTGGAGAAGCAGAGCCATTCTCAGCACAGTCAATTAAATATCACTTTCAGCCACATACTAGACACACAAGACCTTTTTTTTTCCTTTTCCCCCACAGAGGCTCATTACAACAGATTCTTTCCTACTTCAATTTTTCTTGTTGTTTTTAATCCTGATAAATACCAAACTTCAAACACCCGGGGCACTTGTGATGAAGACCCTGACCCAAAGTGCAAGTCTGTGGGCTGCTCCCCAGGAGGCTTCCCTCTCACCTAACAACTCCCTTGCTTCTTTATCACTGTCTGGAGAATGAACTTTTTAAATTGTGGTTTGTTTACTCACAACAACAGAAAAAGAAAGATGAAAAGGAGAAGTTCAAGAGGATTTTGGCCTTTTCTGCTTCAGTACAACAGCTCAGTTTAGTCTTTATTTGCAGGACATATTTTACATTCAGGAGTAAGTTACTAATTTCATCCTCACACATTAGAACAAACATGTGCTTGCAGAATTCTTCAGAAATTATTTTCTCTCATCAGTTTGTCTATAAGCACCACATGTCAGGACCTCTTCTACAGTTTCCCACTCAAGTATTGACAAATACCCCAGGGTGCTGGCAGTCCTGTTCTTGTTTCCTTGGGACCCAGAGTTCTTTCTTCTAAACGTGAAAGCTGTGACACATCAATTTTGAAGGATATTGTCATTTTGGAAACTGAAACAAAACACGAACTTGCTCCTAAACATTTTGTACCTAGCAATGTTATAAATTACGCTTCAAGCCTCAGCACAGCAACACAAACAAGCATGTGTCCTTATTTGCCTTCCACTTTCTTTTTGTTCCTCGACAGCATTTGATTTTTCACTCTTTGGCTCAGCTGCTGCTCCAGACTCGGGCACTAGAACAAGAAGACCATTCTCTTCTGGTGCATCTGTAAGAGACGCTTTGCCCATCCTCAAGCTGTACAAGTCTGAAATCAGATGGCAGCAGCCAGATGTACGCATGGAGAGCATTTCTACCAGTGCTCACTCTGGAAAGACTTGGGTGAAAAAGGAGATCCATACTTCCTTTCTTCAATAAATAAGGAAGAACTACAGAAAAACTATTGTGCCTCTCTAGTTTTATTAGAACTATGTCCAAGTTTTTCCAGGTGATAGAAGCCTGTAAGAGCCTTGTGCTATTAAAGGTGTCTTGCTTCACCAAAACCTTCCAAAGGATTTGGTTGGGTCATGGCCAATAACCAAGTTAGATTATTTTCCACCCATTTTGCACATTTGCCTCTGGAAATGATTATTTATCCTTTTCAAATTGTTATATACTGGAACAGTCTCTGTCTTGATCCACCCAGCTCTCTCCCAGATGAGTGTGCTTCAGAAACTGGCATGGGCTGGGGAACATCTTGGCTGCCCTCATACAGGGTGAGACTGAAACAGCTTGGATATGGTCTGTTTTATCTCTGTTGGCAGGTACAAGTCTCAGTTACATGAACAGGCTTCCTGCCTTTCCCTTCTTTGTGCCCTACTAAAGCAAAGCCTAACTGTGGGGAGAAAGACTCCCACAACTTACACCCACCCTCTCTCTTCATCACAGTCAGGGCAGAAGGCTGAAAAAGTTTGGGATATGGATGTAATGTTGAGCAGGGAGGTTAAGTAGACTTGTAAGAGAGGAAGCAAAAAGAGACACCTCTGGAGTCTGTTTAACTAAAAGAGTTATCAATATGACATACATTTCCATAAATATCTTGCTTTTGGTTGCCACACTGGAAATAATACGCATTGCTCTTCATTGTTAGAAGCAGCAAAATAGAGGGGAAAATTATCATCACAACAAAAAACAATCCTGCAACCACCTCTCCACACAATGCCAACAATAATGACATTTATATATTCCATCAATTACCATTTCCAACTCTGCTGCAGCTGTAGCTCTCAAGGACAGGACAGGAACACGCTTCAATGCATAATGCATGTACCTAGCAGTGAATGCAGGAATGATCTGATGCTGCCGGAGCTTTAACTCAGGATGGCTTTAGCTCTGAATAAATTTTAATTAGACAAACACCTTTTTTTTTCTGGCATGTAGGGGACTGCATATGTCATCTCTTGATTAATCCTTCAGAACCTGAACCATTTTAATCAATTCCCACTCCATGCAGTTACTGACACTGCATACATGGTGTGCTGGGGAGCTACAGAGTTGCAAATGCTTTCCCTTTGTATTGGTGCCTGGGAAATACAATGATTTTCTGCAAGTCTTTTCACACCTGGTAGGAAAAATGTCACTGTTACAGAAAGCTGTTTCTCTAAAAGTTTAATTAGAAATTACATATGGCCTGAATTTGGGAGGGGGGAGTGGTGGTGGGTTATTGTTGACAATCACATCTTAATTTCTTGCTTAACGAGCTCATTATACATAAGAACTGAGGAGTCCAGATAAACAATTTTTATATTAGGAGTAAAATCTTCAGTTAATTCATTTTGACTGTACTGTGCTTCATAGGTTACATGGTTAATCTGTTATTTAACAAGGTGTTTTCCTGCCCTCTGCCTGGATTACTGAAATACTTCAAATAAGAGAACAACCAGAAACAAGTAACAACAACACCTCAGCTCTGCTATGATTTTCCAGGTAAATGTTTACATTAAAATTTCATATTGCATCTTAAAGATTTTTTTTCCAGTTTTCATCAGTGCCTATTATTTGATGCCACAGACACTAAAATTATATGAAGCTGCTAAAAATCACAGTTCTTTCATTCACAATTAATAAGAAGTGACCTAAACTCGTTCTGAAAAATGCAAAATCAACAGTTTAGGAAAAATCTATGCAATGATCTGAAAGCATCCTTTAAATTAATTCTGGTTTAAAACTAAATATGGGAAAATAAATCGTTGAAAATTTCATTCTATTTTTCATTGAGTTCCTAAGCTGGGATAAGAACAAGCTGCTGAGAAAACATAACTTTTGGCCAAGATTTCAGCAGGTAGAAATTAATTACTCTATTTACACGTGACATGCTGAATTTGACAAATATAAAAGCCTACAGTTGTGCTCTCTCTCTCTTGCTGTCACTCTCTCCTACAGCGGGAGGTGAGACAAGGGGCTTTGAGCAGATGCTTAACACTTGCACAAGCTAAGTCAAGGTAGCCCAACAAAGGAGGCACATCTAAAGTTAGGGAATCTACCAAGAATTCTCCCCTCCCCTCTCTGTAAATTGAGGTTTCATTAAAGAAAAAAAAAAGGAGGGAGAAGGATTCTGAACACGATATAGATACCATTAAATGAAGAAGCAGAGTCCTCCTGTGCAATTTCTGCCTAATATTTGGGGAAAGCCTTAATGAAGTGCATACTGCAACAATCCAAAATATGGATAGGAACAGAATGAGTGCATGCCTATAATGCAAAGACTATACTGTACATTTTCATATTTATGTATTTTACAGTCTTGCATCACCCTGATTGTTTTTGTTTCTTTGGCATTTTTTTGTTATTAAAGAAAAATAAATCCTCTCCCACCCATATGTTCTCTATCATTATTTGGCTGTTTGACAAGGACAAGTATCTGCAGTATTTACCTTCTCTGGTTTACTTGCTCCTTCCGTCACTTCTTCCACTTCTTTTTCTTGCACATTCTCATTTTCATCGAGAAGCTTCATGGGTACTGGTGGGGGAAGCTCATCTTCTGCGTCTGGTGTGTTGTCAAGAGGGCTTTCTGAATTAGCACTTTGACGACTTTTCTTATTTCGGTCAACAGATGCATATTCTGCTGATTCAATTTTGCACTCAGGAATCTGATTCTGACCTTCAGAAACTGTCAGTGGAGCCTCTGATTTGCTGTTACAGCTCCTTTCCATGCTGGCTGCTGCTCCAACATCTTTAATTTCCTTCACAGTTTCGTACAAGCAGTCTTCAACTATGTTCTCCTGAGAGGAGCTGTCTTTCAAGACTTCATAAGGCCCTTCCATTCCAAGACTTTGATCATTTTCTGCATTTCTAGCTGAGATGATGGTTTCCATGGTGGTATTAGGAGGAATACTGGGTAGTTCCCGGCTCTGGTGACATTTTGTAGACTTTCCAAGACTATCCTGTTGATCTAGCAGATCAGATGTCTGTACTTCTTCATAAGGCTGGATGCAAGCAGCTGCACTGTCCTCTGAGAGTACTAGAAAAAATTATAAAGAAGTATTTAAAACAAGTGTGTAGCTATAAGGTGAGTATAATTTGGTACCTTTCTACATCACTTTAGGTTTGCATCTCACTGGAGAGGATAAATGATTCTAATGCCTGGAAATGTCTAGTGGTCATCACGCTTTTAGTTGATCAAAAGGTTTCAGTTACAGAGATTTCTGCACTCTACTGTTAAAGTATCTTTCTCACAGTATCTTAAATACTCTGTGCAGCACCAAGGCACATTATATAGCAACAGCATTCACAGTGAGCACAGGAGACAGGTGGGTAGGTGCAGAGGGGCATGCATGGTCAGCTGGCTTGTACTCAGTTATACTGAATGCTTACAGACTGCCCAGTAGTCTCAGATGGGGAACGCTGGTAAGAGGCCTCAAACCAAGCGGCTTTGAAAAAAGCCTTCTTAGATTTTCCTCCTTCCATTTCCCTATCCTTTGGAATAAAAAAGGAAAGCATTCTTGCTTCCTCCCTGCCCAGCCCTTGCTTTGTTTAATATGCTGGACAAATTCTTGTCTGTGTTCAGCCCTCCTGTAGTCAGCTCCCTGCATGCTACACCAGAAGCTCCTCCATAGTATGGCTATGCCATACTTCTGTTAGTCTCACAGCACATAATGTAGGTTGACAACCTACTAACGAGCCAGCCATATACACAAAAGAGAAGACTAGGCTTCAGAAAGCAGTGTTAGGCAGAACATGTTATTTTATATCCCAGACTGGGCCACGTGTTGCTGTCACTAGAGGGCCTGAGATCTATGGGATTTCTCATCTTACAGTGCACATGTATGACATTTGCCTGCATTCAGGATGTATGCGTGGGCATGTACAAGCATGTTTCAGGTAGTATATAGCATGTAACTATATGTCACACAATTCTTTGAAAAATCACTTCTGAATAGCTTTACTTTTCTTAGTACAGTTCCTATGGCTCCTATTGTCTAAGCAAAATCAACCCATTCTTCCTTCAGCATGTTTGACATGAAGACATAAAGTATTGCTGAAGCAATCAATACACTTGATTTCATGGTTTGCTTTTTCTGGTGCTCAGGACATGCAGACTCAAGCAGTCAGCACCCACAGGAAGCTGTACCATGACAGCAAAACTCAGGTTGGAACTGGGAGGTATGAGATGGCAGTTGCTGTCTGAATGGGAGATGGGAGAAGGAGAAAAGAAGAACTACCTTCTCCATTCACTTGGCTCCTACATACCACCTGGGGAAGAACGGGAGATAGACAAGGTGTCCTGCTCAGTCCCCAGGATGCCTCCAGACTTTCTGGAGGACATCAGGAACCACCCTGGAGAAGCTAAAAGATTTCTCCTTTCCTGGCCCTCGCTCCCAGGGACTTCTGTGCTGTGCAGAGCACCATCACAGGCCCCAGAGAGCACCCACCCCATTCAGCTTGAGGGGGATAATCAGAAGCAATGAGCTTATGTTTCTGTGCTCTTGTGATTATGGGTAGTAGCACAGAAGGGGTTGGTGTAGACTAAGGGTTGGCATGGATAAACACAATGCTGGCAGGTTGGGTAAACGAAAAACCATCTGATGGTACTACTTCTATAGCCTTGCCTTTGTTCAAAAGGCTAGAAACAGCAAAATAAGAAGAACTATTAACAAAAAAAACACATAAAGTATAAATAAGACATCAAAGCACGTTGGTTCCCATTAGTCAAAAGGGTGGTTATGCAGAGTGTAAGCTGAGTAGTATCAGAGAGTCTGAAAACTGTCTCTGGTTGACAGCACACCTTTCTGTAGCAGCTTTGGCAGCTGCATGTGTGGTGACTTATGGCAAAGAGAAATACTTCCCTTCTGCAGGGCTTTGCTCTGCACAACAAGTCCCTTGGTAAGCCACATACCTAAATATACAACAAGCCAATGGATGGGAGCAGCAATTAGCTGCAAACCAAACTTCAAAATTTCCTTTGCATATTCATCTCTGAGGCGGAAGGACTGAATACCTCTGGCCACAAAAGGAGATGAGGAGGTGAGCTGTAAGTCAGGAGCATGGTCCCAGTGTTAGTGCCTAGTGTGGAGACAACAGTTGGTTCCCAGTGGCTCTGGGCTGACAGCCAGTTTATTTTTAGGTGCATCTGAGAAAAATATTTTCCAGTGATACATCAGTGTGAATCATTTTGGGCGTTCAGCAAAACAAAGACTAGCAAAGAAAAAAAAAGCCTATTTATGTTGATTGTTTAAAAAAACAGAAAAACACAAGCAATTACCAGGTTGGAAGGGACCTCAGAGAGCATCTGGTCCAAACTTTCTAGGCAAAGCATGACCTAGATGAGATGACCTAGACTACCACCCTGTCCGTCTAAATCTTAAAGGTGTCCAGTGTTGGGGAATCCACTACTTCCCTGAGAAAATTATTCCAACAGCTGATTTTTCTCATTGTGAAAAAATTTCCTCCTGTGTCAAGTCGGAATCTCCCCAAGAGCAATTTATGCCCATTACCACTCAACTTTTCCATCTGACTCCTTGTAAAAAGGGAGTCTCCTTCTTCTTTGTAGCCCAACTTTAAATACTGGAACATGCTGATAATGTATCCCCTGAGCCTTCCTTTCTCAAGGCTGAACAAACCCAGGTCTCTCAGCCTTTCCTCATATGGCAGGCTTCCCCATCCTTTGTGGGGATGAGGACCTGAAAGATTTCCACAGTCTCCTGGAGTGCTTTGGAAGTTCTAAGGTGTGACGGCATCCTATGGTCACATCCCAGTTCCACTGCTGGCCAACATCAGGGAACAGCAGTATTTGCTTGATGGCCTCGCCAATCTGCAGGTGTAGCTTTGGTGGCCCAGAGGAGGCCCTTAGCCCTTCCTCAGTGTTGGCTGGTGTAGAGGACTGGGAGCTGGGGTGTAGTGCTATGCCAGAGCATGCCCAGCAGGGAACTGGAGATGCTGCCTAAAATTCCAACATCTCCTTGGGATGGGCTACTTCCCAGCAAGACGAACATGCTCATGTGAATTATGTTCTGTGTGCCCTGACTGCCCTCCAGAGAGCTGCATGCCCAGCCTCTTCTACCCTGGGATACAGAAGCTGATCTGGTGTCAGATCTCCAGAGATGAGCAAAGGGAAACAAAGGGTATTCAGACAAATGGCACGACTTTGTGCTTGGAAAGCTAATCCAGAAGACTCGAGGGTTCACCAGTGTAGGAGCTGTGAGCAAGGGGATGGTGATGCTCATTTATCACACCTGCAGGGTCTGCGCTACTCACCCTCACCATTGCTGAGTGCCCCATTCTGGTCGGTGCTCGGAGGGGGTTCAGTAGCTGAACTTGTGATCGAGTGGCTGAACACCTCCTTGTCAGAAGGCTGGAAGACAAATAGTGAGATCTAACCACTGCTGGGTCAGAATACATGTCTGCATAAATACAGAGGTGACAAATTTTGTTCTGATCTTGAGAGCTGTGATTCACATTTATTATTGGCAGGAAGAGTCAAACCATGCTGACTGTACCCAAAGATTTAGGTACTTGTGTTTACAGATGCAAAACCAAATAAATGCAAGCATGTCCAGAGTGATCTTTATTTCAACCTTTGTCATAATAGACATTACCATGGCTTTAATCTATGGGAAGAGTACACTGTGCCTGTGCTGCAAATGGAGTGAAAGGCAGGTGGGAGATCTGGAGTACAACAGTGGCAGAAAAAGCATTGAGAAAGTGCGGATTATCAAGGTCTACTCAGATCCTCTCCTCTTCCTGTTCTGCAACTTTTGAAGTTTCCCTTGCTCAACCATCTCCAAATTCCTGAGCTATTTTCCAATCTGCAGTATTTTGCAGGGAGCTTGGTACAAACCACAAGACAGACACAAGCTGCCAGAAATAAATGCTTACCACATTCATCAGATTTTCATGATCTCCATTCTGATATTTGGCCTTCTTTTCCCTTAATGAAAAAGACATATGAACTGTTACTACAGATTATGCTAATATACAAATGTCAATCATTAACAGACCTTATACTTCTACAGGGAATAGAATTGTGATTCACAATAATATTGAAAACAGAGTAACTGAAAATTATTACAGGGACTGGTATGACCTCTGTGTGAGGTCCCAGTCAAGAGAGGCAGGGAGGTATCTGAAGAGGTACATATATCACCATCCTTTTTCTCGTTCAGTAGAAGGTCACAGTAAGGAGTAACTGATGATAATAAAAATAATATTACCCTCAATTTAATCATATCCAAAATGCTCATAGATAAATGAGACACATGTTTTGGTGACAGACTACTTGGGAAATTCCTTAAACTGGTTCAGCAAAAGGTATTTATCGTATGAAGACTTAGAAAAGGCACATAAAATCTAGCTTATTCCCACTCAGGATGCTAGTAACAGTTAATAATAAGCATGAGCAGTTCAGGAAGGCCTACAGATTTAATAGCAGCAGAACCCTTCATTTCAAAATGAGTCCTGCTTCACCAGGTACTTCACAGGACTCAAAATATGGATCAAGTTTTCAGTTTTTACCATTTTGGAAATACAGCTCTTATTCTGAAATACTGTAATAAACTATGAATTTAAAATTATTACAGTCCTTTCCCTAGATTAAAAGCCAAGTAAAAAGGCAAGGAAATATTGACAATATGAAGTCTGTGCTGCTTCTGAAGTCTGCAGTGCACTGTAGTTCCCACATTAGCAACTGTTAAAATTCTACCTAATTGGGAAATAAGAAATCAGAGCAAGTTAGGATCAATGCAGAGCAGCGCTAGAGTTCAAAAATACTTTATTTCCTCTCTGGAAGTTTTTTTCTGACTCTGGCATTACAGAAAGGGCAGATTATGTTCAGCTTTCCACATCCACAACCATTTGTTGAAAATCTACATAACTGCATTTATGCATACACAATCTGCCCTACAGAATGATCTGAAATAAGAGATAGTCATCCAGACTAGCAACACAAGAACTTAATAAAGAGCGTTACCAGATAGTTTCTGATAATCTATCTCTGTAACTGCGAAGACATATTCAGCAGTTTTACTCTGTTTTAAAAACACCTTTCTAGAGATGTTTCTAGCTTCAAAGACTGGAGTGTTACAAGGCAAAACATGGTACCTAAATGCAATGTTTGTGGGTGTAAGGATTTTTAATTGATTTTATGCTTTTAAATAAATTAAAAAATTACATATTTCTACTATTTTTACACAGGTATCACAGGGTACTGTGATAAACAGGAATTAATAGGAAGCGTTCAAGGCCAGGTTGGATGGGGCCTTGATCTGTCTGGTCTAGTGGAAAGTGTTCTGCCCATGGCAGGAGGATTGGAACGTTATGATCTTTAAGGTCCTTTCCAACCCAAACCATTCTAAGATACTGAAATGTTATCTTACAGCTTACAAAAGCATTTCTCCTGAATCACATGAAATTACAAGTTCCAACCTATGCTTTTTAGGGTTTCAATCAACTTCTGGGGTCTAGTCTTCCCCATGACTGTTTTTTACAACATTGGCAATAGAGAAATCCTGCTGAAAACCTTCCGCTGTAGACACACCTAAAGCCAATACAGTATATGTTATAGCTGCGCAGGTTCCTCAATGCTCTCAATGTTGAACTGCTGAAAGAACATGCTCCTACAGGCATAAGGGTGGTGCTGTACTGAGTTATGGATAAGTTTCCCCCCCAACACACACACTTGACTGATTGAGCTATGCTGGCAAAATATAGCAATTTGGACCCCAGCAGTCATGCTCCTCATTATGAAGGGTCTGACCTGGTGGAAGGGTGCTGTGGATTAAGCACAGGTTGCCCAGCTCCCTGTGCAATCAGCAGGGCTATGCTTAAGTGTCATGAAGAGGCCTTGAAATATGACTCAACAAAGTTAGTAGAAATGCCTGTATTGGTAAAACTGAACCCTCTTTTGGAGAAGAAAATAAGGATAAGGTATGAATATAAGGCATTAATTAGTATAACTGTTTCAGGTTAGCAGTGTGCTCTGCTAATAGTCACTGTCTGCCTGTGTTGCAGCCTTCAGTGTAGGAGAAAGCACATAAGCAAACACAACAGTGTTTTTCCTTCACAGCAAAAGAAAAAAAAGAAGATTTTAGAATGAACAGAACTGTTCAAACTCAGGTTTGCTCCAAAAACATGCTGTACTGTACGTTTTTATTTCTGTACCCAAGTCCTCACTGTCTTTCTGACTAGTTATTAGTGAAGCTATTTCAATCCCTACACTATTTGACTCAAGAACCATTTCTGCCTGCTAAGTTCTTGACCTCACCTGTTGCAACTGGAGCAGAGGAAGATGAGGAAGGTGAGGAACAAGAGTGTTGTCATTGCTGCCAAACTTCCCCACAAGATGATGTGGACCTGACCACTGCCTAAGAAACCACCTTCTGGACCCATGGTACTAGCAGGAGCTGGAGTCACTGGGGGATGAAGAGGTTATTCCTTGGAGAAGGCTGGCATCTGTGCTGCGTGTACCTTCTGTTTCTGCAGAAAGAAAAACACCATTAAGAGGTTAATGTAAATTTTTTAAGATAATGAATCTGAAAGCTACAAGTCTGGCAAGAGAGATTTTCTAATCCAGATCTTACACAAAGACAGTTTCAAGTACAAGCCAGCCAGCCAAAGAGATTTTCAGCTACGTTTCTGACAGTGACACAGAACAAACCTTGTCAAATATTAACACAAGCTGTTACTTATCTACAATCTCAACATGAATAAAAGGTAGTACAGTATCTCCGTACTCTTATTTTGAGGAAAAAGACTATAAATCCTCTTTGAAGGATAAAGCAGTCTATTTTGCAGTGATATTTGTTAACTTCATTGAAAAGTGAGCTTTCAAACCAACTACAACTTCTGCAAAGTTACAGGCCAAAAAGAGAACTGAAGCAGGCATTCACCTCCTCCTCTCTTAATGTCTCCTGCCTCCACCTGATTCGGTGCTTGTACACAGTGACAAATACGCTAGGTACACCTTTAAAAGGAGTATCACAAAAACCATCTTGCAGTGGTTCAGCTCTAGTCTTCTCTATTTAGTCTTCCCAAGAAATAGAGAGAATGCAAATTAAAAAGAAAAAAAGAAAACTTTTGCTTTTTTTTTTTTTCAAATATTGGTCAAAGAAAAATATATGAAAGAAAGCAGAGATTTCAAAATATTTTTCTTTTTTCTTAAACCAGAATCGCAAATTCATTTTTTTAAAAGCAGACACAAAATTGTTTTGAAAAATACAATTTAAATAATTTCTAAGTTTATGAATTTGTACCTACTCTGAAAAACAATATTACACTACTCTCATATGACTAAATAATGTATCATAAGCTAACATGGTAGGAAAAGTTATTCTTTTATTATATATACTTCAGGCTGCTGGCCTTTATATAAAGATAATAGCTGATCCAAGAAAAGCTAAGGATGCATGGGGAGCAGCTCCATGGAAAAGCTGTATCTTTAAGGACTTCTGTATAGAGTGAGGAAATGTGGAGATGAGCAGGAGCAAATGGAGTTGAGGCTGAGCATAAAGAGGAGTGAGATCAGAGAGAGAGATTCAAGGGAGACCTACATGTGAATGTCAGGAGTGAAGTGCAAGACTGATGCTTGACACAAGACATCCCACCAGGCAGAAGCTAAATGGAGCAAAGAGAACAACCAAGGACAGAAGATGTAGTTAACGTACAGCAAAAAAAGCAGGAATTCAGACATCAAAGCTTTGGCTGTAAGTTGAGAGAAAGAGGTCAGAAAATATCAGAAGAGTACAGTGGCACTTGAACCAGGGGAGGCAATTGCTGGAGACACCAGTTACCAGTGCAAGCAGAATAGACTAATAAATGGGAACACATTGATGACAGATGAAGCCCTTCATGAGGGAAGCTGAGCAGGCAAGACGCGACCAGTGACATCTCTTAGCTCCTTGAGTGGTGAGAATCTGGCATAAGTGCTAGAGGACCTAGAAGCTGCCTAGCATACAGAACAACCAGAAGAAAACAGAATACAAAAGAAGCATCCTCTGTGCACCCTTCTCATGAAGTGCCATCAGAGGGCTTACTCCTACTATTTAACGCTGCCTGAACAATGAGGCTGAAATAGTATTCACTCAGGTTGGTGCCTTTAACACAGGAGAGCTTCTGAAATCCTTGAAGCTGGACAAGCACCCATTAGGTTCCCTGACCAGCCCTGGAGAGAAACCTGGCAGAGAGATACATTGAAAACACAACTGCCTGGGCTCCCCTTGCTTCCATGTGGTAAATCCCTGGATCCTAAAATGTTAATGCATGTGTAATACAAGGGATTGTGGAGCTGATTCAGAGGCCAGCTTTAAACAGAATCTTACTTGCAATCATGACTATGGAACAACAAACAGCTAATTTCAAAAAGCTTTTATACAGCTGAAATAGTTAATGCCTACTTTTACAACATAAAGTGATATTGTGCTGCCCTCTGGTGAATCTCTCCATTTGGGGACAGGGATTTGTGGTTCTGGTGGGGGTGCTTCAGAGATGGATGCAAGCCATGAAGTTTACATGGGGCCATTCTTCTGCTGGGCTTGAAAAAGACCTACCTCCACCCTTGCAGAGTGCCAGAATTGAATAGTTTACAGAGAGACATGGTTAGGAAAGAATAACAGTCAACTAAACTGTATTTTTTTTAACTATGATCACTTTTTTATGTGATGACCTTTTAAGATGAAGATTTCTTGCATTGTGCCCTGTCCACAAAATCTCACACAGATTGCTGGTGATGCCAAAGTCTGAAAAAAGTGTAGTAGAGAGAAGCCTGGAATACCTGGATAAGAATCCTGGTTATTTCCCTGAAGACAAAATGCAAACAACAGCTTGCACTCACATTTCAGAGCCACTATCACTTCAGAAAACCAATTCTTACACTATATTGAATAAAATTTCTCCTACTTGTGGGAAATTTCTCTTGCTTTTTAGACATCAATATTTGCCATTAGTGGAACAAATAATACCTGTAGCCATTTCCTCAAAATTGCACTTAACTGCCCAATTAGGTCGGTAGTTTCAGAAAGACAGGTATTTCACTGCATGACCTGCACTTCCACGGTGAAGAATGTTATTTTTCCTTGCAGCTGTTGGAGGGATAAAGCAGAGCTGAGGCTGCGCAGTCAGATGCAGTGATGTAGGGAGTGTTCAACATGCAAGTATAAGTTTGTGGCCAAGCAGAAAAAGAAAAAGCTGTATCTGGGGTGAAGCAATTTTGAGCTCAAGATGTAGGCTGCAATTTTAGGGAGCACATGGAGTGAAAATTTTAACTAGTGGGGAAGCTGCTGCACAAACTTGGACTGAAACCTGGACTTCTGAAGCTCAGAAACTTACCAATTCAGTGTGCTTCAGGTCCAGCATCTGACCTGGGTTTTCTGAGCAAAGATTTGCCCAAGCTTGTGGCAGAACACATATGGGATGTGCTTTGCGAGAGGCAGACAACATGCCCTGGTGGCCTTGCAGGAGATGGCAGCATGTCCCTCTCCCACCAACCTCCACTTCGCTTCTGGGTTTTATGGCTGCTTCATTCATGCCCTGCTGCAAGACACACTCAGCCCATGTCTTCCAGAGGGAAAGGAGTGGGAAAAACTGACTGCTTCACCCCTCCGGGTTTTTAGTGAATTATAGATGGAGCAAAGGCAAGAGAAGAAATTATTCTGACAACTGAGTGACTCTGAATGCAAGAAGCCAAATGTGACAGGACAGGAGAGATTTGGGGAGGGCTGCAGGATCACGACTCCCTGTCCTGGGCTGTCAGGCCAGATTCGGCTAACATAGGCACTACCCAGGAGCTTCACATGCTCGCCTCTGTGCAGAGCTTCGGTTATTGGGCTCCTTCTCAGGCTGCTTGGTCTCCTGCTTCTCTCTTCTCCTCTCCTCCCCTCATGTTTTCAGTGCCTTCAGTTATTCGCTGCTAAACTGCAGAACAGATCAGTGAGATCACCAGGTTCAGAAGATCCCCAGCAGTGTAGGCCTGGGAGGGAGAGGGTGGAGCAGGGAAGAAGGTTGTAATTTGTAAATGAGATTTTTATTGCTCTGGTAGCAAGCCCTCAAGAGCTGTGTTAAACCAGAAATGGTGAAGTATGCGATATGTGGAATCACAAACTGAGGCAGGAGCTGACAAGTACGAAACTATCATCCCCTTGTCTGCATCCAGCTGCAAACATGGTCATTCAAACACGAAACCAGAACACAAACCTGGGCTATGAAGAAGACGCAGTAGCAGAAACAGTCCTGCAGGTGTGAATAATGCCCCTGAACCTAGATCCTTCTATCCTTCATTCCTCCAAATCCTTGAAATGGACTTTCTCTATGAAGCATCCTACTGGAGACACAGTGAGGTTCTGTTACCTTACTCCCTTTCCAGAATTCTCCCTCTGCAACTTCAGACCCAGCTCAGGCATCAGTGGGTGCAGCGTATCTCCAAGTGCCCAAAGACTGAATGCATCCCTGTATGTGACATCCTCAGGCCACCCTAAAGAAAACACCTGAAGGAAGGCAGTCTATTACAGTGCTGTTCTAACTTTGTAAAAGCAGATCCTTCAAATCTCAGACTGAACATCTGATAACAGTAGGTCCCCTTTTGACCTTGGCCCCACTGTGCAAGAACTCCTTCCCTACTTTCGGCACTCCACCACAGGACATGCCCAGTGTTCTACCCACTCCAGCTCCCCTCACTAGCTGCTCTCTCTTCTCCCAGTTCCCTGCTGTCAGGGACAATCACCTCTTATTACAGGTGACAAAAACCATATTAAGATATCAAAATAGCAATAAGCATGCATGAGTACTTAATATAGTACAGAGATACTGAAATTTTATCAAAAAGATACCACACAGATAATTTTCAGGAATTGATATATTAAAATAGATAGCACTATGGAATAGCCTGAATACATTATCATCCTTGATTTAATTTGCTGCTAGGAGGATAAGCACAATTAAATGATTCTGGAGACAACAGGTGACAGGACTGCTGCCTGGGCTGAAGTCAGGATTGACAGAACATCTCTTACCACCACAGTGTCACTAGAATCAAGATTGTGAGGTTTCTCCAAATGCCCTGTAACAAAGTTGTAAGACCAATATGCATTACTGTTTCTGCACCTGTGTTACCTTTTTTTGGCTTCTAGCTGTTTGTATGTAGATCCAGCACTACTCAAACCTTAAGACCAAGCTCCCCTGTTTCATGCAGTACCTACTGCATTTAACTCTTGGGGTTCCTATACACTTAAACGAGGACAAGTCCTTCCCTACAACAGATTAAAGCTCCGCTACTGCAGTTGTGTTTTGAGCTGCTTGGCTTGGCAGCACCCATTGAATGAGAACAGTTTAAGACAGACATATCTTACTCCAGGCAGTGAAGACCAGATGTGCAAGTAATTAAGGCCTGGTCCTGGAAGCCTGGCGCTGGAAGGAATTACTGATACGGACTGCACTGCTATTGCAGGCTGTCAGACAAGCCTTGCAGAAACTGTGTGCCGTAAGCCTTCAAAACAGTTCATGTTTCTGCTTTGTGAAGCAGTAGAATAATGAGGTTCTGATCTAATTCCCCACTGTATCTACTTCTACAGAAATCATAGCTGGCTTATCAAAGGATATGTATGCTCTATAATGCAAAAAGAGATCTAAGACAAAACTGAACAGGCCCAAACCACTGGTCACTTTTAACCCCTTCTAAGTCTCAGTTTCTAAAGAGAAACCAAGTCTCTCTAAAAACATCTATCTGTGGCACTGCAGAAAAAAAAGAAAGGTTTTGCAGCAGTAAATGCTGATCTATGCCGTAATCTGCATTTAGACTCCAATCAACTCACTCATGCCTTTGTCAGACAACATCACCTCAAGGTCAACATATTCAAAGTTGACCTGACTTCTCTTTCTATGCTTTCCTTTGTGCTCCTACTAGAATTACAGCAAGTCCACATGAGCCTGCATTGCAGGCTCCCTTTCCTCCTCAGAAAGACATTTGGGAAAGTGGGAAGAATCAGCGAAGTTGTGTGAACAATCAAGTGTGTGAATTCAAGAGCTTGCTTTAAGGCAGTGGAATAGTTTCCATTAAAATGGTGCAGAAATTCAGAACATAAGAGATGTCACTAGCAAGGTTTTCTAGCAGACTGTAAAATTAGATTTTCAAAGGAAGGTGAGCACTATTGCATGTGAACATGATTATGTCCCTGTGAAACACAGTCTGCATTCCAGGGTTAATACATGTGCATAATCATGCACGTAACTTGTCATGTAGCTAGCACATTTATTTCCCACATTCACAAGGTCTTTCTGTGCATAAACCACACACGCTCACAAATCTCTGATAAAGCTGCTTTCCATTATAAATCAGGTCCTGAGCAAACAGGTTTTTAAGCTAATAACTTAAAGCTCACAAATTCCTTCCATTCCATTCCACTGCCAGCAGTACAAAACCTTTAGCACAAGCAAGGAAAAGCGGAGCACTGTGGACACAACTTGCAAATGCAGAGCTGTCCAGACTTGGCCAGCTGCTGAGGAAGAAACCGATAATGAAGCCTCTGTGAATCAGCTCCTAGGAGCACCACCACATATTTTCCCCAGGCTTTAGCAGCCAAATAATGACTGTCTAGAATGCAGCAGCAGAAAAGCTTTATCTGATGAGTGACCATGCCAAAGATTATAGCTTAATTGTAGCATATTATACTCTTTCCCACACCCCCACAGTATCCCATATTGCTTTCTGGCTGCGGTGAGGTAATTAGACCACGATTACTGCATACTTTAGAGTATATAGAAATGAAAGCTGTCTTTGTGAAGTGCTTTCCAGCTCTGACACAACTACTCCTGATATCTTTGCTTTTCCTGGAATGAGGTGCTATTTCATATTCAGCACAGCCTGTTTATAATTGCACTTTACTGTTTATGTAATTCTACCATCCCAAGTCCCCTTTGAGTCTTTGCAGTGAAAGAAAATTTTGAGCAACCCTTTTGCAAACTCAGGTAATAATAGAAATACAGAACTCCTTTAGCCTGGGAAATGCAAACACACAGAGTTTGCCTCTGTCATCTGACCTACAAGACCTCTAAAACCCATGGCAATCAGACTTGTTCTCAAAATGATGTCTGAATCAGGCCCATAAAACACAACAGACAGTACTTTTCCAGAGACCACTTCCAATTTCCAAAGGACCCTGAACACAGAAATACAGAAGATTGCAAAATATGCAACAGCAAACCACAATGCTCTGATTGTCACCAGCAAAATGCTGCTGAAGAAGTCGGAACTTCTCTTAAAACACAAGGCTCTTACTTAGAGTGGGATTCAACTTCTGTATGTTTACTTCTCTAAAAACAGGCTTCTTTTCACCAAGATGCTACCTATGGGATCCTACCCGAGAGATCATACCTCTGTTCCCATCACAACAGAAGGCTAAATGACTTCCATTGATGCTTCACTTCCATATTGTTAAAATTTTAGTACTAATAGTTTGATCAATTCTACCTAAACTGAGAAATTTTAAAAGTGCCTTGTATCCAACTGTTAGGGAATTACAGCCTTAATCTAAAAAGCCCAGATTACTGAGTGCCAAAGACAGCATGCATCTATACATATAAAAGTTTGCAAGACAAGAGTGTTCCAGGGAAGAAAAGTGATGGTCCTTAGAGGCAGAGCACAAATTACATCAGAGGGACCTATTACATATAAGCTCAAATAATCTTGAAGCAAAAGAAGTTAGTGAGAATTGAACAGTATAATATCCCACAGCAAGACAGGCAGCAATCAGTAAGTTAGGGACAGACCAATTTTAAGAAACATTGTTCAGCTTGTGATGTGCATTGTAAAGCTGAAGGGCTATTTCAAGCTCAAATTTCTTGTTATTCACTCTAATTAATTCAGTAAAATTAATTTAAACTTTCTAGCATTTGTATTTTATTAGGAATGCCAGCTTTTCTTAAATATTTGGTGCAGATATAGGTGCAGAAGTCTTCTTCATTGCTGATAATGATCCATGTCCTGAAGAGTTTATATTTTACGTAGGTAAGACCAAGGTAGCACAGGAGAGACTCCCTTTTCATGAATAAAAGAACAAGTCCAAGACAGAGTTGGATTCAGTGTTTTTTGAAGAGCTCTTTGGCAGAGATGAGAACTGCTCCCAGTTACCTGGGGTCCCTTGCCAGTGCCTCATCTACATGATCTTTCTTTTCTTCTTTGGCTTGGGAACTTGGAAATGTGGTCCTCAAGGACCATCTGGGCCTTGAGGAAAGGTGCTGCCTTAACTTCACTCATCTAAAAATAATCTAAATTGTCTGCATGGTCACTAAAGACAAACTACTGCCTGCAGAGAGAGGAGTACCTTCTCAGGTAGAGACTAGGAACGGCCTTCACAGCTGGTCATACCTAGTCTCCTCTTACAGACCAGTGAACTTCCAGAACCCTAAAATAAGGAGAGGAGATACCTTTACATCATGGGCAAAAGCAGGGAAGTTAATGTGAGGTGACCAACTGGGAGAGGTCTTCTCCTTTGAGTTGACTTCCTTGGCTGACACGTCAGAACAGAAAATGTGGCCTTTGTGTAGTGGGAGCAGCTCTGTCAGACCAGGGCTTTTCACGGCCTCATGCTGTTGCACCATTTCATTGTAATTTCTCCCTGACATTTACACAATGATGTCATTCTGTCCTTTCAATGGGAAGCAGAGCTGGGGCAAATGAAAACACTACTTGCTTGGGACAGTCCAGCACACCCTGCAACTTCACCTCCCCATTGAGGTGCAGGCACTGCTCTTCTTGACAGCTGGAGCAGCATGGGGTAGTGAGGCAAAATAAATCCAAACATTTCCTGCTCCCCACACCAACATCCCAGCACATGGCACATTTTATCCTACAGGGAGGGAAATAAAAAACTCTGGGCTCAATCCTGATGAACGGAAGCAGCAGAAGCTAATCATGCATCCTGTGGGAATGATCTCCCCCATGCACACCCAAACCCTTCACTCCCTCATCATGACTCACAGCAAATACAATTATAAGATCTAATGAACTGCAGCTAATGTAATTCTGAAAGTCTTCACAGCTAATGAAAACCAGGTCTTCCCTTTCTTGATTTGAGATGTTTAGTTCATACGCTGTGGAAAAGAAACTGTCCATAAAGCTATGTATGAATATTGCATTTACGTATGCAGCAAATGCAGTTGTCTGTCACAGTGTTGGACTCTTTCTCCTGACTGCTGGATATTTAATAGTAGGAAACTACCTGTGAAGGGAAATGGACTTCCAAAGATGCATACTTTCTCACACTGTTTCAAGGCAACTCACCATTTTTAGTATCACCTACTAACTACCACTTTTCAATCTGAACTCAGTATAAAGAGAACATTTCCTCAACATAAATAAATCATGATCACTAATTAAAATACATCCCTCTTCCATCTAAGCAAGAATCAGAAGACAGAATTTGGCCTACAGCTTGTAAACTTGAATAACAAATGACTAAAAAATACCCTAACATTTTTCCCTTTCCTCCAGTCAGTTCTTTTTGCTGCCTGTTGGCACCTATTTTTCTCCAATTTAAGCATCACTAATGCTCCAAGACTTCCCCTGCCTCTCTGATTTCCCACAGAACCATCATTAACCTTATTTTCGCAGGAAGCACTACAATATGGGTAGTACTGCAGATAGAAGGGTAAATACATCATGCCTCCTGCAAGGAGTTTGAGTTAGTACTTTGAGTTACAAGCTGCCAAAGCATGATGACAGAGAAGCGATTGCTGGTAAGCAGGACAAGGAGAGCACCACATCACAGAGTCAGTAATCAGCCTGGCTTTTCTTCTTACATGTTTTGCTTTTGTGCTGACCAAATCAATAGTTTATCCCCACAGAACTTGGTCTTGTTAAGGCTTTGAAGGAGAAGAATAAGACTCGAATTTGATGAAAACCCTATACTGGATACAAGGATAACTGTTCCCCAGGGACAGGAGAGCAATCAACACAGACCAGGTAAGATGAAGAACAGTTTCAGACTGGTGATGTATGAGGGGAAGATCAGATCAGAAAGCAAGCTCAAAACCTCTGTACAGTAGTCTGATTTACACAGAGCTGAGAGTCTTTCAGCTGCACACATGCAACCACAGTGTGCATGCACACCAAAGCAACTACTGTCTCCACTACTGCACAGCCAGGAAGCCTTGACCTCTGTTGTCTCGCTTCCTTCTGGTACCTTCACCCACCCTCTACCACCAGTGAAGCCTTGTTCCTTCTTCCATAACCACCACCTCCTCCTTCCCAGAGGCCACACCAGTGCTGCTCCAGTGCCGCAGCTCCAAGAGGGCATTAGCTGAGTATTTCTCACCCTGGCCAACACTTCTGGTTTAGCACTTCTTCTTCCCCTAATTATTTTTCTATAATATACTGATCAAGCAAAATCACACAAATTCCTTATAAAATTACCAGTACCTTGTAAAATTATAAAGTACCAATCTATTGATTACTTCAGATATGGCCTATTAATACTAATGAGAAGTCAGCTCAAGAACATATACAGCTACAATACACCCCTCACACCCCAGCAATTTCAACAGCTAGTTATCTTTTACAATTTACCATTACTTCACTGCTGTAATACCCTCTTCAGGTTTGATTTTCCTTCACCAAGCAGTCTGGATTTCATCTGCTTTATCTTTATTCTTTGAGAAATTCGCCATGCTCATGCTTGCTGTAATACCCTCCTGAATGTGGCTCATTTCAAAAGACAACCTAACACTAAGTGGTGAAAAACACTTTATCTTTTATCCTTTTCCATCACTTCAGGATACAGTTTTATTGTAAAGCAGATTCTGCAGGAAGAAACAGGTTTCAAAAGACACCATTCCCAAATCAAGAGGGTGACCATCAGTCGCTGAAAGCTGAAACATTTACAGGTTAACCTGGTGGCAGCAATAGCAAATTAATTTTTCCTTTTGTTGAAAGATTTTCTCAGGTGCATTGAACAGCTGGCAAACCGCCTGAAGAGCAGAGGTCACCAGCTCTGCGCTTACTCAGACACAATACCAAAATGGGGTGCGACCTGCAGAAACAAAACTGTGCCATCCTTCTAGAGAACCCTCTCTGAATTTTCAGCTGGCTTGTAACACATGACCACAGACCTTAGTTTTGGGCAGCTGTTAAACTACCTGTGTTGCTATGTATTCCCATGAGCTATTCAACCAACAGAAGAAACACAGGACGATGTTTGGCTGGAAGAAAGCAAAACCAACAGAAGGACTCATCACTCTCTTTACCTCAGTTTTACAAGCCTAAAAATAGCAGAAGGGAGCTAAGAGATATAACACGGGCAAGAATGAGAACCAGACTAGCAAGGGAAAATTTATTCTTGGAAAATCCCTCATTTTGGAATGGTTCCACACAGCCATGCACTGACCCAAATAGATTGTGGCTCCTATCATTCCCTAGTGCATGCAAACAGACAAAATGCTGACGTGCACCAAAACGGTTTCAGGCAAAAATGCCAGCAAAATCTGCACAGAAACTGCCAAAAAAAGAAAAGCACAGCAGCTGGTGCACAACTGCTAATAGGCAAAGACAGCACTGCTGGCAAACACAGGTGAAGCAAAGGCTAGGAAAAGGCAAAATGATCATGAAAATCAAAAGGTCAGCCCAAAAGAGATGGAGAAAACAAGCAAGTTACCATAGAGTACCTACTGCTGCCTCAGAAGGACAGTCATTTGACCCATTTCAGGACATCCAGTTTATTCCACTGTGGTGGTGCTGCCCAGTGATCAAGCCTCAGGGCCACTAATTTCCCCCTGGTGCAGCTTTCTGACTTGGCTTGATTGCCTGTGTTGCCATTCTGTGGCTCTGCAGATGAGACTGGAGATCAGGGAGATGAGACAGGGAGATCAGGGGTCAAACCCACAGCACGTCTCACCAGCTGAGGTACAGAGCACAGCAGAGCAGTAACATGGACAGCAACTACAGTTTTCTCTCCTTTATTCCTCTCAACCCTTCCACAGTTTTCTAATTTCTTATCAATGAAGCCCCATGTGGCACTGCAGGCTCAGTGAAATGTCACCCGTGTGATGTGATGGGTGGGAGTCAGCCACCCACCATGAGATGTGAGATGCCCAAGTGTGTTTATGGGCAAACGTGTTTGAGCCTCTGTGCTCTGACAGGCTACAAGGCAATGGAGCCTCACAGGGGATGCAGCTGACCAGCCCATGGGAATGCTACTTAGTTGCATAGACACTGGCAGACAGGACCACCTGAGCTGCCAAGGGCATCCAAGCTATCTGGATGCCTGTGCGGATATATTCATGGAGGTGGACAATTTGATGCAGGAGCTGCAGGACATTCACGCCTTTCTGAAGTGGCAGCTGGGGGTCAAGGGACATAGCCTATGCCATTTAAAACAGCATTAAGTACCCTCTCTCGAGGTAGATGAAACCTGCATCTGGATGCCATCAGCAGACCTGGCATGGGAGCTGCAGAAAACTCTCATGTTTCTCAAACAGCTTTTAGAGGCTAGAAAAAACATCCCAGGGCATCTCAAATGGCACCAGCTGCTTCTGCATGGGCATCTGAAGGGGCCCCTTATTGCCACTGACTGTAACAGGGCTTGAAGATGCCTTACAGGTATTTGCCTAAATTGGGAATTTTCATTTGCGCTTCAATCTCATAGCAGTAACATCATGCTAACTGTTACACGGGTACAAGCATCCTCCTCTACAATAATTTCCTAAACAAGGCTGAATGCTTTTAGCACTAAATTGCTCTCAGAAAGTTGTAAGGATTTATGCAGGGATGAAACATTTTAGTCTAATATCAGAAGAACACTTTTCTCCAAGCAGAACAATGCCAGAGCATCATACTCCTTCCAGCTGGCAGGATGAAAAATGAATGTCCAGATTTTCAGGAACATTCATTACCACCGACCCTGTAATGTTTAATTACCTGATGGTGCTTAGGACTCCCAAATACAGAAGAAAAGCAGCAAATAAAACCACACGAATCTAGTCACTGTATGAATTTTTAAGACCCCTCTGCTGGAGCATCAGTGTGTGGGCTCATATCAACATTGTGTTAAACATCCCTATGCCACTACAGAATGCATGTGTAAGCATAAGGCTAGCAAACAACCATCAAAAGGCCCCTATTCAGAAAAAAAGTTCTTCTCCATTCATGAATAGTTTTTAAAAAGTGTTCATTTCCATGTAATTTTTCCCTACTAAAATTTTATGTTACCACAAAGAGATAGGTAGGAAGGGAGCTTCTGGCCCAAACCTGTTCCCAATTGCTATTGTATAGTAACTGCTGTCAGAACCTTGTCCTCTCTGTGGAATTGCATGCAATTCTAGGTTTCTCTTTATTTAATGCAACATTAGCATACACATCTCCACACTAAAATATGAAACCTGTGCTAAAAAAACCTATGTGCCCAACTACTTTACACAAAAGTAGAAAAAATAACAAAGCCTTTTACTATCCAGTTGAAGAGCCCAACAACATTTAAAAGGCTTCGAGAATTCAGAGACCTTAAGAAAAATACCGAATCATTCTTGCTGTAACAGGAAATTTCCAAATAGGTCAGGTCACAGACTTTTCTTGTAGACTCTTCTTGCTTTGTCTTTAATACTGGTGTGCTGCTATGAAAAAAAAAACAAAAGTAAATAGCTAAGTGCCCTGCAGTTAGTGCTAAACATTAGTTACTATTTTGTAAAAGTAAGTTGAAACTTAAATGTCATCTTTCAGTGTAAATCCGCTGAGACTGAGTCTCTTCCCAGAGTAAATCTATGACACTTCAGTAAATAGATAGGATATAACTAAAGTAGGAACTCGGTAGAGTTTAAAACAGGAAGTGCCACTATATTACCATGCCTATGGCAATGTTACTTAGAAGTATTTGTTTTAAAGTCTCAGCAGGCTCATCCTGCTGAACGGTTTATGTAGAACATCTACCAAACAGATAGAATTGATCTCTCAGTGTGTCCTGCTTGGTTTGTAAATTTACCTACTGTGACTAAGTACATAACTCATTATTAAAAACAGTCAGACCTGGTCTTTCCTGAGGATAAACTAATGTTTCTCATCATCATCCTTAAGAAAAACCACACACAACAAGAGATAAGGAATAGGCAAGGCATTAAATAAGAGTCATTATTTGAAAAGCTTACTCCCATGGCCTGAATCAACATGCACACACAGACTCCCAATCATCTTCACAAGATAATTATAATTCATAATTAGCACTTCTAAAGTGTTTTCACAGAACTGTGCAAATATTGACTAATTAGCCACACCAGAATCCTGTGGGGTAGGTGAGCAGATACATTAACCCCTCTTGCCTGCTGAAGGGGCTGAGAAGGCAGCAAGGTTTCCAGCCCCATGCCCCTTGCCCCTTGTCCATGTTGCTCCCTCCACTGATGTGCAGAGAGGGGATGAGATGAGCTCTGTGTTAGCAGAGCTCCGGAAACAGTGGCCAAACCTCAGTTGGTTATTTGCAGTCTTGTTAAACAAAAGGTCTAGATATTCAAATGTAAAAATAAAGCCTAAGGATTTGATAATATATACATGTGAATGGTAGCCTCTTGTGCTGAGAAACACTCAAATAACTATGTACTACTGCACAATCATTGCTTATTCCCAGGAACAAAATATTACACAGGTCCTTGTAACTGAAGAGTAGAAGAAGAGCTCTATATGAGTGGAGTAAGACACTCCTTTACTTGAAGTAGAGGAATCTACTGTGTACTCAAAATGAACCTTGAAGAATCTGTGGAAGTCCTGATACAACCCCCAAGAGGTTTTACCTTTCTCATGTAATAAAACACACAAGGCAGGCAGCATCACTAGTCTAGAAGAACGGCCTAAAAATGAAGATCCTCCACTAAATCTATCTCTTCAATTAAGTTTCCCTTAGGAAAGCAAGTCATCAGTGTCTCAGGTTTTCTGCTTTAAACCAGCAAATACTAATGATGGCTTTATTCCAGAGCTTTATTATTAACCACCACTTTCAGGGGTGACAATCAGATCTTTTCCAAATAACTGTATTATCACAAGCTTACAATGAATATAATATACACCATATGAAACATTTTTATTTTGTATAATTCTGCTTTGTCTATTGAAGCTGCTGGTTTTGTGCTGTGTCTAATTTCAGCTACAATCTCCTTTGGGGAAAGATTGTGTCCCTGTGGTTTTGTAAAGCCTCATTCATAGTTATAATGACATATAAATAAAATAAATAAGGAGAAATAATGAACTGTGGGAATTTATTCTGCATTTATCAGGAATTCACAAGTGAGGATTTACATAGTTTTAAAAATGGATTTTGAGATATCTTCCAGAGATCTGGTTATTTTCTATTCTTTAGAAACTGAGAAACTGGGAGATGTCTTTTATTTACCTGCAGCAACTATCTAGGTAAAAATAATAACAGAAAAATCCAGTTAGTGTGGACTGGTTGAATACTAAATCCAAGGTTATTCCACTCTGAAGCTCATTCTGCAGCCTGGTTCATGTGTAACGCTCCTGAGACAAGCAGGTTTCCATTCCTGGTAAAGAACATTGATATGATGGCATTTTAACTGCTGCATTAGCTATCTACCCTGAGCAAGGCTAGACAAAACAAAAGGTAGGAATAGAATAGAACAGGATGATCTAGTGAGCAAAATTTGTCAAAAAATGCCCAAACCACAGGAGTACAGATTAGGCAGCCTGGGCTGCAATATGATAAAAGGGCAAAAAGAGATTCTGTGCTCAGAAGCTCTGGAGACTCTTGAAACAGTCCAACATAAGTTAGTATTCTATAAATTGGGCACTGATGGCTATTCATCCCCCACATAGCCCCTACACACTGAAGTAGGGGCTGGGGGATCACAGCCACATCCAGAAACACACTGTCAGTAGTAATATGGCAGAGTCATAAGCCAAAGCAAATGTATGATAAAGTTCTGTATGCTATACTGTTTTGGTACACACAATTCTCCTCTTCAGGAGGAAGAGGCTGGGGGGGAAAGCAATTTTTATCTCTATATAGAAGTATGTTTATGAAGACAAGCATCCAGCCTGCTCTGAGGCTTTGATGAGCAGCTTAAAGGATCTCAGGAGGCTGCTAGGCTCTTGCACCTGGAGCCAGCAAGTTACTGTAAACACAGGGTGACTTTGGTCTGTAGGAATAAAGGACAAAGACTAGGGTGAGTGCCTCTTTTCAGGTACACCAGTGTTCATCCACAGTAGGTAAAATGCATCAATAATGGTAAAATAAGCAGCTGTGTTATTAGAAATACTACTTATCCTGGATAGCTGTAAAGACCTGCAACTTAACACACATGTAAGGTGAGGGGTCTGTTCCCTACAGCCAGAGCAGGGACATCCCCCATCCTTCAAGATGCCAACCCTAACTCATCAAACTCATAATTTTTCTCATTTTTCTTTTTGGTCAGCAAAACTAAAACCTACAAAAGGAACAGCATGTGAGGTCAGCTCCGTAGGATGGAAAATGCACCCATTTGCACAGAGTTAATAGCATGTCCTAAAATGGCCATTCACCTTCAAAAGACATTAGCATGAAATAGCAGCTGCTCATCCTCTGAGCGCAGACAAGTGTTGGAAAGAGGTGCTGAGAGGCTTTGTCCTAGAATTACATGTCACTGCTTTAAACACGATGTCAGGAAATTATTTTAATTGCCTGTATCGGTCAGGGACAGAATTGGTCCTATATTGGTAGGAGTGATGCAAATATCTCTCCCTGATCAGGGTACTGGAGAAGAACATGCACATACCCAAATACCTAGAAAAACCTCACCATAAATAAACCGACAGAAAATCACCCAAATAAAATAGCTTTGCAAAATATTAGCTAATAATGATAGATTCTGACTGCAAGTCTTACATACAAAGATCCGTTTTCTTCCAAGCATGAGCACTGAAGGAGCAAGAACTGTTATTTTTGAGACCAGTGTTACAGTTCAAATGCCACAGACCATATTAAAGGCATTCACAATTGGCTCTGGGATTTAGAAAGAAAAAAAAAGACTTACACTGTCATAGGGAGGTTGGTGGTGATCACAGTGCTAATGACCATGAGAGATTTTTTTCTAAGCATCGTTATCTAGTGGCCTTGAGTGCTAATCAAAACAAGGACTACAATGCCTGCTTTAATGGGGTTTGTCTCAGTAATGCTCCTAAATGGAATAAACTACATTAAATCCAGACAAGCTACAAAGAGGGATAAATGGGAAAACAATGCACTGAAAACCTAAAGATTCTTTTAATTCACTGTTAACTGAGTTGTCATCCATGGCATTCACAGTTAACTGCAGTTTTGTAATCCATTTGCTGAATTGTACAACTAAAATAGAAATGTGCTGTCCTTCCTTTTAAAACAAAGACTAAAGGCCCGAATTAACCTCCAGAACAGCTGCTTTTGTAAATACTGTACTAGAACAGGCAGTATACCTATTTTCTTGTTTAAAAATAAGGACAGCAGCTCCCCCAGACTTTTTTTTATTAAAGGAAATAGATGGAATCTGATCCTACCAAGGCAGCCCTGCTCATAAGCTGAGCCTCTGCACATCACAAGAAGGATGCCCTGGCAGACAAAGGACCTCGCATGCTCCCTCAGCAACCCCTGCCATTCCCCATAGCTCCAGTGCTGCTGGGACAGAAACTAACTGATCTCAGTAGGCTTTGGATTATCCTCTTAATGTTTATGGGAAGGAAAACTGAATGCCAGGAAGCTTAATTCATTGTCATTGTCCTCCTCCTCCTTGTTCCTTTGGCCTTACTCATCCCTCCTCTGCATACCCTGGCCCACTGCATAGCCATGCTGAATTTCTTCAGCTGGATACCCAGAAGATCAGCTACATTTGAAATCCTCAAAAGCAATTAAACAGGTTTCCTGATGTATCTATTTTGCTGTACCTCTCACACTGAGATGGGAGGATCCTCAGCAGAGGGGAATGCAGACTATAGGATTTTGGACAGATTCTGCAGGAAAAGATGAAAATGTACAGATAAAAATGACAGCTAAGGTATAGAAGCAGGGATACTTCAGTGTTTATTCAGAGGCAAGAGTGAGATGCTTCCAGGGGTCCCGTTTTGGAAAAGATGGATTAACTCTTTGTTCACAGTGTACACAAAATGAAGGATCACGCATTTTATCTTGAGCAAATTTTCAATAAAGGTCTTTACAAACTGAAGCTGTATCTTAGGGAACATAAAATACAGTCTATAATTAATTGGCTCCCCCCAGTATTGTAGAGAAAAAATTCCTGTGGTTTGATTGCTTTTGTAAAATGGTTGTTCTGCTCATATGGGACTGTGAAAGGTCAGTGGTGTTGACTATACATGATTTATAAAGTACTCTGGGATGAGAAGTGTTGTGTAAATGTAAAATATTATTAGAGCATACTCTCCTTAATTCACACGCACTGAAATGGAATTGGCTGTGCCACAAGAGCAGAGCTAAGGAACCAAGTTAGCCTGATGATAGAGGATTGTCTAAACTACTGTTAGGCTATAACAGCACAAGTATAGATTAATCTCACAAAGAGATTTATCTAATGCTGAAAGTTATTGCTGTTCATCTGGAACAGGTTATATATAGATTACGAATGTGAATACTGTGCTAAACAGAAATGACTAAGTAGGCAAACTGTAGGCTACTCTCTACCACAAGGAAAATGTGGCTTCTGAAGCAGATGTAGGCAAAGGAGCTCCTGTGTAGCCCATCTACCTTCCACAGGTACACTGTCTCACACAAGCCAGTCCTCAAGTATACGCCAGAGATGCTTGGCATGCCGTGGTTCTCACGTGCTTTGCAAAGCCACACTCAGAGGCACTTTCAGGCTCAAAATATGCATCCTATTTACCCTTGGCTTTGCTGGAGGCTTCCAAGTTCTTCTTGCAGATTTGAACCTTGAGACTTGTTCACTTACAGCTATACCTAAAGAGGCTTCCTAAAAACCAGTGTCACCAGTGATAATGACCTGGACTGGACTAGCGGTCCCATCCCCTCTCAGAGAAGCATAAATTATGCTTTCACCCCACTTTTTGGGTTCAATTCCAATTTCTCTCTTTCTTCTGACCACAACAGTTTATACTTCAACACTACAATAAATAATCAGTTTGAAGTAGATCTTAAAATATTTTAACAGCTGGGGCAATGACCTTATTACTGCACTTTACCGTAAATGGAAAAACTCCCATTCCCCCTCCCAAAGACAGAGATTGCAGATCATATTCTGAATTCTTTTCAAGACCTAGGTCAAAAGATCTCTCCAGCACAGTCTGTTCCCCTTCACATTATTGTTCCCACTCTCACAGATTCTTTTATCTAATTCCCTTCCTCCCTGAAGTTTACAATGTCCTTCCAAATTTTTTTCAAATGCACTTCCCTTCTCCTAAATTCCCTGTCATTGCCATTTAAAACCCTTCTTCAAATAATGCTAGTTTCTTTTAGAGAAATGACACTACGAATTCAGCACCACGAAGTAATCTCTTCCTGCCTTTTCTCCTGTGTTAAACCATTTTAGAGACTTTTTTTGAAAGGGAAAAAAGAAAATGGCAAGAAAAAAAATCACACAATACAGTGCTTCAATGAAAGTATATGAGCTTCCTGCTTCTAAAGAGAAAAATGAAGCTCTTACTTTTGAATGTATTCATGCTTTCCCATGAAAATTGACACATCTCTCTGAGCAGTAAAGAAGATTCGGACTATCTGTATTTGAGAGAATAGTTACATGGAGTTCTTGCATAAGATGATCGATTTTCTAGCAACAGAAGTTTTATTCAAGGATAACATCAAAGTTATTCTCATCAGTGCAAAACACTTCTCATCCATTCACACAAAAAAGGCTCCTAATTTCCTCTACCCTGAAAAAAAAAAAGTTGTATTTTTCTCTTCAGTGTTGACTGAAGTGTTTTGTTTCTTCTACTTTCTTTGGATAATTTTTACACTTAATAGATTTGCTCATTTGGTTACAGTTAAATTGCAGTAGTAATAGCAGACAATGGCGCTCTTAGGCTACACTGTACGTGATTAAACCATGCTCCAACTAAAACCACTTATCATCTGGGGGCTATCCTTCCAATTTGTCTTTTGCCTGTGTTTCCAGTTCTCTTTCCTAACAAGGAGAATGACAAAAATCAGTATGGGTTTTTAACCCAGGGAATGACATTTTTAGCTCTGAGCCCTATGTGTAAATGTAAATTTACAGCTGTTAGAATAAAGAAACAGCAAATGTGAGGCAGATGTTAATATACAACCCATTGTTGGTAATACAAGCAAAAATCAACTTTAAAAGTCACCCAGCTATTTCAGTAATGAAAGCTAACTTGCTTGGATATATACATAGGCCTCTGCCTACAGAAATAAGACCTAACTAGCTTCCTGCAATCTATGGAGTCTAGTCGAATCCTCTGTGTCATTTCTTCTTCTTCTGATATTAACAATCCATGGGCTAGACCATAAAGGCAATGAAATAATGTCCAGATATTTCTTCCATTTAGCAATCTGATAAATACTCAAAGAACATTTAGAGTCTCTATTGCCAAGTAAAGTCAAGTGATATCTGGACGATTTTGAATCCTATGCTATAGGACTATTTTCAGGAACATACTCATCATCAAAAGTTAAACCCCACGTCTGGTTTCTGTCAACTACGACTTGAATATGTTTCCAAGAGTTTATGAAGCTAGTGTAGGCAAAACTAATGAGCAACTGTTCCGAGCTCCCCAAGAACTCTGCCTTCCTTTGAAATCACCAAGTGAAAAATCCACAGAATGTTTGTGAATGAAATAAGGTGCTTCTTGTTGTATCTAGCATCTTTGTTGCTTCTACCATCTTCTAACCCTTGTAAAATTCTGAATTAACTGTCCTGGCATGGTGAACACAAGTCACAGCCAGAGCCACAGAGGAGCATGAATATTCAGGGTATAACTACAGTTTAGATTCTCCTCCAGGGTCTCCAGCCTCTCTCTAGCTCTCACCATCTCACATCTCTCATCATTTCATCTCTATCATCTCACATCATCCCTCCCCTGGACCTTGATCCCCATGAATCCTGAAAGTCCTTCCTTCTAATGTTAATACAACAGCGACTTCCGATCGTCTTGTGTCAGGCACGCTTGTGTTTGTAATTCCTTTCACACTAGGCAATTCATTAAGGGCTCTGTTTTGATTACCAAAATGTGTGAACACAATTTTGTATCTCATCTATACAGGGTCATTCCTATGTCAACTCATTTTTGACTGCGACAGTCTTTTCCCATCCTAAAGGCAAAACAGTGTTTACATTTGGTTAGTTAAAATATTTACATTGCACATTCAAATGATGCATTTTCTCAGTGACAGGGCTCTCTGTGGTATTTCCTCCTGTACCTACTATGCAGCGGAAAGAGATGATTAAGATGAATATTCTGGGTGTCTCTAAACAAGCGGACTAAGGAAACAAGCAGCACAACTATGCTATGCTAACACTGCTGGAGTTTGTAATAACCATGCAGGCTGTGTAATCTGTACTGCATGAAAGCCTACCTTTCAAGATCCCAAATAAGAAGAGCTACACATTTTCCAGTCATTGTATTTCAAATAGATTCATTTACTGACCATTTATTTGTTCATTCAGTACATGAGGCAGAGTAAAACATGACAGATGTAGGTCCTGGGAAAGGAGACAAGAATGATGCTGTTGTTGAGCATCAATCTGCCTGTGAGTAAAAGCCTTGAGTGCACCATGTCTGAAGGGCTGCAGAAATGATGGAGGCTGCTACCCAGCAGGAGAAGACAGAAGTGAAGTTGAAAAGGAAAGGCAACAATAAAGCTGTCAGCAGAAGGCCACAAAGCCATGGTATTTCTGGGAATCAGAAAACACACTGAACTCCCTATGTTAATTTAACACTACAGAGCTCAATAAAATGTTGCAAACGATGCTGCAGACAGCATGATCCTTTCTCCAAAGACACTGTTTGAGCCTCACGGGAGAGAAAGAGTATGTATATAAAACTTCACATGATAGTGAAATTCATCATCATTTAAGACATACTAACATGAACAGAGTAAACTCATGTATTTACTCATTTTGCTCATGCATTTGTTACTACTGAGCAAAAAAGACCACCATACGCAAATCTTTCTGAGAAGAAACCAGATGCAGAGTGAAGCAACTTCTCACACAGGTATTCCATAGCAATGCAAAAATAGGGAAAATTTAAAAACCCCAGCTCTCAGTGGGTGTGTTCCTTACCTTACAACACCATACACACAGGTCTTCATACAGGCTCTCCCAGGGAGGAAGCAAAAGCTTCTGTGCTGAAAAAAATGGTGATGTGCTGGTTAAGAAGTTACTGGTTAAGAAGACCCTGCCTGTGCTTACGTCCATCACAAACTCTGCTGCATCTTTTTGTTTACAGAAATATATACAATAGATGAAAGTTCACTGTGTAAGCAAAAGCTATTTATTTTAGACTGACCCTGCCCACTTAGTGTCATATACTCGGGAGGAAATGGGTTGTAAAAGTCACTGTAAAAATGAGGCATGCAGCATTTAGAAAATGAACTTTAAGCAAGATTATTTTATGTGTGGGAGATGCAGTTGCTCCATTTTATTCAGCTAACAGCAGACGAAACTTTGTGTTTGCCAGTTAAAACACAGCAGTAAAAATAAAGTAACACTTTACACCAATATAAAGCAGTATGTCACAATAATAAATGATCAATTTTGATTTAACCTAAAAACCTGTGCTTATTCCCATGTATTTTTATTTCCTGATATGACTGCCTTTAGTAAAGCATTGATTGGAAAACGATCATGAATAGCAACCCCTTTAAGTATTCTGGTCCCATTGTTTTGCTTGTGCAGAACAGCTCTGCTTTGGTATTTCCACACTCGGTGGTCCTTGACAAGTGCAAGAAAATCATTGAAAGACACATAATCTAATCTGGGGTCTCACTTCTTTTTCTCATGGAATTAATGACCATAAATACCTCACATTTGATGGAAAAAAAAATGAGACAAGCCTAAATATCCTTATTGTTACTTTAAAATGTCCTTTACTATAGCAGGTGTTGTCTGTAATGTCTCTCTCTGATGAGTATTGCCAAAATGCTGATGCGCAAAAGGCAGGATGAAGTGTTCAGCACCATCCCTCCAGCCCTGCTGCTGACTGAAGGAGCTGGGGAGCAGGGACCCCGCTGCCCCTTGCTGGAGACCACAGTTCCCTCTCACTCAGTGAGGATGGACCCATAGTGAAAGCCTTTATGAAGGGAGTAAACAGGTTCATTACCTGCCCACCTGGTGCCTTGCACTGCCCCATCACAGAGCAGCCTGGGGAGCTGCATGTGGATAACTTGGGTGGACACTCCCGCACAAAGGGGATGCTGCAAATCCCCAGGTTGAGGCAGGATAAACCCAGATACCACATTCTGAGCAAGCAGTTAACAACCTCACAGTTTTAATGTAACTCTTTAAATCGTGATTTCCCCCAGCCATGCCCATGGGTACAGAGCCTGCAGCTCCCAGCTTTGGCTGCCTGGCTAGCAAAGCCACGCCAGTTTTGGCAGAGGGACGTGCAGTATGATAGGCAGCTGCTGCCGCTGTCACTAGCAGGATGTTTTCCAGAGTTTCTCCTACAAGGCAATATGTTTATTCTTTGAAACAGTTGCTCCCTAAAGATTAAAACTGAGCAGGAGTACAAAAGCAGCGTGTGTCCTCTGGGGCTGCTACGTGCCATCAAGGAAACAGGAGGTACAAGCTACGTTCTCCTGAATTACACACAGCACATAGTGCTGCACTGGCAGAAAACAGTGAAGTCCTTCTGTGCACAAATTAAAGTCTTGTTTTTATGCTCCCTTGGGGAAATAAAATATAAAAAAAAATCAACAGAAAATTCACCAATATCTTTCAAACATCACTTGTAACATTAAAAGCTCCAGATCTAGAGTTGTGATGGGGGTACCCACTGCAGCTGAGGCCATTCACCTCAACCTGGGCAAACAAAATTAACAACAGCCATAGCTCCAAGACAAGCACTTCTAAGACCATGTTCGTTATCATCCCCAGATAGCAGCATACCCTCACAAAAATACAGTCGCCAATTGCAAGGGACAGAAAGTGTTAGGAACAGCAAAGAGATCCAGAGGAGCACTCAGATAAAGAATGCGTTTACTTTAGAAAAATAATAAGAATTTTTAAAACTACTAAAAGTATCACTGAAGTAGTAAGAACACAGGAGAAATATCTGCACAACAGCATAAATTCTGTTTATCACAGTCTGCATTATCTTAGTTATTACAAAGTGGTTGGAAAAATAAGTGCAACAATGATTTTTCTTTCTGCTGAGGTGTGTGAACAGATGTTAATTTTTACCATTGCACAGGATGTTTCATACCCCAGGAAGTACCTGCAGGGGTTAGGAACTATCTGGTAATAGGAAGAAGTATTTACCTTGCTTAATGGCTGTATGTTAATGTATTTCTATTAGCAAAATCTATTTAATATTGCACATACACAGTAGCTTCTGGCTTAAAAAATAAAAATGCTGGAGAATGAGACTAAAGAGACCTTCTTCCTCTGATAGGAACACATACAGATTTCCTCATTACTGGTAATCCGAACTAAGCCTGCACAAAGGGGACAAACTTCAATAACCCTCAGCTGCAGGACGATGCCACCATGAAGCTTTATTCTCCTAAGGAGTACAGCCAACTTCATAACTTTTCCCATTGTATCAACCATATTTTAATTAATAACTGAATAGCAGCAATCACTACCATGCTACTATAAAGATACAAACATTACCTTCGATTAACAAGGTCTCCTTGTCCCAGTCCTCATATGCATTGTGCAGAAGACACCAGGAGAAGCTATTAGTGGTGCTCTGAAACTGCCTCTTGTTGTTAATGCAGCTCTATGAGTTTCTGGACCCCTGTCCTCGGCTGCTTGCCGATTCCGTATGCACGGCGCAGATCTCCACCTTCTCTGACTGCCAAGCCGGGCACAGCCTGCGAACAATGCTGCCTCTGTCAGCCCGCCCAGCCAACAGTGGCACAAAGACACGCTCATGCACAGCCCTGGACTTTCTTTCTTTTTCCTCCTTCTTCCTCTTTCTGGAGTACAGGCTGATGAGAACGGGTGGGAGAAAAATGCTTACAGATCTGTGATTAGCCAAGGCTTTGTTGTGTTCAGGAGGAGCAAGACGGTGTCGGCATAGGATGGGCACCCTGGCGCCCAGAGAGGAGATGGAATCTGCATTGGTGAGAGTGCTCCCTGCCTCACTTCACACATTTTTATTTCTGATCTGTGGGTGGCTGTGTGAGCAGGCAGCCCAAACAGGGGAGGAGTTACCAGAAATGCAATGCATGACTTGAAGCCTTGTCTGCCTTCTCAAGAGCAGGACAGGGAGGCAAAATCACAGTGCAGTGACACAGCAGTGAGCTCAGTCACCCCACCTGCCACTGCCTGCCTCTCCAAACTGGCTGGGAAAGCTCCTCTCCCTGCTGAGGAGTTATCCTGGGATGGAGCATGGAGGCAGCAGCTGCTCTCGCACCCCTTGGAAGCCACACTCTGAAGAGCCTCTGAGCATGCTGGCTGTCCCCTCCCTTCCCACAGCATTGCCAGTTTGATTGTCAAAGATGCTCCATGATCTTAACAAATGACTGTAGGATGAGACAATGAACGACATCCTCAGCAGATGTTTACAGCTGTCACTAGGAAGTGGGGAAGATGGTAGCATCTTAAATTTCAGTTTTCTGCAAAGCTCCCCTTGGAAATCAGAGAGGCAAAGCAGAAAGACCTTTTAAAATCTGGTATCTGTATTTTTCTTGCTGTGAAAGGATTATCATGTGCATCATGCACACATTTCATATAACTTCAGCTTTGTTTTCTTTCCTATCAGAAATTGAGAAGCGATCTGGCTCAGCTCCAGAAGAGTCATAGGATGAGAGAATACCAGGCTGGAAGAGATCCCAAGGATCATCTGATCCGACCTTTCTAGGCAAAGCATGACCTAGACTAGGTGTCTCAGTACCCTGTCCAGCCAAATTCTAGAAGTGTCCAGTGTTGGGGAATTATCACTTCCCTGTGGAGATTATTCCAATGGCTGATTGCTCTCACTGTGAAAAAATTTTGAGTGATGATCTCTGCTGAAACCAATTGCAATTTTAATTTAACTCTAATATTTCCAAGCCAAGTTCCACAATAGATGGTAGCTGTTCACATTCCTCCATATTAATTATAGTTCAGATCTTAAAATGCTGCAACTAAATGGAGCAGTGAGCAACAATGTGCTTTCTTCTAGAAGCACAATCAAGGGACATGCGGCCCTAGGGTGCAGCACAGCTGTGAACTCATTCCAGGTCCCTGATGAACCATTGCAGTGTTATAATAATTTCCCATGCAATTAGTATTAATTGGTGACTTCCTGGCAAGCCCCCAGGGGCTCTCTCTCACCCTTTTGGCAGATCCTACCAGATCAGGCGTGATCATCAGTGGGGCCATCACTGGTGCCACAGCAATCAGGGTGCTTTTTTGAGCCATATTTCATGGGAAGTGGCAAGGCCTATCTTGAATAATGAACAATCACAGATATGACACTTTCAAAGTAATCCATATATGTTTGTAACATGAGACACCAAAATAAGAGGAATTAAATTAAATTTTCAACTAAATAAAATTAAATATAATTAAAATTTCTAGAGGGAAATTATAAACTTTTTTGAAAATAACCTGCTTAAAAGCATTTCACCGATGCCAAGTTCCAGCATCATTTTCATGAGCAGTGGTGCTAATAGATAGCAACAGATTAGTAATACTCTACATCTTGTGCTCAAAATTAAGCTGAAACCAGAGCACTACAGATGAGCAACTGTCTCTTCTAACTTATTCTTTAATAACAGTTCTTAAGGAAGTGTCTTCCTTTTATCTATTAATAAGATCAAGTTGTCTTAAACATCTTCCCAGACGGACTTGAGCAGGATCAGGATTGATTTATATCAGCAAATCAGATACTCTTTGACAGAACATTGGAAATATCCAAAACATATTTCAGAGTAGCTTCCGGATCAGTATCGCAGCTTATAGATCTCAAATGTGATCTCATTTTGCTCTACAGAATTATTTAAGAAATCCTAAACATCCAGATATTTCTAACCTCTTAAAAAAAGTGCTGAGGGAGTTATTTAGAGTCAAAAGGATGCCCTAAATGAGAACTGTTCGGAGACCAGCCTAAATACACCATTCAATAACTAGTAAACAACTACAGGTAAAATACATTAGGAAATGTGTGTTGCTAGAGGCAAGTAGAATTACTTCAGCTAAAACAGGTCAAGTATAATTAAGAACAAAGTCCTACAGGCCAACTTTATTCCTCCTCCCTTTTCTGCTTCTCCTAAGTTTTTAGTCCACAATAATCAGTGGCCCTCAGCATCACTCTTCTCATACAATTTTCCTCCTTAGCTACATAACATTTGGGAACCACAACACAGCATCAATTGGCTGTCTAATGTTCTATTTGATATTTTAAAGGCCTTATTGTCTTCCCCCTCAAACCCATCTATGGCATGTAAAGACCATTACCTTTTAGCTTTACAGGAAAAAAGAGTACTTTCAGACTATTCTCACAATTATTTTAAAAGTACAGAACATGACCTAATTTTCACTGGTGTAACCCCACAGTAATTCCATTAACTTCCAGTATCTTTCGAACTACACCATCTGAGATGTCCCTCATCTCTCTCTCACACATCCTTAGCTCTCAAAGGATATAAAATCACAAAGATATTGCTCAGGGCAGTTTAGGTAGCAAAAGAGGTTTGTCATTCAGTGGAGGGATGAATTAAGGAAGCACAGAACGAAAGTTTCAGAGAAGATCTTTTCCATAAAACCATGCAAGATGAAGGAGCACACTGCACTGTCAAGGACACCGAGGTGCAGTATGTGTCTTTGGAGTTGCAGAAAGATTATTACATTTCTTAGTTCACTGCTACTCTGAAAAAAAATCTGGTCTGCTCTCAGACTTTTGTAACACACACATGGTCACACTCTCATTTTACATCTACAACCAAGAGCGTGTGGGATATAGCATTCAGTTTTCCAAAAACACAAGACCAGGAGTTTCGGCAGTGAAGGATGCCAAGGCTTTGTCACTGCTGCACTAATACCCTGATATTAAATTCAACCTTTACAAATACAAAGCAAACATCATTAAGCAAATTATGAACATCTTTATCCATACAGATAAGGGTTACTGTTGTAAATTACTTCTCTAAATAGGTGTTACATCAAATCTTCATCTAGTAGAAGACAAATGTGTTCAGCCTGCGTAAAGTGATAATGAAGCCTTAACCCTAGAGATCTTAGTTAAATTTAAATTAGCTGTCGATGAAAACCAATTTGATAACATTGCTTATTCTAGATTTCCCTTATTTTTTTTTCAGTCAAACTTGTCACTACTGTTCCTTCCTGCATTAAATTTCTGAGAGCATTACTTCTAGTGACAGTTTTATTTGTAGCACTGCACAGCATCAGTACGTGCACCTCATCAGGTCCTTCAACCAGCCTGATCACAGTGCTGGCATGTACTAGGTTCTCTACAACTACAGGAGATCCATAGGTTAAACAGATAATTACATGTAATTGAGCATCACCTTTTGCTCTGGCTGGGAGTTCATCTGTTCTGGGAAGTAACTGTGTATCTCCTATATCTGCTGAAAGACATACATATGCTGGACTGCCTCCATTGCCGAGAGCCATATTTCATTTTGAGTTATCTTCCTGAAGTATTTCACTTGGACATTGTCTGTTCTCTGCTAACAGCTCTTGACTAACTCAGGTGAACACATCATCTATACAAGTTAAGTAAGACTTTCGGCCTTGTGGATTTTATTTTGTCAAATTAGCATGTGTCTAAAGCCCCTTCTTAGAGCAGTCAAGTCATAGAATGAGAATCATTTAGTTTGGAAAAGTCCTTTATGACCATCGAGTCCCAGCCATTAACCCAACACTGCCAGGTATACCACTAACCCATGTCCCTAAGCACCACATCTACACAGATTTAAAGTCTACCATTACAATCTAAGTTCAGTATTAATGTGTTACAATAATGCAAATAATTTTTCTAAGTCTTTTTTTCTGATGGAAGTTGGTTTGCAGCATTACAGTAATTATGAACTACTCCATATTCAGTAAAACATTTTTAAGAATATCTGATGTTCTTAAAAACAAATTTATTTCTTGCCTTTCCATCTCTTTGATTAGCACTGATAATGGAACTCGGACTTTCACCTCATCTGCTTCCAGTACTTATCAAGCATTTGAGCATAGCTCTTCAGTTTCCATTTGCAGTAACAAGAACTTCCAACTGTTGTTTTCATCCAAATACTCCATAGATTTGGGCTTGCTTTCCAGACAAGACCAAAAGTATTCAATCTGCTACAGTCAAGACTAAATACTTACATATGGTTTCCTAATGCTACTCATTAGGACATGGTTGGCTACAAATGTGCTTCCTTCAACCTCAGCTTGCTCATTTTTATTAAAAATGAAGAAAGAAATCACATTACTAAGTTTTCATTTTCCACCCTTCCTAATTTTCAAATTTATTCCATTTATAAGGCCCAACTATGACAAGAGCTTTTTAGACCATTTAACAGGAGCAAAGTCTTAAGTGACCCAGGGATCTTATTTTTTTGTTGAATCCTCTCATGCATCCTCCCACTTTTCCTATTTTCCACTCCTTAATTAAATTTCAGGTTAATGCTTTCTGACTCACAACATTCAAATGTTTTTCAGATTTGGTTAAAAAGTCTTGCAAATCCATTATCTTACATTGTCACAGCTAACCAGGAAAAACTCCTGAATTATTTGGATATATGGACAAGTTCTAATTATTTAAATGAAATTGCTAAACTGTAATGCACAAGAGAATAGAAATATATTTTAAAAAATATCAAATCTGATGAAAGTGTGCTCAAAATAATTGGCCAGACTATAGGGTAGTAGTGGGCAGCGGTTCTGGAAATGGAAATGACACAATGCTAGTTGGCAAAACAGCCACCAGAAAATACAAATCTAGTTGTGATTCAAGAATTTCTTTTTGAGATTACAAATACAAAAGACAAAGAATAAGATCCTCCTGTTATTTAAAGAGAAGCTTCATTAGGGCAGCTGAGAACAAGGACACCCGTGTCACTACTTCATCACCAGCCATAACTGCTCTGCATCCTGCCTCCTACAGCTGACTTACATTTCCATATCCTGATCCTGTTAGACCTGTCTGAATTATCCTAGTTTTGCTGCCTGGAGTTCTGGTATCATACTCAGCAAAAACATACCAGATAAAACTGTATTCAGAAAATTGCATTATGTGGAAAGTCATTATTAAGATGTCATTTTCTCTGAACAAGCATTTGCACAAACTATACAAGTCCTTCTACCAGAGCTACTTCTCTGTAAGAACTGGTGGAAGCACATTTACGTATTGAATTGGTGCTAAAGATGTCTGTAGCATTTATTTACTAATAAAACAAGGAATATATAATAAAAGAAAAAGAAATCACTCTTAGAAACTTTTGTTTAACCACAGTGAATTGAAATAGTGTTTAATACTGGAAGATTAATTTCAGGAAAAACAGAATGTAGACTGTCCTGGTCTCTGATTATTGTAACAGTTCCTGGTCTCTTTGCTTATAACTGTGCCTTTCACAGTGAAATCTGGTTTAAAAGTCAGGAAAAGCAAGATGGACAACCTCAATCCCCCTCAAACCATAAATACAGAGTTGGTGAATTATATCAAACATTTCTTAATGCAACCCAGGCTGTTTGTGCTGTCCTCCTAAGGGATTACAGGACAGAGCAGAGACCTGGCTGCCCATGCACCTGCTTCATATGGCACTAGATTGAAATCTAGCAATAATGCCCGAAGTTTGACCTATGCCAACAAGAAAAAACCCAACAAAAAACCCAGACAGAATGGCCTAAATATCTGCTGTCACCTCAAATTCATAGAGCTCCTGAAGCAGATGATCAGTATGAGAAAGCATTTACAGCTCCTTTCTGCTACTGCTGTCTTGGGATTTTGTGATTTTTACCTGAACTCCACAGTACTTGTGAGGGACCAGACCTGATTTTGTATCTGATACTATATTGTCCTTTGATACTTTGTTCTCACTTGGACATACTCACCATGGATGGATTGGCACATATCTGAAAGCCTCACCCAAACCTTGTTCACAAGGCTGGACTGAAAGAATTCAGAGAGTAATTAAAAAGGAATCTTAAAATAGGCAATCTCTCTAGTACCTGATAAAGCCAGGCTTGCATAAGTGTGCCGAGAAACTGGACCCTGCCTGGATTTTCAAGTATATCTTCAACAAACATTTCTGAGAGTGAAGTAGCCCAGTAAGCCAGTGTCTGACAACCTGGGGAGCTCTCTAAAACCTCTGAAAGTATCTGTCCATAAAGTTTTTGCCCCCATCACACACCATGGTGGTAACAGAAGCTTTAGTTTAGTTTTTATGACATTGTTATTAGCTATTAAAAACCAAACCAAAACCTCCAAACCTCTTGTTCATCAGGAATCAGTAAGAGCCAGCAGAGACTCGGCCTTTGACATGCTTCTACTCCATTAGCCATACAGGAAAGCCAGTATCTGCAATGGAGACTTCATCCTGTGATTTTTAGGTCCACTACAGGACTATGGCTCAATAGAGCAGGCAAAGCCAAAGGGAAGAGGCTGAGACAAATCACCATCACCAGGCCTTCATCTACCATTGATGCCTTCATTCCAGTGGATGTGTTCTGCAGGCACCTGCTGTCTGTGTGTCACCAGCAACCACCTTCATCCCACGTATGGGATGTGGCAGATGGAGTGAACTGATGGACAGAGGGCACAAAGCATCCCTGCTCTGACCAGTGCCTGGAGAAGAAGGACTTCCCAGAACATTTCTATGCCTCTTGTCTTTGGAAAATAGCCTTTTAAATCACTGTCAGTGGGAACAGAACAGGATGCTTAAGGAATCCTGCAATAACTTGTGGATGACGAAGATTTTTTTTCTTTTTAATCTTTGAATGTGGCCCCTGTCATTTTTACAGAAGTTGCTGAGGTAGCCAGTGAGTTAGCAGAAGCCTATTCACTACCTCCAGTCTCTGTGCTGGACAAAATACACTAGATAAGGCACTAAACAGTATTGCCTATGCCGATTTACAGAACTGGGACAGATGCTAGAATAAAATCCTAAGCCAGAGATCAGAAACCATATTTGTTAATCAAGGAAGCTTTGCCAGAAGATGTAATTGCACACGACAGAGGATCACTTAAGACTACTTTTAGAAAAAAAAACGCACACTTAACCAAGTTCTGAAATCCTTCTTCACTATTTGCATTAAATCCATGGGAATTGTATAGGCTTCAGCATGTGTTTTCTCCCACACCAAAGCAGCCAGATGGGCAGACAGGGATGTGAAAAAAACATTTTCTGTTAAGCCTGAGGGGAGATGAACAAGTAAAAAAGCTCTCATGTGCTTCCCCCCATCCAAAGCATTCCCCCCCTCCATACTGACAGCCTGGCTTTCACAGAGCTGCCTTCCCTTGACTACAGAGAAAGCAGTGGCTGGGGGCAGTACCCCTGCCAGCACCTCTATCACAGCCAGGAAGCATTTGTCAGAGCAGAAAACAAGCCTGGGGCTCCCCATCTCCATTGCCCTGCCACCCAGCACAGTCCCAGGAAGAGGTGTCACCCAGTTTCACAGCCAGCAGTCATAGCAATACAGAAGGTGGCTTTGTAGAAATAGTTTCTGTTGTACTAAAATTTATCAACCATAGCTCGTTTCCTTCCTAACAGTTGTTAATGGATTTCCTTATGTTTTTTTCTCCTTTTCCATGCACTGTCCTCCCTCTGCGAGGAAGGCATCAGAGCAGCTGCAGCCAGCTGTGAAGTCCCCAGTGGGGACCCTTACTGCTGCTGCTGAGATATCAGTGACAGTCCCACGATGACGGAGAGCATCTTAACTTCAGATAAGATCACTTGCTGCTGCTGTGGGACTCAGGCAGCAAAACACTGTTAACAAGAGAGTGTGCCTTACACACTATGAGAAATCAAATTAATCATGCAGTATGTTTAGGAAAACCTCACCTTCTCTTAAGTGTTTCAGGAATAATGTTCAATCTGCACACTCCCCAAAGACAAAATATTAGTTCTTGTTTCCCGTCATTTTAAAAATCAGATTTTTGGGGTAGCTGCTACCATACTCTCTGTATTAGACACCAGAAGTCACAGTGAGTCAAACCTTAAATCTTTGCTCAAACAAGTCTCCTAGGAATATCAGCTTGGAAAGCATGCCCTGGGAAATGAACTCCTATTCTCTGCTGCTTGAAGCATCACAGCCAGCAATCCCAATAATCAGGCCAACTAATGCGGGTCTCTTGATGTTTTTACTTTGCTAATAGTGAAAATAAACTCAAAGAAGGGTGGGTTACCCCACATGTGCAGCCCCTTCAAAACTAAACCACAGACTTTAAGAATGTGAAATAGCAGCCATATACAGATCTTCTCCAAGAAATGCTATTAGCACAGAGATATAACTTGGCTGGCAGATATGCTTCCAAAAGTTACAGGTCTTGCAGACACAGAGAAATCTCCTTGCCTCTCTTTATGAGGCAGCTTTGTCTGTTTGGTTGGTTAGTTTTATTTTTTTATGTTCAATCTTTCCATTAATTCCAAATCCTGACAAAGCAAAACTTATTTGCTTGTATTTTACGAGCTTATGACCAAGAAAAGCTTCACACGAACAAACATTAATATGTTAGGCAGTCATTTAGATATTTGCTCATTTAAATAGGAGGCCTTTTTTCACATTAATTTAACCTTGTCAGTAAGCACAGGAGGTGTCAGATGCTTTGTCCTGTGCGTTGGTTCTTACTGACACAGTAACAACTGCCAATGGCTCCTTTTTCAAAAAGTAAAACTCTCACAGTGCTACCTAGATTTTTTATAACAATATTAAATGTGGAAGAGGGCACAAAACGGTAAGTGACTGAAGTCACACCTCCAGACAAAGTACGTATTTATCACCCAGCGTACATGTCTGTGCAAACCCACTGTTAACAGATGCAAAGACGAGACAGTTAAGCTCTGCTGTTACCTGTGACCTACCATCTCCTACTTCTGCTCTGCACTCCCATTCTTCAGCCATTCTTTGCTGCAGCCACATCCCTGTCTTTCCCCTGCTGGCTACTCCAGCCCTTTCAGCATTAGCAGTACCACTCAAACCACGGGATATTGTCTACTTGATTCAACACTGAATCAACACAACATAAATCCCCCAGGCATGCCAAAGCAGCACTACATTAATGCTTTGTCTGTCCTGCAAGAGCATCTCTCAAAACTCCTAGAAAATAATTTCAGACAACTGTGGCTTTGTTCTCACTCAACTCTGGCCAGGAAGTGGTTAAAACGGATGGGGATAACCACTGCAAATAATCTGAAGGACTGCATTCCTGTTATGTTTACCACTTTAAAACATTTTTTTTTCCTATATAAATCTTTGTTCAATACTGCCCTGCTGAAATCATTAGAAACATTTAGCTTTGTGCAGGTGGAAAAGTCCTGAACCTGATACAGCATGCAGGAGCATCACTGCTTTGCCTGCCATGAACCTGCAGTGCCGTATCAGTCATTTATTCCTCCAGACATCCGCCTGCTTAGGAAGAAGCTTTTACAAGAATTGTTTTAACTACATTCTGTGCCATGCAAGTGCGCAGCCAAAAAAATTCAAACCCTGTTCTTGACATGGGCTTTTTCAGTACAGATGGAGTTCACAGGAATTGTTTCTCTTCCACATTTGTGTTTTCAGATTTATCAATTCCATTTGTTCATGACCCCTTGTCACATCTCATTCTTATTTTGGTGCTAGCCCTAAAAGAGTCACAGATATGATTATTTTTACTCAGCATAATCTTGCTATCCTCAACTCTGTATGTAAAAAAGATAAAAGCAAAACCCCTACTCCTCCACATAATGTTACATTCTTAATAATAGCATCAAATGGTAGGTATACCTGTGAAAACAAAACAGAGCTGCACATGTGCAACATGAAGGATTCCTATCACTGCAGAGACCTTATATTCTGTGTTTTCCTGACTGCATTTAAGTTAGAGACACTCCCAAATGGTGAAAACTAGCAAAAAATGCCCTTAAAAAAGTCTTGCAAGGAACTATTTGGTAGTGTTAACCTTTTTGTCTTTTAACATGTAATTTTCTACTGAAAGCAGATAAGTGAACTAAACTACCAGAAAATGAAGTGGCTTAAGATTACTCACAGTGAGTTGGGCTTTCTCTAAAGAAACATTACACGGGCCCTTTGCGGCTCATGAAGCTGAGTTTTTAGAAGCTAAAAGAAGCAGCATGGAGGCTCAAGTCAAAGGACAGCAGCAGGCAGGGTTCTGCAAAACAGGTCTGCATTGCAACTGCACTAATACCCTTGTCGCATAAAAAGGACAGAATGATAAATGGGAATGAAAAGGAAGATTAATTCCTGGTAGCTTTCATATCTAAGAGCTATACCATCAGGGCAGCAACACCAGCCAGGAAGTTTTGTTCTCCATGGCTAGCTTGGCCCCAGCTCCAAACTGGGACCTTGACTTTGCAGCATCATAAGCAGGACACCTTGCAAACACTACAGATGAGGAGTCTTTGGAGAGCTGAATGGGGAAAATATATAAGGGTACAGCACTCTCCCTGTTGCTTGAGAATACCTGATTCTGGCCATTGGGACAGCCCATCATTTCTGTACCATCAGTGCGAAGACTCCTTGATGCACTGCAAGAGGGTCTGGCAGCTAGAAAGGCAAAAGATAGATTTTCAAGCCCCTGGAAAGATAGAGGCAACTCAGGATAAGCAGGTTAGATGGGTATTTGTGCTAAAACAAGACACAGAGAGATCAGTGAGCTTAGTGGCTAGGCTGGATGGCCACCAGAGATTCACCAGCCTGAAGCTTTCTGTCTGGTGGCTTTGCAGATAAAGTTTAAGAAAAGTACCCTGAAACAAGATCTAATATCTTTCCATTGAGCAAAGCTTCAGAAACCTTCACAAAACCTTACACCAGTTTCCTTGAAAGCCAAAGCTTTCACATTTTTTCATGAAGCCTGTCTTGTAATCTTAAAACAGAGCATGCCTAAGCAAATAATCTGCTTCATGGCTTTAATTTTTTTAAAGGAGCAAAATTAAAAGCAAATAAATGACACTGGTGATGCTTGCAATCACTGCTAAAGAGTGGAATCTACCATATGAGCTGAAAAATTAAAACCGTAAGAGTTTAAGAGTATAGGAAGAACTAGGTGAAACCAGAGCAAAGATGTGTCTTGCAACAAGGCTATGAAAAGAGTAATAATTAAAACTGACAAAAGTACTGGTGCACTACAAGAAAATACAAAGAGAAAAAATATTTAAATCATCAAGTTCAAACCAATACTACTTAGACCTAGCTAAAGGTATGAAAAAAAATACATCTATAAGGAAGAAAATAAAGCAATATAGACTCAATCAGAAATGTAACTAAGCTAAAATAAAGCCATATAAAATTGTGTGCAAGCTCAGAAAGACTCTTTGCCTTTTATTTCTCTTTAATAGTACAGCTTCCCATCTGCCGGTGAACAGCAGACATGAAGAGTCCTGGGGCCTTGAAGAGATCCATACCAGAAACCTTGACACTCACTCTGGTGTTCCACAGCACAACCACACCAAGTTCAACTCTCCATACATCACTGAAATGTTTCTGAGCTGCTGGAGCCTGGAAGAGCTCATAAGTCTCCATGGACAGAACACTCTTCTGGAGTGCCCAAGAAAAACATCCTTTAATTTTGGCACTATGCACACCCTAGGGTCTTAACACAGCCATCTACACTGGCCTGCAGAAATGAATGTCTCTCCGGACACGACACCCTGGTGTACATCGTGGAGAGGTGGTGGAATTGCCCTGTCCCCAGGCACTGCCCTGGCTGCCTGGCTGCCTTCCTTGGCAGGCACTTGGCGATGACCGCAAGGGAGGGCTTGCTGGAAGAGGAAAAACCAGGAAAGACAGAGAAACTAAGACAAAAGTTTTATTCCCATTCTCCCCCTATACAAGGACCTGTCAGATTGTCGTTTTTCAGTTCTTTATCATCTCCACCCCCAGCACCAAGACTGCAAGCCTTCCAGGCTGAGGAGATGGCTGCCACATTGATATTCATTGAGGAGATCCTGAAGAAAGTTCATTTATTTTTCAGAATTATTACAGTTAATTGGAAGCATCTGCTACAAATATCTGTATGCCAGAAACATCCCAATGTACTAGGCAGCCTCTGCAGGAATACCCACTCTGTCCTTTCTGGATAGGTTTTGCCAAGGGCATCTTTATTGTCAAAGAAAAGACACCATAAGACTAATCAGCCAAATGCAGAGTTTAAATTGTCTCTGTGCATTTTCACACAACGTAGTAACATATGTTGTGCTGTCACAGCTGTGAAAGATATTTTCATCTCCTCATTTAGCTTTTAACTGCTTTCCTGCAGTGAAGCAGGTCAAGGAATTTTGGGAACACTGCTCCCCTATGATACCCCGTAGCATCCTTAACCTAATAGAGTTCAAGCAAACGTAATTAACATTTTACATTTGTATTGAGATTAATGTCAATATATTACATTAATGTAAGTACATTATTTAATGTAAAGTAAATGTTAAATATTAGTGTAAGTATTTCTGTGAATAAAGGATAATTATTTGAATGTCCAAAGGCATAAAGTTCCTGTGGGAATAGAATGCAACCTAAGTATGAAGTATTTGCAAATCCCAATAAATATATTAATTGAAACCTACTGAAAATCCATGTTGGAATTTATACAGACTTTCTAAACAGGCTGTCAAGACGATAAAAAATTTAAGCACAGACTGGACTTTCTAAGTATTATCAGCCCTCTGATTCTGTTGTAATTTTCTTTTTAATAGGATGAAATGTGAGGCATGATAATTTTTAATAGATCTTTCAAAATTGTGACTAACAAAAGCAAATCACAGTGTCAAATTTATTTTTTTAGGGACAAGATGAACAAAGACATTCATATTAAGGAGTGAAGTGTGTTTCTCTCTCTAATTAAGTCAGATGAGACTAGGTAATGTCTATATAGTATGGAGTTTGTCCACAACAGCTGGAGACTTCTCACTGGCTGCACAAGGCAGCATGATAGAAAAACTTGTTTAAAAAGGTGAAGAGTAGTAACCCAGAATCTCCAAAGACATCTTTCAAGCAGATGCTCTTCCCTCAGATGCCAGACAAGGAAACTTTATTCAGGGATATAAAAAAAAAAACAACAAAAAGCCCCAAAACAAAACAAAAGGCGCTGAGATTTTGAGCCAGATTTCTTTTTTTTTTCTTTAAAATTATCATGAGTAAAACTTCACACAGATGGTCACTACGAATTCTTATCTC